>NC_090845.1:127900208-128213208 GCF_028021215.1 Eschrichtius robustus
TGTTCACTTTGTGAGGAAAGGACCACCTAACTCATCCTGAGGATGCCAGAAACACAGAGGGTTCCCAGGGTCATTAGGGTATCAAGGCACCCAACTCAAGGATGCCCGCAAATCCACGCCCATCACTGTTCCAGAGGCCACCACCAACGATGTTCTTGTGAGTCTTACTCTAGCCACACGGGCACCGTTTACTAGTAGTATATGTCACCAGCACCTGGGTGAACAGGGCACCGCACACAGCACGGCCTCTAAGTGGAGGACACGCCCAACTCCTTCTCACTCACACATGTACCTTTCTTACGTCTAACCATCACATCCTGATGGCTCTAATCTCGATTGATCCCTAACGCTACAAAATACCTAAACCCACTGGCCTCCAACTTGCATCTCTTCCCCTTGGGGATCACCTCAATGGCTCTATGCATATCTGGAGAACAGTGGGGACCAGGATGCATGATCTTGGCTTCTGTTCTCTGCTACTCCATTAGCAATTATCTTTACCTTCCTTACTTTACACATGTTCAAGTTTTTCGGGGTGGAACAGGTAAATCATCAGCAAGATGCGGTTGAGGTCTACATGGCTTCCACAGCCTTCCGGACTTCTGGGAGGAAGATCACCTGTAGAACCACGCCCATCGCTTATCCAACGGCCACTGCATCCGATAATCCACTTGCACAGCACTCTACCCACAAAGGCACTCTTTACCCCTAGACTAGTAAACGGCACCTTTCCGGGCTGGGCACTGCACGCAGCATGGCTTCAATGTGGGGGACATGCTGAGTCTACTTCCCAATATATAGCGAACTTTTCTTCTCTATGCCGACCACACCTTGATGACTGTACCCAAGAGGTATCCGTAGATGTAGACAGTGCTGACCCACTGCCCTCAGACTTGCATTCCACCTCACTGAGAATCTCATCGCCGGTTTTATGAGTACTGGCAGAAAGACGAGGATACCATGGGAAAATCTTCCTCCGATTATCTCTTTTCCTGATAGGAACTGTGTTTCCCTTTGCTAAACTGTGGCTGCCCACACTACTAGGAATATTCGAGCACCGGATTCACCCTCCAAATGCCAGGGATCCTGGTTGCACCCCTGCTCCTCTTCTCGCCATGGCAAGCAACTCAAAGACATGTGCAGCTCTAACACTACAATGGGTCCAAAGGCCACTACAAGTGATATTCCTTGGGAGCCACGCTCTGCCCAGGCAGACAGCGTTAAGCCCAAGTCTGACAGATCATCACCCGTCTGGGCACGGCCCCGCATACAGCGTGCCTTCGCATTGGAAGACTTACCCAGTACTTCTGCCACTTCCAAATAGAGCGTTCACTTCGTTCCCATCACATCACACCGAATACATTGAAGAATTTTCCGTGCATCGAGACACATTGATTTTCCGCCCTGCAACTTGCATCCATCACTCACTGAGGATCTGCTCTTTGGCTCCAAGTTTTCCTCGGAAGAAGATGAAGAGCATCAGAGGACAAGATCCTTCGGGTTCCCTCTTGTTCTATTGGAAAAGTCCAGTTAGCTTCGCTCACCTGTGGGTATTCACACTGCTAGGAACAGACTAATGAAATCGCCATGAGTTCTCCCGAGGTCACGGGGCTGCCAGAGTCCTCATGAATTCACGGCAGCCAGCTCAAGTCAACTGCAGCTCCACCACTACCACCCATCCGAAGGCCAGCCTCAAACTTGTTCTTGTTGAGCGTTACTCTACCTGGCCAGGAACGAACTACTCAAAATACAAGTAATCAGCACCTGTCCGGGCAGGGCACCGCACACATCAGGGCTCTCAGTGAAGGATCTCCCCGGTCCCCTTCCCACTCTCGCGAGTAGCTTTCATCTGTCTCCCCATCAAATCCTAACGGCTGCACCCACGATATATCCAGACCCCTACAAGATATCAAATCACTGCCTTCCAACCTGCAACCCTCCCTCAGTGGACACCCACACCTACCTCCACCCCACTCTATGCCTACTTGACAAGTATCAGAACCACGCGAGAATAACGCATATTGTACTTCTGGCTTCTTCTCATAGGAATGATCTTGCTTCCTGCAAACTGTTTCTGTTCTCCTTGTGAGGAAAGGACCACTTAACTCATCCTGAGGATGCCAGCCCAACACATGGCTACCACAGTCATTAGGATATCAAGGCAGCCAACTCAAGGACACCTGTAACTCCACCCACATAACTGGTCTAGAGGTCACCACCAACGATGTTCTTGTGAGCCTTACTCTACCTAGACGGCTCAGTTCACTAGTACTATACGTGAACAGTATCTGTCCGGGCAGGGCACCGCACACAGCACATCTTCGAGGTGGCTGACACGCCTACCTCCCTCTCACTCACACATGTACCTTTCTTAGTTCTATCCATCACATCCTGATGACTGTCCCCAGTCTTGATCCTTACCCATTCAAAATATCTCGACCCACTGTCCGCCATCTTGCATCCCTCGCCCGTGGGGATCCCCTCAGCTGCTCTATGCATATCTGGAGAACTATGTGAACACAGGAAAAATGATCTTGCTTTCTGTTCTCTGCTACTCTATGAGCAATTATCTTGACCTTATTCACTTTAGACATGTTCACGTTTTTCGGGGTGGAACAGGTAAATCATCATCAAGATGCGGTTGAGATCTATGTGGCTTCCAGAGCCTTCCTGACTTCGGGAAGTAAGACCACCTGGAGCCCCATGCCCATCGCCCGTCCACAGGCACCACAACCGATACTCCAGTTGCACAGTACTCGACCTGGAAAGGCACAGTTTACCCCTAGTCTAGGAAACGGCACCTTTCCGGGCTGGGCACTGCACACAGCACGGCCTCAAGGTGGGGGACCTGCTGAGTCTCCTTTCCCATCTGTAGAGAAGTTGGCTTCTCTATGCCGACCACACCTGGAGACTCTACCCAAGATTTATCCATAGCCTTAGACAGTGTTTACCCACTGCCCTCAGACTTGCATCCCACCTCTATGAGGATTTCATCAACGGTTCTATGTGTACTGCCACAAGGATGAGGATACCATGAGAAAATCTTCCTCCCTTTATAGCTTTTCCTGATAGGAACTGTGTTTCCCTTTCCTAAACTGTGGGTGCCCACACTGTTTGCATTATTCGAGCACCGGCATCATCCTCAAAATGGCAGGGATCCTGGTCGCTCTCCATTCCCTCTTCTCGGCATGGCAAGCATCTCAACGACACATGCAGCTCCAACAGTAGAACGGGTCCAAAGGCCACCACCACTGATGTTCCTTTTGAGCCTCCCCCTAGCCAGGCAGACACTGTTTACACCAAGTCTGAGAGACCAGCACGTGTCTGAGCACAGCCCCGCAAACAGTGTGGCTTCGCGTTGCAAGAACGCCCCAGGACTTCTGGCACTTCCAAATGTACCTGGCACCACTCTACCCACCACATCATACTGAATGAATTCAACAATTTTTCCTAAATCGAGACACTTTGATTCACCCCCCTGCAACTTGCACCCATCACTCAATGGGGCCCTCTCTTCTGCTCTAACTTATGCCAGGAGGAGGAGCAGGAGCATCAGAGGACAAGAGCATTCGAGTTCTGTCTTGTTCTACTGGAAAGTCCCGTTAGCTTCTCTCAGCTGGCGGTGTACACATTGCTAGCAAAAGACTAATGAAATCGTGCCGAATTTTCCCGTGATGAGGTGGCTGCCAGACTCGTCATGACTTCATGGCAAGCAGCTCAAGGTCACCTGCATCTCCACCACTACCACGCGTCCGAAGGCCAGCCTAAAAGTTGTTCTTCCTGAGCGTTACTCTACCTGGACAGGAACTAATTCCCCAAAATACATGTAATCAGCACCTGTACAAGTAGGGCACCACACACATCAGGGCTCTCTGCGGAGGATCTCCCCGGTCCCATTCCTACGTTCACGAGGAACTTTGATCTGTACCCCCATCACATTTTGACGCCCGCACCCACGATATATGCAGACCCCTAGAGGATATCGAACCGCTGCCTTCCAACCTGCATCCTTCCCTCACTGGATATCTGCACCCACCTCCATCCCGGCTCTACGCCTAATAGAGAAGTGTCAGGACTCCACGAGAAAAACGCATATTATACTTCTCTCTTCTTTTCATAGGAATGATTTTCCTTCCTGCAACCTCTTTATGTTCACTTTGTGAGGAAAGGACCACCTAACTCATCCTGAGGATGCCAGAAACACAGAGGGCTCCCAGGGTCCTTAGGGTATCAAGGCACCCAACTCAAGGATGCCCGCAAATCCACGCCCATCACTGTTCCAGAGGCCACCACCAACGATGTTCTTGTGAGTCTTACTCTAGCCACACGGGCACCGTTTACTAGTAGTATATGTCAACAGCACCTGGGTGAACAGGGCACCGCACACAGAACGGCCTCTAAGTGGAGGACACGCCCAACTCCTTCTCACTCACACATGTACCTTTCTTACGTCTAACCATCACATCCTGATGGCTCTAATCTCGATTGATCTCTAACGCTACAAAATATCTAGACCCACTGGCCTCCAACTTGCATCTCTTCCCCTTGGGGATCACCTCAACGGCTCTATGCATATCTGGAGAACAGTGGGGACCAGGATGCATGATCTTGGCTTCTGTTCTCTGCTACTCCATTAGCAATTATCTTTACCTTCCTTACTTTACACATGTTCAAGTTTTTCGGGGTGGAACAGGTAAATCATCAGCAAGATGCGGTTGAGGTCTACCTGGCTTCCACAGCCTTCCGGACTTCTGGGAGGAAGATCACCTGTAGACCCACGCCCATCGCTTATCCAACGGCCACCGCCTCCGATAATCCACTTGCACAGCACTCTACCCAGAAAGGCACTCTTGACCCCTAGACTAGTAAACGGCACCTTTCCGGGCTGGGCACTGCACGCAGCATGGCCTCAATGTGGGGGACATGCTGAGTCTCCTTCCCAATCTATAGCGAACTTTTCTTCTCTATGCCGACCACACCTTGATGACTGTACCCAAGAGGTATCCATAGATGTAGACAGTGCTGACCCACTGCCCTCAGACTTGCATTCCACCTCACTGAGAATCTCATCGCCGGTTTTATGAGTACTGGCAGAAAGACGAGGATACCATGGGAAAATCGTCCTCCGATTATCTCTTTTCCTGATAGGAACTGTGTTTCCCTTTGCTAAACTGTGGCTGCCCACACTACTAGGAATATTCGAGCACCGGATTCACCCTCCAAATGCCAGGGATCCTGGTCGCACCCCTGCTCCTCTTCTCGCCATGGCAAGCAACTCAAAGACATGTGCAGCTCTAACACTACAACGGGTCCAAAGGCCACCACAAGTGATATTCCTTGGGAGCCACGCTCTGCCCAGGCAGACAGCGTTAAGCCCAAGTCTGACAGATCATCACCCGTCTGGGCACGGCCCCGCATACAGCGTGCCTTCGCATTGGAAGACTTACCCAGTACTTCTGCCACTTCCAAATAGAGCGTTCACTTCGTTCCCATCACATCACACCGAATACATTGAAGAATTTTCCGTGCATCGAGACACATTGATTTTCCGCCCTGCAACTTGCATCCATCACTCACTGAGGATCTGCTCTTTGGCTCCAAGTTTTCCTCGGAAGGAGATGAAGAGCATCAGAGGACAAGATCCTTCGGGTTCCCTCTTGTTCTATTGGAAAAGTCCAGTTAGCTTCGCTCACCTGTGGGTATTCACACTGCTAGGAACAGACTAATGAAATCGCCATGAGTTCTCCCGAGGTCACGGGGCTGCCAGAGTCCTCATGAATTCACGGCAGCCAGCTCAAGTCAACTGCAGCTCCACCACTACCACCCATCCGAAGGCCAGCCTCAAACTTGTTCTTGTTGAGCGTTACTCTACCTGGCCAGGAACGAACTACTCAAAATACAAGTAATCAGCACCTGTCCGGGCAGGGCACCGCACACATCAGGGCTCTCAGTGAAGGATCTCCCCGGTCCCCTTCCCACTCTCGCGAGTAGCTTTGATCTGTCTCCCCATCAAATCCTAACGGCTGCACCCACGATATATCCAGACCCCTACAAGATATCAAATCACTGCCTTCCAACCTGCAACCCTCCCTCAGTGGACACCCACACCTACCTCCACCCCACTCTATGCCTACTTGACAAGTATCAGAACCACGCGAGAATAACGCATATTGTACTTCTCGCTTCTTCTCATAGGAATGATCTTGCTTCCTGCAAACTGTTTGTGTTCTCCTTGTGAGGAAAGGACCACTTAACTCATCCTGAGGATGCCAGCCCAACACATGGCTACCACAGTCATTAGGATATCAAGGCAGCCAACTCAAGGACACCTGTAACTCCACCCACATAACTGGTCTAGAGGTCACCACCAACGATGTTCTTGTGAGCCTTACTCTACCTAGACGGCTCAGTTCACTAGTACTATACGGGAACAGTATCTGTCCGGGCAGGGCACCGCACACAGCACATCTTCGAGGTGGCTGACACGCCTACCTCCCTCTCACTCACACATGTACCTTTCTTACTTCTATCCATCACATCCTGATGACTGTCCCCAGTCTTGATCCTTACCCATTCAAAATATCTCGACCCACTGTCCGCCATCTTGCATCCCTCGCCCGTGGGGATCCCCTCAGCTGCTCTATGCATATCTGGAGAACTATGTGAACACAGGAAAAATGATCTTGCTTTCTGTTCTCTGCTACTCTATGAGCAATTATCTTGACCTTATTCACTTTAGACATGTTCACGTTTTTCGGGGTGGAACAGGTAAATCATCATCAAGATGCAGTTGAGATCTATGTGGCTTCCAGAGCCTTCCTGACTTCGGGAAGTAAGACCACCTGGAGCCCCATGCCCATCGCCCGTCCACAGGCACCACAACCGATACTCCAGTTGCACAGTACTCGACCTGGAAAGGCACAGTTTACCCCTAGTCTAGGAAACGGCACCTTTCCGAGCTGGGCACTGCACACAGCACGGCCTCAAGGTGGGGGACCTGCTGAGTCTCCTTTCCCATCTGTAGAGAAGTTGGCTTCTCTATGCCGACCACACCTGGAGACTCTACCCAAGATTTATCCATAGCCTTAGACAGTGTTTACCCACTGCCCTCAGACTTGCATCCCACCTCTATGAGGATTTCATCAACGGTTCTATGTGTACTGCCACAAGGATGAGGATACCATGAGAAAATCTTCCTCCCTTTATAGCTTTTCCTGATAGGAACTGTGTTTCCCTTTCCTAAACTGTGGGTGCCCTCACTGTTTGCATTATTCGAGCACCGGCATCATCCTCAAAATGGCAGGGATCCTGGTCGCTCTCCATTCCCTCTTCTCGGCATGGCAAGCATCTCAACGACACATGCAGCTCCAACAGTAGAACGGGTCCAAAGGCCACCACCACTGATGTTCCTTTTGAGCCTCCCCCTAGCCAGGCAGACACTGTTTACACCAAGTCTGAGAGACCAGCACGTGTCTGAGCACAGCCCCGCAAACAGTGTGGCTTCGCGTTGCAAGAACGCCCCAGGACTTCTGGCACTTCCAAATGTACCTGGCACCACTCTACCCACCACATCATACTGAATGAATTCAACAATTTTTCCTAAATCGAGACACTTTGATTCACCCCCCTGCAACTTGCACCCATCACTCAATGGGGCCCTCTCTTCTGCTCTAACTTATGCCAGGAGGAGGAGCAGGAGCATCAGAGGACAAGAGCATTCGAGTTCTGTCTTGTTCTACTGGAAAGTCCCGTTAGCTTCTCTCAGCTGGCGGTGTACACATTGCTAGCAAAAGACTAATGAAATCGTGCCGAATTTTCCCGTGATGAGGTGGCTGCCAGACTCGTCATGACTTCATGGCAAGCAGCTCAAGGTCACCTGCATCTCCACCACTACCACGCGTCCGAAGGCCAGCCTAAAAGTTGTTCTTCCTGAGCGTTACTCTACCTGGACAGGAACTAATTCCCCAAAATACATGTAATCAGCACCTGTACAAGTAGGGCACCACACACATCAGGGCTCTCTGCGGAGGATCTCCCCGGTCCCATTCCTACGTTCACGAGGAACTTTGATCTGTACCCCCATCACATTTTGACGCCCGCACCCACGATATATGCAGACCCCTAGAGGATATCGAACCGCTGCCTTCCAACCTGCATCCTTCCCTAACTGGATATCTGCACCCACCTCCATCCCGGCTCTACGCCTAATAGAGAAGTGTCAGGACTCCACGAGAAAAACGCATATTATACTTCTCTCTTCTTTTCATAGGAATGATTTTCCTTCCTGCAACCTCTTTATGTTCACTTTGTGAGGAAAGGACCACCTAACTCATCCTGAGGATGCCAGAAACACAGAGGGCTCCCAGGGTCATTAGGGTATCAAGGCACCCAACTCAAGGATGCCCGCAAATCCACGCCCATCACTGTTCCAGAGGCCACCACCAACGATGTTCTTGTGAGTCTTACTCTAGCCACACGGGCACCGTTTACTAGTAGTATATGTCAACAGCACCTGGGTGAACAGGGCACCGCACACAGAACGGCCTCTAAGTGGAGGACACGCCCAACTCCTTCTCCCTCACACATGTACCTTTCTTACGTCTAACCATCACATCCTGATGGCTCTAATCTCGATTGATCTCTAACGCTACAAAATATCTAGACCCACTGGCCTCCAACTTGCATCTCTTCCCCTTGGGGATCACCTCAACGGCTCTATGCATATCTGGAGAACAGTGGGGACCAGGATGCATGATCTTGGCTTCTGTTCTCTGCTACTCCATTAGCAATTATCTTTACCTTCCTTACTTTACACATGTTCAAGTTTTTCGGGGTGGAACAGGTAAATCATCAGCAAGATGCGGTTGAGGTCTACCTGGCTTCCACAGCCTTCCGGACTTCTGGGAGGAAGATCACCTGTAGACCCACGCCCATCGCTTATCCAACGGCCACCGCCTCCGATAATCCACTTACACAGCACTCTACCCACAAAGGCACTCTTTACCCCTAGACTAGTAAACGGCACCTTTCCGGGCTGGGCACTGCACGCAGCATGGCCTCAATGTGGGGGACATGCTGAGTCTCCTTCCCAATCTATAGCGAACTTTTCTTCTCTATGCCGACCACACCTTGATGACTGTACCCAAGAGGTATCCATAGATGTAGACAGTGCTGACCCACTGCCCTCAGACTTGCATTCCACCTCACTGAGAATCTCATCGCCGGTTTTATGAGTACTGGCAGAAAGACGAGGATACCATGGGAAAATCGTCCTCCGATTATCTCTTTTCCTGATAGGAACTGTGTTTCCCTTTGCTAAACTGTGGCTGCCCACACTACTAGGAATATTCGAGCACCGGATTCACCCTCCAAATGCCAGGGATCCTGGTCGCACCCCTGCTCCTCTTCTCGCCATGGCAAGCAACTCAAAGACATGTGCAGCTCTAACACTACAACGGGTCCAAAGGCCACCACAAGTGATATTCCTTGGGAGCCACGCTCTGCCCAGGCAGACAGCGTTAAGCCCAAGTCTGACAGATCATCACCCGTCTGGGCACGGCCCCGCATACAGCGTGCCTTCGCATTGGAAGACTTACCCAGTACTTCTGCCACTTCCAAATAGAGCGTTCACCTCGTTCCCATCACATCACACCGAATACATTGAAGAATTTTCCGTGCATCGAGACACATTGATTTTCCGCCCTGCAACTTGCATCCATCACTCACTGAGGATCTGCTCTTTGGCTCCAAGTTTTCCTCGGAAGAAGATGAAGGGCATCAGAGGACAAGATCCTTCGGGTTCCCTCTTGTTCTATTGGAAAAGTCCAGTTAGCTTCGCTCACCTGTGGGTATTGACACTGCTAGGAACAGACTAATGAAATCGCCATGAGTTCTCCTGAGGTCACGGGGCTGCCAGAGTCCTCATGAATTCACGGCAGCCAGCTCAAGTCAACTGCAGCTCCACCACTACCACCCATCCGAAGGCCAGCTTAAAACTTGTTCTTGTTGAGCGTTACTCTACCTGGCCAGGAACGAACTACTCAAAATACAGGTAATCAGCACCTGTCCGGGCAGGGCACCGCACACATCAGGGCTCTCAGTGAAGGATCTCCCCGGTCCCCTTCCCACTCTCGCGAGTAGCTTTGATCTGTCTCCCCATCAAATCCTAACGGCTGCACCCACGATATATCCAGACCCCTACAGGATATCAAACCACTGCCTTCCAACCTGCAACCCTCCCTCAGTGGACACCCACACCTACCTCCACCCCACTCTATGCCTACTTGACAAGTATCAGAACCACGCGAGAATAACGCATATTGTACTTCTCGCTTCTTCTCATAGGAATGATCTTGCTTCCTGCAAACTGTTTGTGTTCTCCTTGTGAGGAAAGGACCACTTAACTCATCCTGAGGATGCCAGCCCAACACATGGCTACCACAGTCATTAGGATATCAAGGCAGCCAACTCAAGGACACCTGTAACTCCACCCACATAACTGCTCTAGAGGTCACCACCAACGATGTTCTGGTGAGCCTTACTCTACATAGATGGCTCTGTTCACTAGTACTATACGTGAACAGTACCTGTCCGGGCAGGGCACCGCACACAGCACATCTTCGAGGTGGCTGACACGCCTACCTCCCTCTCACTCACACATGTACCTTTCTTACTTCTATCCATCACATCCTGATGACTGTACCCAGGCTTGATCCTTACCCATTCAAAATATCTCGACCCACTGTCCGCCATCTTGCATCCCTCGCCCGTGGGGATCCCCTCAGCTGCTCTATGCATATCTGGAGAACTATGTGAACACAGGAAAAATGATCTTGCTTTCTGTTCTCTGCTACTCTATGAGCAATTATCTTGACCTTATTCACTTTAGACATGTTCACGTTTTTCGGGGTGGAACAGGTAAATCATCATCAAGATGTGGTTGAGATCTATGTGGCTTCCAGAGCCTTCCTGACTTCGGGAAGTAAGACCACCTTGAGCCCCATGCCCATCGCCCGTCCACAGGCACCACAACCGATACTCCAGTTCCACAGTACTTGACCCTGAAAGGCACTGTTTACCCCTAGTCTAGGAAATGGCACCTTTC
Source organism: Eschrichtius robustus (assembly GCF_028021215.1). Taxonomy (NCBI): domain Eukaryota; kingdom Metazoa; phylum Chordata; class Mammalia; order Artiodactyla; family Eschrichtiidae; genus Eschrichtius; species Eschrichtius robustus. Next base: position 127,911,313 of record NC_090845.1, read on the forward strand.
CAGGCTGGGCACTGCACACAGCACGGCCTCAAGGTGGGGGACCTGCTGAGTCTCCTTTCCCATCTGTAGAGAAGTTGGCTTCTCTATGCCGACCACACCTGGAGACTCTACCCAAGATTTATCCATAGCCTTAGACAGTGTTTACCCACTGCCCTCAGACTTGCATCCCACCTCTTTGAGGATTTCATCAACGGTTCTATGTGTACTGCCACAAGGATGAGGAAACCATGAGAAAATCTTCCTCCCTTTATAGCTTTTCCTGATAGGAACTGTGTTTCCCTTTCCTAAACTGTGGGTGCCCACACTGTTTGCATTATTCGAGCACCGGCGTCATCCTCAAAATGGCAGGGATCCTGCTCGCTCTCCATTCCCTCTTCTCGCCATGGCAAGCATCTCAACGACACATGCAGCTCCAACAGTAGAACGGGTCCAAAGGCCACCACCACTGATGTTCCTTTTGAGCCTCCCCCTAGCTAGGCAGACACTGTTTACACCAAGTCTGAGAGACCAGCACGTGTCTGAGCACAGCCCCGCAAACAGTGTGGCGTCGCGTTGCAAGAACGCCCCAGGACTTCTGGCACTTCCAAATGTACCTGGCACCACTCTACCCACCACATCATACTGAATGAATTCAACAATTTTTCCTAAATCGAGACACTTTGATTCACCCCCCTGCAACTTGCACCCATCACTCAATGGGGCCCTCTCTTCTGCTCTAACTTATGCCAGGAGGAGGAGCAGGAGCATCAGAGGACAAGAGCATTCGAGTTCTGTCTTGTTCTACTGGAAAGTCCCGTTAGCTTCTCTCAGCTGGCGGTGTACACATTGCTAGCAAAAGACTAATGAAATCGTGCCGAATTTTCCCGTGATGAGGTGGCTGCCAGACTCGTCATGACTTCATGGCAAGCAGCTCAAGGTCACCTGCATCTCCACCACTACCACGCGTCCGAAGGCCAGCCTAAAAGTTGTTCTTCCTGAGCGTTGCTCTACCTGGACAGGAACTAATTCCCCAAAATACATGTAATCAGCACCTGTACAAGTAGGGCACCACACACATCAGGGCTCTCTGCGGAGGATCTCCCCGGTCCCATTCCTACGTTCACGAGGAACTTTGATCTGTACCTCCATCACATTTTGACGCCTGCACCCACGATATATGCAGACTCCTAGAGGATATCGAACCGCTGCCTTCCAACCTGCATCCTTCCCTCACTGGATATCTGCACCCACCTCCACCCCGGCTCTATGCCTAATAGAGAAGTGTCAGGACTCCACGAGAAAAACGCATATTATACTTCTCTCTTCTTTTCATAGGAATGATTTTCCTTCCTGCAACCTCTTTATGTTCACTTTGTGAGGAAAGGACCACCTAACTCATCCTGAGGATGCCAGAAACACAGAGGGTTCCCAGGGTCATTAGGGTATCAAGGCACCCAACTCAAGGATGCCCGCAAATCCACGCCCATCACTGTTCCAGAGGCCACCACCAACGATGTTCTTGTGAGTCTTACTCTAGCCACACGGGCACCGTTTACTAGTAGTATATGTCAACAGCACCTGGGTGAACAGGGCACCGCACACAGCACGGCCTCTAAGTGGAGGACACGCCCAACTCCTTCTCACTCACACATGTACCTTTCTTACGTCTAACCATCACATCCTGATGGCTCTAATCTCGATTGATCCCTAACGCTACAAAATACCTAAACCCACTGGCCTCCATCTTGCATCTCTTCTCCTTGGGGATCACCTCAATGGCTCTATGCATATCTGGAGAACAGTGGGGACCAGGATGCATGATCTTGGCTTCTGTTCTCTGCTACTCCATTAGCAATTATCTTTACCTTCCTTACTTTACACATGTTCAAGTTTTTCGGGGTGGAACAGGTAAATCATCAGCAAGATGCGGTTGAGGTCTACCTGGCTTCCACAGCCTTCCGGACTTCTGGGAGGAAGATCACCTGTAGACCCACGCCCATCGCTTATCCAACGGCCACTGCATCCGATAATCCACTTGCACAGCACTCTACCCACAAAGGCACTCTTTACCCCTAGACTAGTAAACGGCACCTTTCCGGGCTGGGCACTGCACGCAGCATGGCCTCAATGTGGGGGACATGCTGAGTCTTCTTCCCAATCTATAGCGAACTTTTCTTCTCTATGCCGACCACACCTTGATGACTGTACCCAAGAGGTATCCATAGATGTAGACAGTGCTGACCCACTGCCCTCAGACTTGCATTCCACCTCACTGAGAATCTCATCGCCGGTTTTATGAGTACTGGCAGAAAGACGAGGATACCATGGGAAAATCTTCCTCCGATTATCTCTTTTCCTGATAGGAACTGTGTTTCCCTTTGCTAAACTGTGGCTGCCCACACTACTAGGAATATTCGAGCACCGGATTCACCCTCCAAATGCCAGGGATCCTGGTCGCACCCCTGCTCCTCTTCTCGCCATGGCAAGCAACTCAAAGACATGTGCAGCTCTAACACTACAACGGGTCCAAAGGCCACTACAAGTGATATTCCTTGGGAGCCACGCTCTGCCCAGGCAGACAGCGTTAAGCCCAAGTCTGACAGATCATCACCCGTCTGGGCACGGCCCCGCATACAGCGTGCCTTCGCATTGGAAGACTTACCCAGTACTTCTGCCACTTCCAAATAGAGCGTTCACTTCGTTCCCATCACATCACACTGAATACATTGAAGAATTTTCCGCGCATCGAGACACATTGATTTTCCGCCCTGCAACTTGCATCCATCACTCACTGAGGATCTGCTCTTTGGCTCCAAGTTTTCCTCGGAAGAAGATGAAGAGCATCAGAGGACAAGATCCTTCGGGTTCCCTCTTGTTCTATTGGAAAAGTCCAGTTAGCTTCGCTCACCTGTGGGTATTCACACTGCTAGGAACAGACTAATGAAATCGCCATGAGTTCTCCCGAGGTCACGGGGCTGCCAGAGTCCTCATGAATTCACGGCAGCCAGCTCAAGTCAACTGCAGCTCCACCACTACCACCCATCCGAAGGCCAGCCTCAAACTTGTTCTTGTTGAGCGTTACTCTACCTGGCCAGGAACGAACTACTCAAAATACAGGTAATCAGCACCTGTCCGGGCAGGGCACCGCACACATCAGGGCTCTCAGTGAAGGATCTCCCCGGTCCCCTTCCCACTCTCGCGAGTAGCTTTGATCTGTCTCCCCATCAAATCCTAACGGCTGCACCCACGATATATCCAGACCCCTACAACATATCAAACCACTGCCTTCCAACCTGCAACCCTCCCTCAGTGGACACCCACACCTACCTCCACCCCACTCTATGCCTACTTGAGAAGTATCAGAACCACGCGAGAATAACGCATATTGTACTTCTCGCTTCTTCTCATAGGAATGATCTTGCTTCCTGCAAACTGTTTGTGTTCTCCTTGTGAGGAAAGGACCACTTAACTCATCCTGAGGATGCCAGCCCAACACATGGCTACCACAGTCATTAGGATATCAAGGCAGCCAACTCAAGGACACCTGTAACTCCACCCACATAACTGGTCTAGAGGTCACCACCAACGATGTTCTTGTGAGCCTTACTCTACCTAGACGGCTCGGTTCACTAGTACTATACGTGAACAGTATCTGTCCGGGCAGGGCACCGCACACAGCACATCTTCGAGGTGGCTGACACGCCTACCTCCCTCTCACTCACACATGTACCTTTCTTACCTCTATCCATCACATCCTGATGACTGTACCCAGGCTTGATCCTTACCCATTCAAAATATCTCGACCCACTGTCCGCCATCTGACATCCCTCGCCCGTGGGGATCCCCTCAGCTGCTCTATGCATATCTGGAGAACTATGTGAACACAGGAAAAATGATCTTGCTTTCTGTTCTCTGCTACTCTATGAGCAATTATCTTGACCTTATTCACTTTAGACATGTTCACGTTTTTCGGGGTGGAACAGGTAAATCATCATCAAGATGCGGTTGAGATCTATGTGGCTTCCAGAGCCTTCCTGACTTCGTGAAGTAAGAACACCTGGAGCCCCATGCCCATCGCCCGTCCACAGGCACCACACCCGATACTCCAGCTGCACAGTACTCGACCCGGAAAGGCACTGTTTACCCCTAGTCTAGGAAACGGCACCTTTCCGGGCTGGGCACTGCACACAGCACGGCCTCAAGGTGGGGGACCTGCTGAGTCTCCTTTCCCTTCTGTAGAGAAGTTGGCTTCTCTATGCCGACCACACCTGGAGACTCTACCCAAGATTTATCCATAGCCTTAGACAGTGTTTACCCACTGCCCTCAGACTTGCATCCCACCTCTATGAGGATTTCATCAACGGTTCTATGTGTACTGCCACAAGGATGAGGATACCATGAGAAAATCTTCCTCCCTTTATAGCTTTTCCTGATAGGAACTGTGTTTCCCTTTCCTAAACTGTGTGTGCCCACACTGTTTGCATTATTCGAGCACCGGCGTCATCCTCAAAATGGCAGGGATCCTGCTCGCTCTCCATTCCCTCTTCTCGCCATGGCAAGCATCTCAACGACACATGCAGCTCCAACAGTAGAAAGGGTTCAAAGGCCACCACCACTGATGTTCATTTTGAGCCTCCCACTAGCCAGGCAGACACTGTTTACACCAAGTCTGAGAGACCAGCACGTGTCTGAGCACAGCCCCGCAAACAGTGTGGCTTCACCTTGCAAGAACGCCCCAGGACTTCTGGCACTTCCAAATGTACCTGGCACCACTCTACCCACCACATCATACTGAATGAATTCAACAATTTTTCCTAAATCGAGACACTTTGATTCACCCCCCTGCAACTTGCACCCATCACTCAATGGGGCCCTCTCTTCTGCTCTAACTTATGCGAGGAGGAGGAGCAGGAGCATCAGAGGACAAGAGCATTCGAGTTCTGTCTTGTTCTACTGGAAAGTCCCGTTAGCTTCTCTCAGCTGGCGGTGTACACATTGCTAGCAAAAGACTAATGAAATCGTGCCGAATTTTCCCGTGATGAGGTGGCTGCCAGACTCTTCATGACTTCATGGCAAGCAGCTCAAGGTCACCTGCATCTCCACCACTACCACGCGTCCGAAGGCAAGCCTAAAAGTTGTTCTTCCTGAGCGTTACTCTACCTGGACAGGAACTAATTCCCCAAAATACATGTAATCAGCACCTGTACAAGTAGGGCACCACACACATCAGGGCTCTCTGTGGAGGATCTCCCCGGTCCCATTCCTACGTTCACGAGGAACTTTGATCTGTACCCCCATCACATTTTGACGCCTGCACCCACGATATATGCAGACCCCTAGAGGATATCGAACCGCTGCCTTCCAACCTGCATCCTTCCCTCACTGGATATCTGCACCCACCTCCACCCCGGCTCTATGCCTAATAGAGAAGTGTCAGGACTCCACGAGAAAAACGCATATTATACTTCTCTCTTCTTTTCATAGGAATGATTTTCCTTCCTGCAACCTCTTTATGTTCACTTTGTGAGGAAAGGACCACCTAACTCATCCTGAGGATGTCAGAAACACAGAGGGCTCCCAGGGTCATTAGTGTATCAAGGCACCCAACTCAAGGATGCCCGCAAATCCACGCCCATCACTGTTCCAGAGGCCACCACCAACGATGATCTTGTGAGTCTTACTCTAGCCACACGGGCACCGTTTACTAGTAGGATATGTCAACAGCACCTGGGTGAACAGGGCACCGCACACAGCACGGCCTCTAAGTGGAGGACACGCCCAACTCCTTCTCACTCACACATGTACCTTTCTTACGTCTAACCATCACATCCTGATGGCTCTAATCTCGATTGATCTCTAACGCTACAAAATATCTAGACCCACTGGCCTCCAACTTGCATCTCTTCCCCTTGGGGATCACCTCAATGGCTCTATGCATATCTGGAGAACAGTGGGGACCAGGATGCATGATCTTGGCTTCTGTTCTCTGCTACTCCATTAGCAATTATCTTTACTTTACACATGTTCAAGTTTTTCGGGGTGGAACAGGTAAATCATCAGCAAGATGCGGTTGAGGTCTACCTGGCTTCCACAGCCTTCCGGACTTCTGGGAGGAAGATCACCTGTAGACCCACGCCCATCGCTTATCCAACGGCCACCGCATCCGATAATCCACTTGCACAGCACTCTACCCACAAAGGCACTCTTGACCCCTAGACTAGTAAACGGCACCTTTCCGGGCTGGGCACTGCACGCAGCATGGCCTCAATGTGGGGGACATGCTGAGTCTCCTTCCCAATCTATAGCGAACTTTTCTTCTCTATGCCGACCACACCTTGATGACTGTACCCAAGAGGTATCCATAGATGTAGACAGTGCTGACCCACTGCCCTCAGACTTGCATTCCACCTCACTGAGAATCTCATCGCCGGTTTTATGAGTACTGGCAGAAAGACGAGGATACCATGGGAAAATCTTCCTCCGATTATCTCTTTTCCTGATAGGAACTGTGTTTCCCTTTGCTAAACTGTGGCTGCCCACACTACTAGGAATATTCGAGCACCGGATTCACCCTCCAAATGCCAGGGATCCTGGTCGCACCCCTGGCCCTCTTCTCGCCATGGCAAGCAACTCAAAGATATGTGCAGCTCTAACACTACAACGGGTCCAAAGGCCACCACAAGTGATATCCCTTGGGAGCCACGCTCTGCCCAGGCAGACAGCGTTAAGCCCAAGTCTGACAGATCATCACCCGTCTGGGCACGGCCCCGCATACAGCGTGCCTTCGCATTGGAAGACTTACCCAGTACTTCTGCCACTTCCCAATACAGCGTTCACCTCGTTCCCATCACATCACACCGAATACATTGAAGAATTTTCCGTGCATCGAGACACATTGATTTTCCGCCCTGCAACTTGCATCCATCACTCACTGAGGATCTGCTCTTTGGCTCCAAGTTTTCCTCGGAAGATGATGAAGAGCATCAGAGGACAAGATCCTTCGGGTTCCCTCTTGTTCTATTGGAAAAGTCCAGTTAGCTTCGCTCACCTGTGGGTATTCACACTGCTAGGAACAGACTAATGAAATCGCCATGAGTTCTCCCGAGGTCACGGGGCTGCCAGAGTCCTCATGAATTCATGGCAGCCAGCTCAAGTCAACTGCAGCTCCACCACTACCACCCATCCGAAGGCCAGCCTAAAACTTGTTCTTGTTGAGCGTTACTCTACCTGGCCAGGAACGAACTACTCAAAATACAGGTAATCAGCACCTGTCCTGGCAGGGCACCGCACACATCAGGGCTCTCAGTGAAGGATCTCCCCGGTCCCCTTCCCACTCTCGCGAGTAGCTTTGATCTGTCTCCCCATCAAATCCTAACGGCTGCACCCACGATATATCCAGACCCCTACAACATATCAAACCACTGCCTTCCAACCTGCAACCCTCCCTCAGTGGACACCCACACCTACCTCCACCCCACTCTATGCCTACTTGAGAAGTATCAGAACCACACGAGAATAACGCATATTGTACTTCTCGCTTCTTCTCATAGGAATGATCTTGCTTCCTGCAAACTCTTTGTGTTCTCCTTGTGAGGAAAGGACCACTTAACTCATCCTGAGGATGCCAGCCCAACACATGGCTACCACAGTCATTAGGATATCAAGGCAGCCAACTCAAGGACACCTGTAACTCCACCCACATAACTGGTCTAGAGGTCACCACCAACGATGTTCTTGTGAGCCTTACTCTACCTAGACGGCTCAGTTCACTAGTACTATACGTGAACAGTATCTGTCCGGGCAGGGCACCGCACACAGCACATCTTCGAGGTGGCTGACACACCTAACTCCCTCTCACGCACACATGTACCTTTCTTACCTCTATCCATCACATCCTGATGACTGTACCCAGGCTTGATCCTTACCCATTCAAAATATCTCGACCCACTGTCCGCCATCTTACATCCCTCGCCCGTGGGGATCCCCTCAGCTGCTCTATGCATATCTGGAGAACTATGTGAACACAGGAAAAATGATCTTGCTTTCTGTTCTCTGCTACTCTATGAGCAATTATCTTGACCTTATTCACTTTAGACATGTTCACGTTTTTCGGGGTGGAACAGGTAAATCATCATCAAGATGCGGTTGAGATCTATGTGGCTTCCAGAGCCTTCCTGACTTCGTGAAGTAAGAACACCTGGAGCCCCATGCCCATCGCCCGTCCACAGGCACCACAACCGATACTCCAGCTGCACAGTACTCGACCCGGAAAGGCACTGTTTACCCCTAGTCTAGGAAACGGCACCTTTCCGGGCTGGGCACTGCACACAGCACGGCCTCAAGGTGGGGGACCTGCTGAGTCTCCTTTCCCTTCTGTAGAGAAGTTGGCTTCTCTATGCCGACCACACCTGGAGACTCTACCCAAGATTTATCCATAGCCTTAGACAGTGTTTACCCACTGCCCTCAGACTTGCATCCCACCTCTATGAGGATTTCATCAACGGTTCTATGTGTACTGCCACAAGGATGAGGATACCATGAGAAAATCTTCCTCCCTTTATAGCTTTTCCTGATAGGAACTGTGTTTCCCTTTCCTAAACTGTGGGTGCCCACACTGTTTGCATTATTCGAGCACCGGCGTCATCCTCAAAATGGCAGGGATCCTGCTCGCTCTCCATTCCCTCTTCTCGCCATGGCAAGCATCTCAACGACACATGCAGCTCCAACAGTAGAACGGGTTCAAAGGCCACCACCACTGATGTTCATTTTGAGCCTCCCACTAGCCAGGCAGACACTGTTTACACCAAGTCTGAGAGACCAGCACGTGTCTGAGCACAGCCCCGCAAACAGTGTGGCTTCACCTTGCAAGAACGCCCCAGGACTTCTGGCACTTCCAAATGTACCTAGCACCACTCTACCCACCACATCATACTGAATGAATTCAACAATTTTTCCTAAATCGAGACACTTTGATTCACCCCCCTGCAACTTGCACCCATCACTCAATGGGGCCCTCTCTTCTGCTCTAACTTATGCCAGGAGGAGGAGCAGGAGCATCAGAGGACAAGAGCATTCGAGTTCTGTCTTGTTCTACTGGAAAGTCCCGTTAGCTTCTCTCAGCTGGCGGTGTACACATTGCTAGCAAAAGACTAATGAAATCGTGCCGAATTTTCCCGTGATGAGGTGGCTGCCAGACTCTTCATGACTTCATGGCAAGCAGCTCAAGGTCACCTGCATCTCCACCACTACCACGCGTCCGAAGGCCAGCCTAAAAGTTGTTCTTCCTGAGCGTTACTCTACCTGGACAGGAACTAATTCCCCAAAATACATGTAATCAGCACCTGTACAAGTAGGGCACCACACACATCAGGGCTCTCTGTGGAGGATCTCCCCGGTCCCATTCCTACGTTCACGAGGAACTTTGATCTGTACCCCCATCACATTTTGACGCCTGCACCCACGATATATACAGACCCCTAGAGGATATCGAACCGCTGCCTTCCAACCTGCATCCTTCCCTCACTGGATATCTGCACCCACCTCCACCCCGGCTCTATGCCTAATAGAGAAGTGTCAGGACTCCACGAGAAAAACGCATATTATACTTCTCTCTTCTTTTCATAGGAATGATTTTCCTTCCTGCAACCTCTTTATGTTCACTTTGTGAGGAAAGGACCACCTAACTCATCCTGAGGATGTCAGAAACACAGAGGGCTCCCAGGGTCATTAGTGTATCAAGGCACCCAACTCAAGGATGCCCGCAAATCCACGCCCATCACTGTTCCAGAGACCACCACCAACGATGTTCTTGTGAGTCTTACTCTAGCCACACGGGCACCGTTTACTAGTAGGATATGTCAACAGCACCTGGGTGAACAGGGCACCGCACACAGCATGGCCTCTAAGTGGAGGACACGCCCAACTCCTTCTCACTCACACATGTACCTTTCTTACGTCTAACCATCACATCCTGATGGCTCTAATCTCGATTGATCTCTAACGCTACAAAATATCTAGACCCACTGGCCTCCAACTTGCATCTCTTCCCCTTGGGGATCACCTCAACGGCTCTATGCATATCTGGAGAACAGTGGGGACCAGGATGCATGATCTTGGCTTCTGTTCTCTGCTACTCCATTAGCAATTATCTTTACCTTCCTTACTTTACACATGTTCAAGTTTTTCGGGGTGGAACAGGTAAATCATCAGCAAGATGCGGTTGAGGTCTACCTGGCTTCCACAGCCTTCCGGACTTCTGGGAGGAAGATCACCTGTAGACCCACGCCCATCGCTTATCCAACGGCCACCGCATCCGATAATCCACTTGCACAGCACTCTACCCACAAAGGCACTCTTGACCCCTAGACTAGTAAACGGCACCTTTCCGGGCTGGGCACTGCACGCAGCATGGCCTCAATGTGGGGGACATGCTGAGTCTCCTTCCCAATCTATAGCGAACTTTTCTTCTCTATGCCGACCACACCTTGATGACTGTACCCAAGAGGTATCCATAGATGTAGACAGTGCTGACCCACTGCCCTCAGACTTGCATTCCACCTCACTGAGAATCTCATCGCCGGTTTTATGAGTACTGGCAGAAAGACGAGGATACCATGGGAAAATCGTCCTCCGATTATCTCTTTTCCTGATAGGAACTGTGTTTCCCTTTGCTAAACTGTGGCTGCCCACACTACTAGGAATATTCGAGCACCGGATTCACCCTCCAAATGCCAGGGATCCTGGTCGCACCCCTGGCCCTCTTCTCGCCATGGCAAGCAACTCAAAGATATGTGCAGCTCTAACACTACAACGGGTCCAAAGGCCACCACAAGTGATATCCCTTGGGAGCCACGCTCTGCCCAGGCAGACAGCGTTAAGCCCAAGTCTGACAGATCATCACCCGTCTGGGCACGGCCCCGCATACAGCGTGCCTTCGCATTGGAAGACTTACCCAGTACTTCTGCCACTTCCCAATAGAGCGTTCACCTAGTTCCCATCACATCACACCGAATACATTGAAGAATTTTCCGTGCATCGAGACACATTGATTTTCCGCCCTGCAACTTGCATCCATCACTCACTGAGGATCTGCTCTTTGGCTCCAAGTTTTCCTCGGAAGAAGGTGAAAAGCATCAGAGGACAAGATCCTTCGGGTTCCCTCTTGTTCTATTGGAAAAGTCCAGTTAGCTTCGCTCACCTGTGGGTATTCACACTGCTAGGAACAGACTAATGAAATCGCCATGAGTTCTCCCGAGGTCACGGGGCTGCCAGAGTCCTCATGAATTCACGGCAGCCAGCTCAAGTCAACTGCAGCTCCACCACTACCACCCATCCGAAGGCCAGCCTCAAACTTGTTCTTGTTGAGCGTTACTCTACCTGGCCAGGAACGAACTACTCAAAATACAGGTAATCAGCACCTGTCCGGGCAGGGCACCGCACACATCAGGGCTCTCAGTGAAGGATCTCCCCGGTCCCCTTCCCACTCTCGCGAGTAGCTTTGATCTGTCTCCCCATCAAATCCTAACGGCTGCACCCACGATATATCCAGACCCCTACAACATATCAAACCACTGCCTTCCAACCTGCAACCCTCCCTCAGTGGACACCCACACCTACCTCCACCCCACTCTATGCCTACTTGAGAAGTATCAGAACCACGCGAGAATAACGCATATTGTACTTCTCGCTTCTTCTCATAGGAATGATCTTGCTTCCTGCAAACTCTTTGTGTTCTCCTTGTGAGGAAAGGACCACTTAACTCATCCTGAGGATGCCAGCCCAACACATGGCTACCACAGTCATTAGGATATCAAGGCAGCCAACTCAAGGACACCTGTAACTCCACCCACATAACTGGTCTAGAGGTCACCACCAACGATGTTCTTGTGAGCCTTACTCTACCTAGACGGCTCGGTTCACTAGTACTATACGTGAACAGTATCTGTCTGGGCAGGGCACCGCACACAGCACATCTTCGAGGTGGCTGACACGCCTACCTCCCTCTCACTCACACATGTACCTTTCTTACTTCTATCCATCACATCCTGATGACTGTCCCCAGGCTTGATCCTTACCCATTCAAAATATCTCGACCCACTGTCCGCCATCTTCCATCCCTCGCCTGTGGGGATCCCCTCAGCTGCTCTATGCATATCTGGAGAACTATGTGAACACAGGAAAAATGATCTTGCTTTCTGTTCTCTGCTACTCTATGAGCAATTATCTTGACCTTATTCACTTTAGACATGTTCACGTTTTTCGGGGTGGAACAGGTAAATCATCATCAAGATGCGATTGAGATCTCTGTGGCTTCCAGAGCCTTCCTGACTTCGGGAAGTAAGACCACCTGGAGCCCCATGCCCATCGCCCGTCCACAGACACCACAACCGATATTCCAGCTGCACAGTACTCGACCCGGAAAGGCACTGTTTACCCCTAGTCTAGGAAACGGCACCTTTCCGGGCTGGGCACTGCACATAGCACGGCCTCAAGGTGGGGGACCTGCTGAGTCTCCTTTCCCTTCTGTAGAGAAGTTGGCTTCTCTATGCCGACCACACCTGGAGACTCTACCCAAGATTTATCCATAGCCTTAGACAGTGTTTACCCACTGCCCTCAGACTTGCATCCCACCTCTATGAGGATTTCATCAACGGTTCTATGTGTACTGCCACAAGGATGAGGATACCATGAGAAAATCTTCCTCCCTTTATAGCTTTTCCTGATAGGATTTGTGTTTCCCTTTCCTAAACTGTGGGTGCCCACACTGTTTGCATTATTCGAGCACCGGCGTCATCCTCAAAATGGCAGGGATCCTGCTCGCTCTCCATTCCCTCTTCTCGCCATGGCAAGCATCTCAACGACACATGCAGCTCCAACAGTAGAACGGGTCCAAAGGCCACCACCACTGATGTTCCTTTTGAGCCTCCCCCTAGCCAGGCAGACACTGTTTACACCAAGTCTGAGAGACCAGCACGTGTCTGAGCACAGCCCCGCAAACAGTGTGGCTTCACCTTGCAAGAACGCCCCAGGACTTCTGGCACTTCCAAATGTACCTGGCACCACTCTACCCACCACATCATACTGAATGAATTCAACAATTTTTCCTAAATCGATACACTTTGATTCACCCCCCTGCAACTTGCACCCATCACTCAATGGGGCCCTCTCTTCTGCTCTAACTTATGCCAGGAGGAGGAGCAGGAGCATCAGAGGACAAGAGCATTCGAGTTCTGTCTTGTTCTACTGGAAAGTCCCGTTAGCTTCTCTCAGCTGGCGGTGTACACATTGCTAGCAAAAGACTAATGAAATCGTGCCGAATTTTCCCGTGATGAGGTGGCTGCCAGACTCGTCATGACTTCATGGCAAGCAGCTCAAGGTCACCTGCATCTCCACCACTACCACGCGTCCGAAGGCAAGCCTAAAAGTTGTTCTTCCTGAGCGTTACTCTACCTGGACAGGAACTAATTCCCCAAAATACATGTAATCAGCACCTGTACAAGTAGGGCACCACACACATCAGGGCTCTCTGTGGAGGATTTCCCCGGTCCCATTCCTACGTTCACGAGGAACTTTGATCTGTACCCCCATCACATTTTGACGCCTGCACCCACGATATATGCAGACCCCTAGAGGATATCGAACCACTGCCTTCCAACCTGCATCCTTCCCTCACTGGATATCTGCACCCACCTCCACCCCGGCTCTATGCCTAATAGAGAAGTGTCAGGACTCCACGAGAAAAACGCATATTATACTTCTCTCTTCTTTTCATAGGAATGATTTTCCTTCCTGCAACCTCTTTATGTTCACTTTGTAAGGAAAGGACCACCTAACTCATCCTGAGGATGCCAGAAACACAGAGGGCTCCCAGGGTCATTAGGGTATCAAGGCACGCAACTCAAGGATGCCCGCAAATCCACGCCCATCACTGTTCCAGAGGCCACCACCAACGATGTTCTTGTGAGTCTTACTCTAGCCACACGGGCACCGTTTACTAGTAGTATATGTCAACAGCACCTGGGTGAACAGGGCACCGCACACAGCACGGCCTCTAAGTGGAGGACACGCCCAACTACTTCTCACTCACACATGTACCTTTCTTACGTCTAACCATCACATCCTGATGGCTCTAATCTCGATTGATCTCTAACGCTACAAAATATCTAGACCCACTGGCCTCCAACTTGCATCTCTTCCCCTTGGGGATCACCTCAACGGCTCTATGCATATCTGGAGAACAGTGGGGACCAGGATGCATGATCTTGGCTTCTGTTCTCTGCTACTCCATTAGCAATTATCTTTACCTTCCTTACTTTACACATGTTCAAGTTTTTCGGGGTGGAACAGGTAAATCATCAGCAAGATGCGGTTGAGGTCTACGTGGCTTCCACAGCCTTCCGGACTTCTGGGAGGAAGATCACCTGTAGACCCACGCCCATCGCTTATCCAACGGCCACCGCATCCGATAATCCACTTGCACAGCACTCTACCCACAAAGGCACTCTTGACCCCTAGACTAGTAAACGGCACCTTTCCGGGCTGGGCACTGCACGCAGCATGGCCTCAATGTGGGGGACATGCTGAGTCTCCTTCCCAATCTATAGCGAACTTTTCTTCTCTATGCCGACCACACCTTGATGACTGTACCCAAGAGGTATCCATAGATGTAGACAGTGCTGACCCACTGCCCTCAGACTTGCATTCCACCTCACTGAGAATCTCATCGCCGGTTTTATGAGTACTGGCAGAAAGACGAGGATACCATGGGAAAATCTTCCTCCGATTATCTCTTTTCCTGATAGGAACTGTGCTTCCCTTTGCTAAACTGTGGCTGCCCACACTACTAGGAATATTCGAGCACCGGATTCACCCTCCAAATGCCAGGGATCCTGGTTTCACCCCTGGCCCTCTTCTCGCCATGGCAAGCAACTCAAAGACATGTGCAGCTCTAACACTACAACGGGTCCAAAGGCCACCACAAGTGATATCCCTTGGGAGCCACGCTCTGCCCAGGCAGACAGCGTTAAGCCCAAGTCTGACAGATCATCACCCGTCTGGCCACGGCCCCACATACAGCGTGCCTTCGCATTGGAAGACTTACCCAGTACTTCTGCCACTTCCAAATAGAGCGTTCACCTCGTACCCATCACATCACACCGAATACATTGAAGAATTTTCCGTGCATCGAGATACATTGATTTTCCGCCCTGCAACTTGCATCCATCACTCACTGAGGATCTGCTCTTTGGCTCCAAGTTTTCCTCGGAAGAAGATGAAGAGCATCAGAGGACAAGATCCTTCGGGTTCCCTCTTGTTCTATTGGAAAAGTCCAGTTAGCTTCGCTCACCTGTGGGTATTGACACTGCTAGGAACAGACTAATGAAATCGCCATGAGTTCTCCCGAGGTCACGGGGCTGCCAGAGTCCTCATGAATTCACGGCAGCCAGCTCAAGTCAACTGCAGCTCCACCACTACCACCCATCCGAAGGCCAGCCTAAAACTTGTTCTTGTTGAGCGTTACTCTACGTGGCCAGGAACGAACTACTCAAAATACAAGTAATCAGCACCTGTCCGGGCAGGGCACCGCACACATCAGTGCTCTCAGTGAAGGATCTCCCCGGTCCCCTTCCCACTCTCGCGAGTAGCTTTGATCTGTCTCCCCATCAAATCCTAACGGCTGCACCCACGATATATCCAGACCCCTACAAGATATCAAACCACTGCCTTCCAACCTACAACCCTCCCTCAGTGGACACCCACACCTACCTCCACGCCACTCTATGCCTACTTGAGAAGTATCAGAACCACGAGAGAATAACGCATATTGTACTTCTCGCTTCTTCTCATAGGAATGATCTTGCTTCCTGCAAACTGTTTGTGTTCTCCTTGTGAGGAAAGGACCACTTAACTCATCCTGAGGATGCCAGCCCAACACATGGCTACCACAGTCATTAGGATATCAAGGCAGCCAACTCAAGGACACCTGTAACTCCACCCACATAACGGGTCTAGAGGTCACCACCAACGATGTTCTGGTGAGCCTTACTCTACCTAGACGGCTCGGTTCACTAGTACTATACGTGAACAGTATCTGTCCGGGCAGGGCACCGCACACAGCACATCTTCGAGGTGGCTGACACGCCTACCTCCCTCTCACTCACACATGTACCTTTCTTACTTCTATCCATCACATCCTGATGACTGTACCCAGGCTTGATCCTTACCCATTCAAAATATCTCGACCCACTGTCCGCCATCTTGCATCCCTCGCCCGTGGGGATCCCCTCAGCTGCTCTATGCATATCTGGAGAACTATGTGAACACAGGAAAAATGATCTTGCTTCCTGTTCTCTGCTACTCTATGAGCAATTATCTTGACCTTATTCACTTTAGACATGTTCACGTTTTTCGGGGTGGAACAGGTAAATCATCATCAAGATGCGGTTGAGATCTATGTGGCTTCCAGAGCCTTCCTGACTTCGGGAAGTAAGACCACCTGGAGCCCCATGCCCATCGCCCGTCCACAGGCACCACATCCGATACTCCAGCTGCACAGTACTCGACCCGGAAAGGCACAGTTTACCCCTAGTCTAGGAAACGGCACCTTTCCGGGCTGGGCACTGCACACAGCACGGCCTCAAGGTGGGGGACCTGCTGAGTCTCCTTTCCCATTTGTAGAGAAGTTGGCTTCTCTATGCCGACCACACCTGGAGACTCTACCCAAGATTTATCCATAGCCTTAGACAGTGTTTACCCACTGCCCTCAGACTTGCATCCCACCTCTATGAGGATTTCATCAACGGTTCTATGTGTACTGCCACAAGGATGAGGATACCATGAGAAAATCTTCCTCCCTTTATAGCTTTTCCTGATAGGAACTGTGTTTCCCTTTCCTAAACTGTGGGTGCCCACACTGTTTGCATTATTCGAGCACCGGCGTCATGCTCAAAATGGCAGGGATACTGGTTGCTCTCCATTCCCTCTTCTCGCCATGGCAAGCATCTCAACGACACATGCAGCTCCAACAGTAGAACGGGTCCAAAGGCCACCACCACTGATGTTCCTTTTGAGCCTCCCCCTAGCCAGGCAGACACTGTTTACACCAAGTCTGAGAGACCAGCACGTGTCTGAGCACAGCCCCGCAAACAGTGTGGCTTCGCGTTGCAAGAACGCCCCAGGACTTCTGGCACTTCCAAATGTACCTGGCACCACTCTACCCACCACATCATACTGAATGAATTCAACAATTTTTCCTAAATCGAGACACTTTGATTCACCCCCCTGCAACTTGCACCCATTACTCAATGGGGCCCTCTCTTCTGCTCTAACTTATGCCAGGAGGAGGAGCAGGAGCATCAGAGGACAAGAGCATTCGAGTTCTGTCTTGTTCTACTGGAAAGTCCCGTTAGCTTCTCTCAGCTGGCGGTGTACACATTGCTAGCAAAAGACTAATGAAATCGTGCCGAATTTTCCTGTGATGAGGTGGCTGCCAGACTCGTCATGACTTCATGGCAAGAAGCTGAAGGTCACCTGCATCTCCACCACTACCACGCGTCCGAAGGCCAGCCTAAAAGTTGTTCTTCCTGAGCGTTACTCTACCTGGACAGGAACTAATTCCCCAAAATACATGTAATCAGCACCTGTACAAGTAGGGCACCACACACATCAGGGCTCTCTGTGGAGGATCTCCCCGGTCCCATTCCTACGTTCACGAGGAACTTTGAGCTGTACCCCCATCACATTTTGACGCCTGCACCCATGATATATGCAGACCCTTAGAGGATATCGAACCGCTGCCTTCTAATCTGCATCCTTCCCTAACTGGATATCTGCACCCACCTCCACCCCGGCTCTATGCCTAATAGAGAAGTGTCAGGACTCCACGAGAAAAACGCATATTATACTTCTCTCTTCTTTTCATAGGAATGATTTTCCTTCCTGCAACCTCTTTATGTTCACTTTGTGAGGAAAGGACCACCTAACTCATCCTGAGGGTGCCAGAAACACAGAGGGCTCCCAATGTCATTAGGGTATCCAGGAACCCAACTCAAGGATGCCCGCAAATCCACGCCCATCACTGTTCCAGAGGCCACCACCAACGATGTTCTTGTGAGTCTTACTCTAGCCACACGGGCACCGTTTACTAGTAGTATATGTCAACAGCCCCTGGGTGAACAGGGCACCACACACAGCACGGCCTCTAAGTGGAGGACACGCCCAACTCCTTCTCACTCACACATGTACCTCTCTTACGTCTAACCATCACATCCTGATGGCTCTAATCTCGATTGATCTCTAACGCTACAAAATATCTAGACCCAATGGCCTCCAACTTGGATCTCTTCCCCTTGGGGATCACCTCAACGGCTCTATGCATATCTGGAGAACAGTGGGGACCAGGATGCATGATCATGGCTTCTGTTCTCTGCTACTCCATTAGCAATTATCTTTACCTTCCTTACTTTACACATGTTCAAGTTTTTCGGGGTGGAACAGGTAAATCATCAGCAAGATGCGGTTGAGGTCTACGTGGCTTCCACAGCCTTCCGGACTTCTGGGAGGAAGATCACCTGTAGACCCACGCCCATCGCTTATCCAACGGCCACCGCATCCGATAATCCACTTGCACAGCACTCTACCCACAAAGGCACTCTTTACCCCTAGACTAGTAAACGGCACCTTTCCAGGCTGGGCACTGCACGCAGCATGGCCTCAATGTGGGGGACATGCTGAGTCTCCTTCCCAATCTATAGCGAACTTTTCTTCTCTATGCCGACCACACCTTGATGACTGTACCCAAGAGGTATCCATAGATGTAGACAGTGCTGACCCACTGCCCTCAGACTTGCATTCCACCTCACTGAGAATCTCATCGCCGGTTTTATGAGTACTGGCAGAAAGACGAGGATACCATGGGAAAATCGTCCTCCGATTATCTCTTTTCCTGATAGGAACTGTGTTTCCCTTTGCTAAACTGTGGCTGCCCACACTACTAGGAATATTCGAGCACCGGATTCACCCTCCAAATGCCAGGGATCCTGGTCGCACCCCTGGCCCTCTTCTCGCCATGGCAAGCAACTCAAAGACATGTGCAGCTCTAACACTACAACGGGTCCAAAGGCCACCACAAGTGATATTCCTTGGGAGCCACGCTCTGCCCAGGCAGACAGCGTTAAGCCCAAGTCTGACAGATCATCACCCGTCTGGGCACGGCCCCGCATACAGCGTGCCTTCGCATTGGAAGACTTACCCAGTACTTCTGCCACTTCCAAATAGAGCGTTCACCTCGTTCCCATCACATCACACCGAATACATTGAAGAATTTTCCGTGCATCGAGACACATTGATTTTCCGCCCTGCAACTTGCATCCATCACTCACTGAGGATCTGCTCTTTGGCTCCAAGTTTTCCTCGGAAGAAGATGAAGAGCATCAGAGGACAAGTTCCTTCGGGTTCCCTCTTGTTCTATTGGAAAAGTCCAGTTAGCTTCGCTCACCTGTGGGTATTCACACTGCTAGGAACAGACTAATGAAATCGCCATGAGTGCTCCCGAGGTCACGGGGCTGCCAGAGTCCTCATGAATTCACGGCAGCCAGCTCAAGTCAACTGCAGCTCCACCACTACCACCCATCCGAAGGCCAGCCTCAAACTTGTTCTTGTTGAGCGTTACTCTACCTGGCCAGGAACGAACTACTCAAAATACAAGTAATCAGCACCTGTCTGGGCAGGGCACCGCACACATCAGGGCTCTCAGTGAAGGATCTCCCCGGTCCCCTTCCCACTCTCGCGAGTAGCTTTGATCTGTCTCCCCATCAAATCCTAACGGCTGCACCCACGATATATCCAGACCCCTACAAGATATCAAACCACTGCCTTCCAACCTGCAACCCTCCCTCAGTGGACACACACACCTACCTCCACCCCACTCTATGCCTACTTGAGAAGTATCAGAACCACGAGAGAATAACGCATATTGTACTTCTCGCTTCTTCTCATAGGAATGATCTTGCTTCCTGCAAACTGTTTGTGTTCTCCTTGTGAGGAAAGGACCACTTAACTCATCCTGAGGATGCCAGCCCAACACATGGCTACCACAGTCATTAGGATATCAAGGCAGCCAACTCAAGGACACCTGTAACTCCACCCACATAACTGGTCTAGAGGTCACCACCAACGATGTTCTGGTGAGCCTTACTCTACCTAGACGGCTCGGTTCACTAGTACTATACGTGAACAGTATCTGTCCGGGCAGGGCACCGCACACAGCACATCTTCGAGGTGGCTGACACGCCTACCTCCCTCTCACTCACACATGTACCTTTCTTACTTCTATCCATCACATCCTGATGACTGTCCCCAGGCTTGATCCTTACCCATTCAAAATATCTCGACCCACTGTCCGCCATCTTGCATCCCTCGCCCGTGGGGATCCCCTCAGCTGCTCTATGCATATCTGGAGAACTATGTGAACACAGGAAAAATGATCTTGCTTTCTGTTCTCTGCTACTCTATGAGCAATTATCTTGACCTTATTCACTTTAGACATGTTCACGTTTTTCGGGGTGGAACAGGTAAATCATCATCAAGATGCGGTTGAGATCTATGTGGCTTCCAGAGCCTTCCTGACTTCGGGAAGTAAGACCACCTGGAGCCCCATGCCCATCGCCCGTCCACAGGCACCACAACCGATACTCCAGCTGCCCAGTACTCGACCCGGAAAGGCACTGTTTACCCCTAGTCTAGGAAACGGCACCTTTCCGGGCTGGGCACTGCACACAGCACGACCTCAAGGTTGGGGACCTGCTGAGTCTCCTTTCCCTTCTGTAGAGAAGTTGGCTTCTCTATGCCGACCACACCTGGAGACTCTACCCAAGATTTATCCATAGCCTTAGACAGTGTTTACCCACTGCCCTCAGACTTGCATCCCACCTCTATGAGGATTTCATCAACGGTTCTAAGTGTACTGCCACAAGGATGAGGATACCATGAGAAAATCTTCCTCCCTTTATAGCTTTTCCTGATAGGAACTGTGTTTCCCTTTCCTAAACTGTGGGTGCCCACACTGTTTGCATTATTCGAGCACCGGCGTCATCCTCAAAATGGCAGGGATCCTGCTCGCTCTCCATTCCCTCTTCTCGCCATGGCAAGCATCTCAACGACACATGCAGCTCCAACAGTAGAACGGGTCCAAAGGCCACCACCACTGATGTTCCTTTTGAGCCTCCCCCTAGCCAGGCAGACACTGTTTACACCAAGTCTGAGAGACCAGCACGTGTCTGAGCACAGCCCCGCAAACAGTGTGGCTTCAACTTGCAAGAACGCCCCAGGACTTCTGGCACTTCCAAATGTACCTGGCACCACTCTACCCACCACATCATACTGAATGAATTCAACAATTTTTCCTAAATCGATACACTTTGATTCACCCCCCTGCAACTTGCACCCATCACTCAATGGGGCCCTCTCTTCTGCTCTAACTTATGCCAGGAGGAGGAGCAGGAGCATCAGAGGACAAGAGCATTCGAGTTCTGTCTTGTTCTACTGGAAAGTCCCGTTAGCTTCTCTCAGCTGGCGGTGTACACATTGCTAGCAAAAGACTAATGAAATCGTGCCGAATTTTCCCGTGATGAGGTGGCTGCCAGACTCGTCATGACTTCATGGCAAGCAGCTCAAGGTCACCTGCATCTCCACCACTACCACGCGTCCGAAGGCCAGCCTAAAAGTTGTTCTTCCTGAGCGTTACTCTACCTGGACAGGAACTAATTCCCCAAAATACATGTAATCAGCACCTGTACAAGTAGGGCACCACACACATCAGGGCTCTCTGTGGAGGATCTCCCCGGTCCCATTCCTACGTTCACGAGGAACTTTGATCTGTACCCCCATCACATTTTGACGCCTGCACCCACGATATATGCAGACCCCTAGAGGATATCGAAGCACTGCCTTCCAACCTGCATCCTTCCCTCACTGGATATCTGCACCCACTTCCACCCCGGCTCTATGCCTAATAGAGAAGTGTCAGGACTCCACGAGAAAAACGCATATTATACTTCTCTCTTCTTTTCATAAAATGATTTTCCTTCCTGCAACCTCTTTATGTTCACTTTGTGAGGAAAGGACCACCTAACTCATCCTGAGGGTGCCAGAAACACAGAGGGCTCCCAATGTCATTAGGGTATCAAGGAACCCAACTCAAGGATGCCCGCAAATCCACGCCCATCACTGTTCCAGAGGCCACCACCAACGATGTTCTTGTGAGTCTTATTCTAGCCACACGGGCACCGTTTACTAGTAGTATATGTCAACAGCACCTGTGTGAACAGGGCACCGCACACAGCACGGCCTCTAAGTGGAGGACACGCCGAACTCCTTCTCACTCACACATGTACCTTTCTTACGTCTAACCATCACATCCTGATGGCTCTAATCTCGATTGATCTCTAACGCTACAAAATATCTAGACCCAATGGCCTCCAACTTGCATCTCTTCCCCTTGGGGATCACCTCAACGGCTCTATTCATATCTGGAGAACAGTGGGGACCAGGATGCATGATCTTGGCTTCTGTTCTCTGCTACTCCATTAGCAATTATCTTTACCTTCCTTACTTTACACATGTTCAAGTTTTTCGGGGTGGAACAGGTAAATCATCAGCAAGATGCGGTTGAGGTCTACGTGGCTTCCACAGCCTTCCGGACTTCTGGGAGGAAGATCACCTGTAGACCCACGCCCATCGCTTATCCAACGGCCACCGCATCCGATAATCCACTTGCACAGCACTCTACCCACAAAGGCACTCTTGACCCCTAGACTAGTAAACGGCACCTTTCCGGGCTGGGCACTGCACGCAGCATGGCCTCAATGTGGGGGACATGCTGAGTCTCCTTCCCAATCTATAGCGAACTTTTCTTCTCTATGCCGACCACACCTTGATGACTGTACCCAAGAGGTATCCATAGATGTAGACAGTGCTGACCCACTGCCCTCAGACTTGCATTCCACCTCACTGAGAATCTCATCGCCGGTTTTATGAGTACTGGCAGAAAGACGAGGATACCATGGGAAAATCTTCCTCCGATTATCTCTTTTCCTGATAGGAACTGTGTTTCCCTTTGCTAAACTGTGGCTGCCCACACTACTAGGAATATTCGAGCACCGGATTCACCCTCCAAATGCCAGGGATCCTGGTCGCACCCCTGGCCCTCTTCTCGCCATGGCAAGCAACTCAAAGATATGTGCAGCTCTAACACTACAACGGGTCCAAAGGCCACCACAAGTGATATCCCTTGGGAGCCACGCTCTGCCCAGGCAGACAGCGTTAAGCCCAAGTCTGACAGATCATCACCCGTCTGGGCACGGCCCCGCATACAGCGTGCCTTCGCATTGGAAGACTTACCCAGTACTTCTGCCACTTCCCAATACAGCGTTCACCTCGTTCCCATCACATCACACCGAATACATTGAAGAATTTTCCGTGCATCGAGACACATTGATTTTCCGCCCTGCAACTTGCATCCATCACTCACTGAGGATCTGCTCTTTGGCTCCAAGTTTTCCTCGGAAGATGATGAAGAGCATCAGAGGACAAGATCCTTCGGGTTCCCTCTTGTTCTATTGGAAAAGTCCAGTTAGCTTCGCTCACCTGTGGGTATTCACACTGCTAGGAACAGACTAATGAAATCGCCATGAGTTCTCCCGAGGTCACGGGGCTGCCAGAGTCCTCATGAATTCATGGCAGCCAGCTCAAGTCAACTGCAGCTCCACCACTACCACCCATCCGAAGGCCAGCCTAAAACTTGTTCTTGTTGAGCGTTACTCTACCTGGCCAGGAACGAACTACTCAAAATACAGGTAATCAGCACCTGTCCTGGCAGGGCACCGCACACATCAGGGCTCTCAGTGAAGGATCTCCCCGGTCCCCTTCCCACTCTCGCGAGTAGCTTTGATCTGTCTCCCCATCAAATCCTAACGGCTGCACCCACGATATATCCAGACCCCTACAACATATCAAACCACTGCCTTCCAACCTGCAACCCTCCCTCAGTGGACACCCACACCTACCTCCACCCCACTCTATGCCTACTTGAGAAGTATCAGAACCACACGAGAATAACGCATATTGTACTTCTCGCTTCTTCTCATAGGAATGATCTTGCTTCCTGCAAACTCTTTGTGTTCTCCTTGTGAGGAAAGGACCACTTAACTCATCCTGAGGATGCCAGCCCAACACATGGCTACCACAGTCATTAGGATATCAAGGCAGCCAACTCAAGGACACCTGTAACTCCACCCACATAACTGGTCTAGAGGTCACCACCAACGATGTTCTTGTGAGCCTTACTCTACCTAGACGGCTCAGTTCACTAGTACTATACGTGAACAGTATCTGTCCGGGCAGGGCACCGCACACAGCACATCTTCGAGGTGGCTGACACGCCTAACTCCCTCTCACGCACACATGTACCTTTCTTACCTCTATCCATCACATCCTGATGACTGTACCCAGGCTTGATCCTTACCCATTCAAAATATCTCGACCCACTGTCCGCCATCTTACATCCCTCGCCCGTGGGGATCCCCTCAGCTGCTCTATGCATATCTGGAGAACTATGTGAACACAGGAAAAATGATCTTGCTTTCTGTTCTCTGCTACTCTATGAGCAATTATCTTGACCTTATTCACTTTAGACATGTTCACGTTTTTCGGGGTGGAACAGGTAAATCATCATCAAGATGCGGTTGAGATCTATGTGGCTTCCAGAGCCTTCCTGACTTCGTGAAGTAAGAACACCTGGAGCCCCATGCCCATCGCCCGTCCACAGGCACCACAACCGATACTCCAGCTGCACAGTACTCGACCCGGAAAGGCACTGTTTACCCCTAGTCTAGGAAACGGCACCTTTCCGGGCTGGGCACTGCACACAGCACGGCCTCAAGGTGGGGGACCTGCTGAGTCTCCTTTCCCTTCTGTAGAGAAGTTGGCTTCTCTATGCCGACCACACCTGGAGACTCTACCCAAGATTTATCCATAGCCTTAGACAGTGTTTACCCACTGCCCTCAGACTTGCATCCCACCTCTATGAGGATTTCATCAACGGTTCTATGTGTACTGCCACAAGGATGAGGATACCATGAGAAAATCTTCCTCCCTTTATAGCTTTTCCTGATAGGAACTGTGTTTCCCTTTCCTAAACTGTGGGTGCCCACACTGTTTGCATTATTCGAGCACCGGCGTCATCCTCAAAATGGCAGGGATCCTGCTCGCTCTCCATTCCCTCTTCTCGCCATGGCAAGCATCTCAACGACACATGCAGCTCCAACAGTAGAACGGGTTCAAAGGCCACCACCACTGATGTTCATTTTGAGCCTCCCACTAGCCAGGCAGACACTGTTTACACCAAGTCTGAGAGACCAGCACGTGTCTGAGCACAGCCCCGCAAACAGTGTGGCTTCACCTTGCAAGAACGCCCCAGGACTTCTGGCACTTCCAAATGTACCTAGCACCACTCTACCCACCACATCATACTGAATGAATTCAACAATTTTTCCTAAATCGAGACACTTTGATTCACCCCCCTGCAACTTGCACCCATCACTCAATGGGGCCCTCTCTTCTGCTCTAACTTATGCCAGGAGGAGGAGCAGGAGCATCAGAGGACAAGAGCATTCGAGTTCTGTCTTGTTCTACTGGAAAGTCCCGTTAGCTTCTCTCAGCTGGCGGTGTACACATTGCTAGCAAAAGACTAATGAAATCGTGCCGAATTTTCCCGTGATGAGGTGGCTGCCAGACTCTTCATGACTTCATGGCAAGCAGCTCAAGGTCACCTGCATCTCCACCACTACCACGCGTCCGAAGGCCAGCCTAAAAGTTGTTCTTCCTGAGCGTTACTCTACCTGGACAGGAACTAATTCCCCAAAATACATGTAATCAGCACCTGTACAAGTAGGGCACCACACACATCAGGGCTCTCTGTGGAGGATCTCCCCGGTCCCATTCCTACGTTCACGAGGAACTTTGATCTGTACCCCCATCACATTTTGACGCCTGCACCCACGATATATACAGACCCCTAGAGGATATCGAACCGCTGCCTTCCAACCTGCATCCTTCCCTCACTGGATATCTGCACCCACCTCCACCCCGGCTCTATGCCTAATAGAGAAGTGTCAGGACTCCACGAGAAAAACGCATATTATACTTCTCTCTTCTTTTCATAGGAATGATTTTCCTTCCTGCAACCTCTTTATGTTCACTTTGTGAGGAAAGGACCACCTAACTCATCCTGAGGATGTCAGAAACACAGAGGGCTCCCAGGGTCATTAGTGTATCAAGGCACCCAACTCAAGGATGCCCGCAAATCCACGCCCATCACTGTTCCAGAGACCACCACCAACGATGTTCTTGTGAGTCTTACTCTAGCCACACGGGCACCGTTTACTAGTAGGATATGTCAACAGCACCTGGGTGAACAGGGCACCGCACACAGCATGGCCTCTAAGTGGAGGACACGCCCAACTCCTTCTCACTCACACATGTACCTTTCTTACGTCTAACCATCACATCCTGATGGCTCTAATCTCGATTGATCTCTAACGCTACAAAATATCTAGACCCACTGGCCTCCAACTTGCATCTCTTCCCCTTGGGGATCACCTCAACGGCTCTATGCATATCTGGAGAACAGTGGGGACCAGGATGCATGATCTTGGCTTCTGTTCTCTGCTACTCCATTAGCAATTATCTTTACCTTCCTTACTTTACACATGTTCAAGTTTTTCGGGGTGGAACAGGTAAATCATCAGCAAGATGCGGTTGAGGTCTACCTGGCTTCCACAGCCTTCCGGACTTCTGGGAGGAAGATCACCTGTAGACCCACGCCCATCGCTTATCCAACGGCCACCGCATCCGATAATCCACTTGCACAGCACTCTACCCACAAAGGCACTCTTGACCCCTAGACTAGTAAACGGCACCTTTCCGGGCTGGGCACTGCACGCAGCATGGCCTCAATGTGGGGGACATGCTGAGTCTCCTTCCCAATCTATAGCGAACTTTTCTTCTCTATGCCGACCACACCTTGATGACTGTACCCAAGAGGTATCCATAGATGTAGACAGTGCTGACCCACTGCCCTCAGACTTGCATTCCACCTCACTGAGAATCTCATCGCCGGTTTTATGAGTACTGGCAGAAAGACGAGGATACCATGGGAAAATCGTCCTCCGATTATCTCTTTTCCTGATAGGAACTGTGTTTCCCTTTGCTAAACTGTGGCTGCCCACACTACTAGGAATATTCGAGCACCGGATTCACCCTCCAAATGCCAGGGATCCTGGTCGCACCCCTGGCCCTCTTCTCGCCATGGCAAGCAACTCAAAGATATGTGCAGCTCTAACACTACAACGGGTCCAAAGGCCACCACAAGTGATATCCCTTGGGAGCCACGCTCTGCCCAGGCAGACAGCGTTAAGCCCAAGTCTGACAGATCATCACCCGTCTGGGCACGGCCCCGCATACAGCGTGCCTTCGCATTGGAAGACTTACCCAGTACTTCTGCCACTTCCCAATAGAGCGTTCACCTAGTTCCCATCACATCACACCGAATACATTGAAGAATTTTCCGTGCATCGAGACACATTGATTTTCCGCCCTGCAACTTGCATCCATCACTCACTGAGGATCTGCTCTTTGGCTCCAAGTTTTCCTCGGAAGAAGGTGAAAAGCATCAGAGGACAAGATCCTTCGGGTTCCCTCTTGTTCTATTGGAAAAGTCCAGTTAGCTTCGCTCACCTGTGGGTATTCACACTGCTAGGAACAGACTAATGAAATCGCCATGAGTTCTCCCGAGGTCACGGGGCTGCCAGAGTCCTCATGAATTCACGGCAGCCAGCTCAAGTCAACTGCAGCTCCACCACTACCACCCATCCGAAGGCCAGCCTCAAACTTGTTCTTGTTGAGCGTTACTCTACCTGGCCAGGAACGAACTACTCAAAATACAGGTAATCAGCACCTGTCCGGGCAGGGCACCGCACACATCAGGGCTCTCAGTGAAGGATCTCCCCGGTCCCCTTCCCACTCTCGCGAGTAGCTTTGATCTGTCTCCCCATCAAATCCTAACGGCTGCACCCACGATATATCCAGACCCCTACAACATATCAAACCACTGCCTTCCAACCTGCAACCCTCCCTCAGTGGACACCCACACCTACCTCCACCCCACTCTATGCCTACTTGAGAAGTATCAGAACCACGCGAGAATAACGCATATTGTACTTCTCGCTTCTTCTCATAGGAATGATCTTGCTTCCTGCAAACTCTTTGTGTTCTCCTTGTGAGGAAAGGACCACTTAACTCATCCTGAGGATGCCAGCCCAACACATGGCTACCACAGTCATTAGGATATCAAGGCAGCCAACTCAAGGACACCTGTAACTCCACCCACATAACTGGTCTAGAGGTCACCACCAACGATGTTCTTGTGAGCCTTACTCTACCTAGACGGCTCGGTTCACTAGTACTATACGTGAACAGTATCTGTCTGGGCAGGGCACCGCACACAGCACATCTTCGAGGTGGCTGACACGCCTACCTCCCTCTCACTCACACATGTACCTTTCTTACTTCTATCCATCACATCCTGATGACTGTCCCCAGGCTTGATCCTTACCCATTCAAAATATCTCGACCCACTGTCCGCCATCTTCCATCCCTCGCCTGTGGGGATCCCCTCAGCTGCTCTATGCATATCTGGAGAACTATGTGAACACAGGAAAAATGATCTTGCTTTCTGTTCTCTGCTACTCTATGAGCAATTATCTTGACCTTATTCACTTTAGACATGTTCACGTTTTTCGGGGTGGAACAGGTAAATCATCATCAAGATGCGATTGAGATCTCTGTGGCTTCCAGAGCCTTCCTGACTTCGGGAAGTAAGACCACCTGGAGCCCCATGCCCATCGCCCGTCCACAGACACCACAACCGATATTCCAGCTGCACAGTACTCGACCCGGAAAGGCACTGTTTACCCCTAGTCTAGGAAACGGCACCTTTCCGGGCTGGGCACTGCACATAGCACGGCCTCAAGGTGGGGGACCTGCTGAGTCTCCTTTCCCTTCTGTAGAGAAGTTGGCTTCTCTATGCCGACCACACCTGGAGACTCTACCCAAGATTTATCCATAGCCTTAGACAGTGTTTACCCACTGCCCTCAGACTTGCATCCCACCTCTATGAGGATTTCATCAACGGTTCTATGTGTACTGCCACAAGGATGAGGATACCATGAGAAAATCTTCCTCCCTTTATAGCTTTTCCTGATAGGATTTGTGTTTCCCTTTCCTAAACTGTGGGTGCCCACACTGTTTGCATTATTCGAGCACCGGCGTCATCCTCAAAATGGCAGGGATCCTGCTCGCTCTCCATTCCCTCTTCTCGCCATGGCAAGCATCTCAACGACACATGCAGCTCCAACAGTAGAACGGGTCCAAAGGCCACCACCACTGATGTTCCTTTTGAGCCTCCCCCTAGCCAGGCAGACACTGTTTACACCAAGTCTGAGAGACCAGCACGTGTCTGAGCACAGCCCCGCAAACAGTGTGGCTTCACCTTGCAAGAACGCCCCAGGACTTCTGGCACTTCCAAATGTACCTGGCACCACTCTACCCACCACATCATACTGAATGAATTCAACAATTTTTCCTAAATCGATACACTTTGATTCACCCCCCTGCAACTTGCACCCATCACTCAATGGGGCCCTCTCTTCTGCTCTAACTTATGCCAGGAGGAGGAGCAGGAGCATCAGAGGACAAGAGCATTCGAGTTCTGTCTTGTTCTACTGGAAAGTCCCGTTAGCTTCTCTCAGCTGGCGGTGTACACATTGCTAGCAAAAGACTAATGAAATCGTGCCGAATTTTCCCGTGATGAGGTGGCTGCCAGACTCGTCATGACTTCATGGCAAGCAGCTCAAGGTCACCTGCATCTCCACCACTACCACGCGTCCGAAGGCAAGCCTAAAAGTTGTTCTTCCTGAGCGTTACTCTACCTGGACAGGAACTAATTCCCCAAAATACATGTAATCAGCACCTGTACAAGTAGGGCACCACACACATCAGGGCTCTCTGTGGAGGATTTCCCCGGTCCCATTCCTACGTTCACGAGGAACTTTGATCTGTACCCCCATCACATTTTGACGCCTGCACCCACGATATATGCAGACCCCTAGAGGATATCGAACCACTGCCTTCCAACCTGCATCCTTCCCTCACTGGATATCTGCACCCACCTCCACCCCGGCTCTATGCCTAATAGAGAAGTGTCAGGACTCCACGAGAAAAACGCATATTATACTTCTCTCTTCTTTTCATAGGAATGATTTTCCTTCCTGCAACCTCTTTATGTTCACTTTGTAAGGAAAGGACCACCTAACTCATCCTGAGGATGCCAGAAACACAGAGGGCTCCCAGGGTCATTAGGGTATCAAGGCACGCAACTCAAGGATGCCCGCAAATCCACGCCCATCACTGTTCCAGAGGCCACCACCAACGATGTTCTTGTGAGTCTTACTCTAGCCACACGGGCACCGTTTACTAGTAGTATATGTCAACAGCACCTGGGTGAACAGGGCACCGCACACAGCACGGCCTCTAAGTGGAGGACACGCCCAACTACTTCTCACTCACACATGTACCTTTCTTACGTCTAACCATCACATCCTGATGGCTCTAATCTCGATTGATCTCTAACGCTACAAAATATCTAGACCCACTGGCCTCCAACTTGCATCTCTTCCCCTTGGGGATCACCTCAACGGCTCTATGCATATCTGGAGAACAGTGGGGACCAGGATGCATGATCTTGGCTTCTGTTCTCTGCTACTCCATTAGCAATTATCTTTACCTTCCTTACTTTACACATGTTCAAGTTTTTCGGGGTGGAACAGGTAAATCATCAGCAAGATGCGGTTGAGGTCTACGTGGCTTCCACAGCCTTCCGGACTTCTGGGAGGAAGATCACCTGTAGACCCACGCCCATCGCTTATCCAACGGCCACCGCATCCGATAATCCACTTGCACAGCACTCTACCCACAAAGGCACTCTTGACCCCTAGACTAGTAAACGGCACCTTTCCGGGCTGGGCACTGCACGCAGCATGGCCTCAATGTGGGGGACATGCTGAGTCTCCTTCCCAATCTATAGCGAACTTTTCTTCTCTATGCCGACCACACCTTGATGACTGTACCCAAGAGGTATCCATAGATGTAGACAGTGCTGACCCACTGCCCTCAGACTTGCATTCCACCTCACTGAGAATCTCATCGCCGGTTTTATGAGTACTGGCAGAAAGATGAGGATACCATGGGAAAATCTTCCTCCGATTATCTCTTTTCCTGATAGGAACTGTGCTTCCCTTTGCTAAACTGTGGCTGCCCACACTACTAGGAATATTCGAGCACCGGATTCACCCTCCAAATGCCAGGGATCCTGGTTTCACCCCTGGCCCTCTTCTCGCCATGGCAAGCAACTCAAAGACATGTGCAGCTCTAACACTACAACGGGTCCAAAGGCCACCACAAGTGATATCCCTTGGGAGCCACGCTCTGCCCAGGCAGACAGCGTTAAGCCCAAGTCTGACAGATCATCACCCGTCTGGCCACGGCCCCACATACAGCGTGCCTTCGCATTGGAAGACTTACCCAGTACTTCTGCCACTTCCAAATAGAGCGTTCACCTCGTACCCATCACATCACACCGAATACATTGAAGAATTTTCCGTGCATCGAGATACATTGATTTTCCGCCCTGCAACTTGCATCCATCACTCACTGAGGATCTGCTCTTTGGCTCCAAGTTTTCCTCGGAAGAAGATGAAGAGCATCAGAGGACAAGATCCTTCGGGTTCCCTCTTGTTCTATTGGAAAAGTCCAGTTAGCTTCGCTCACCTGTGGGTATTGACACTGCTAGGAACAGACTAATGAAATCGCCATGAGTTCTCCCGAGGTCACGGGGCTGCCAGAGTCCTCATGAATTCACGGCAGCCAGCTCAAGTCAACTGCAGCTCCACCACTACCACCCATCCGAAGGCCAGCCTAAAACTTGTTCTTGTTGAGCGTTACTCTACGTGGCCAGGAACGAACTACTCAAAATACAAGTAATCAGCACCTGTCCGGGCAGGGCACCGCACACATCAGTGCTCTCAGTGAAGGATCTCCCCGGTCCCCTTCCCACTCTCGCGAGTAGCTTTGATCTGTCTCCCCATCAAATCCTAACGGCTGCACCCACGATATATCCAGACCCCTACAAGATATCAAACCACTGCCTTCCAACCTACAACCCTCCCTCAGTGGACACCCACACCTACCTCCACGCCACTCTATGCCTACTTGAGAAGTATCAGAACCACGAGAGAATAACGCATATTGTACTTCTCGCTTCTTCTCATAGGAATGATCTTGCTTCCTGCAAACTGTTTGTGTTCTCCTTGTGAGGAAAGGACCACTTAACTCATCCTGAGGATGCCAGCCCAACACATGGCTACCACAGTCATTAGGATATCAAGGCAGCCAACTCAAGGACACCTGTAACTCCACCCACATAACGGGTCTAGAGGTCACCACCAACGATGTTCTGGTGAGCCTTACTCTACCTAGACGGCTCGGTTCACTAGTACTATACGTGAACAGTATCTGTCCGGGCAGGGCACCGCACACAGCACATCTTCGAGGTGGCTGACACGCCTACCTCCCTCTCACTCACACATGTACCTTTCTTACTTCTATCCATCACATCCTGATGACTGTACCCAGGCTTGATCCTTACCCATTCAAAATATCTCGACCCACTGTCCGCCATCTTGCATCCCTCGCCCGTGGGGATCCCCTCAGCTGCTCTATGCATATCTGGAGAACTATGTGAACACAGGAAAAATGATCTTGCTTCCTGTTCTCTGCTACTCTATGAGCAATTATCTTGACCTTATTCACTTTAGACATGTTCACGTTTTTCGGGGTGGAACAGGTAAATCATCATCAAGATGCGGTTGAGATCTATGTGGCTTCCAGAGACTTCCTGACTTCGGGAAGTAAGACCACCTGGAGCCCCATGCCCATCGCCCGTCCACAGGCACCACATCCGATACTCCAGCTGCACAGTACTCGACCCGGAAAGGCACAGTTTACCCCTAGTCTAGGAAACGGCACCTTTCCGGGCTGGGCACTGCACACAGCACGGCCTCAAGGTGGGGGACCTGCTGAGTCTCCTTTCCCATTTGTAGAGAAGTTGGCTTCTCTATGCCGACCACACCTGGAGACTCTACCCAAGATTTATCCATAGCCTTAGACAGTGTTTACCCACTGCCCTCAGACTTGCATCCCACCTCTATGAGGATTTCATCAACGGTTCTATGTGTACTGCCACAAGGATGAGGATACCATGAGAAAATCTTCCTCCCTTTATAGCTTTTCCTGATAGGAACTGTGTTTCCCTTTCCTAAACTGTGGGTGCCCACACTGTTTGCATTATTCGAGCACCGGCGTCATGCTCAAAATGGCAGGGATACTGGTTGCTCTCCATTCCCTCTTCTCGCCATGGCAAGCATCTCAACGACACATGCAGCTCCAACAGTAGAACGGGTCCAAAGGCCACCACCACTGATGTTCCTTTTGAGCCTCCCCCTAGCCAGGCAGACACTGTTTACACCAAGTCTGAGAGACCAGCACGTGTCTG
This sequence comes from Eschrichtius robustus, assembly GCF_028021215.1. Classification (NCBI taxonomy): domain Eukaryota; kingdom Metazoa; phylum Chordata; class Mammalia; order Artiodactyla; family Eschrichtiidae; genus Eschrichtius; species Eschrichtius robustus. The sequence goes on from NC_090845.1 coordinate 127,945,016, forward strand.
AGCACAGCCCCGCAAACAGTGTGGCTTCGCGTTGCAAGAACGCCCCAGGACTTCTGGCACTTCCAAATGTACCTGGCACCACTCTACCCACCACATCATACTGAATGAATTCAACAATTTTTCCTAAATCGAGACACTTTGATTCACCCCCCTGCAACTTGCACCCATCACTCAATGGGGCCCTCTCTTCTGCTCTAACTTATGCCAGGAGGAGGAGCAGGAGCATCAGAGGACAAGAGCATTCGAGTTCTGTCTTGTTCTACTGGAAAGTCCCGTTAGCTTCTCTCAGCTGGCGGTGTACACATTGCTAGCAAAAGACTAATGAAATCGTGCCGAATTTTCCTGTGATGAGGTGGCTGCCAGACTCGTCATGACTTCATGGCAAGAAGCTGAAGGTCACCTGCATCTCCACCACTACCACGCGTCCGAAGGCCAGCCTAAAAGTTGTTCTTCCTGAGCGTTACTCTACCTGGACAGGAACTAATTCCCCAAAATACATGTAATCAGCACCTGTACAAGTAGGGCACCACACACATCAGGGCTCTCTGTGGAGGATCTCCCCGGTCCCATTCCTACGTTCACGAGGAACTTTGAGCTGTACCCCCATCACATTTTGACGCCTGCACCCATGATATATGCAGACCCTTAGAGGATATCGAACCGCTGCCTTCTAATCTGCATCCTTCCCTAACTGGATATCTGCACCCACCTCCACCCCGGCTCTATGCCTAATAGAGAAGTGTCAGGACTCCACGAGAAAAACGCATATTATACTTCTCTCTTCTTTTCATAGGAATGATTTTCCTTCCTGCAACCTCTTTATGTTCACTTTGTGAGGAAAGGACCACCTAACTCATCCTGAGGGTGCCAGAAACACAGAGGGCTCCCAATGTCATTAGGGTATCCAGGAACCCAACTCAAGGATGCCCGCAAATCCACGCCCATCACTGTTCCAGAGGCCACCACCAACGATGTTCTTGTGAGTCTTACTCTAGCCACACGGGCACCGTTTACTAGTAGTATATGTCAACAGCCCCTGGGTGAACAGGGCACCACACACAGCACGGCCTCTAAGTGGAGGACACGCCCAACTCCTTCTCACTCACACATGTACCTCTCTTACGTCTAACCATCACATCCTGATGGCTCTAATCTCGATTGATCTCTAACGCTACAAAATATCTAGACCCAATGGCCTCCAACTTGGATCTCTTCCCCTTGGGGATCACCTCAACGGCTCTATGCATATCTGGAGAACAGTGGGGACCAGGATGCATGATCATGGCTTCTGTTCTCTGCTACTCCATTAGCAATTATCTTTACCTTCCTTACTTTACACATGTTCAAGTTTTTCGGGGTGGAACAGGTAAATCATCAGCAAGATGCGGTTGAGGTCTACGTGGCTTCCACAGCCTTCCGGACTTCTGGGAGGAAGATCACCTGTAGACCCACGCCCATCGCTTATCCAACGGCCACCGCATCCGATAATCCACTTGCACAGCACTCTACCCACAAAGGCACTCTTGACCCCTAGACTAGTAAACGGCACCTTTCCGGGCTGGGCACTGCACGCAGCATGGCCTCAATGTGGGGGACATGCTGAGTCTCCTTCCCAATCTATAGCGAACTTTTCTTCTCTATGCCGACCACACCTTGATGACTGTACCCAAGAGGTATCCATAGATGTAGACAGTGCTGACCCACTGCCCTCAGACTTGCATTCCACCTCACTGAGAATCTCATCGCCGGTTTTATGAGTACTGGCAGAAAGACGAGGATACCATGGGAAAATCGTCCTCCGATTATCTCTTTTCCTGATAGGAACTGTGTTTCCCTTTGCTAAACTGTGGCTGCCCACACTACTAGGAATATTCGAGCACCGGATTCACCCTCCAAATGCCAGGGATCCTGGTCGCACCCCTGGCCCTCTTCTCGCCATGGCAAGCAACTCAAAGACATGTGCAGCTCTAACACTACAACGGGTCCAAAGGCCACCACAAGTGATATTCCTTGGGAGCCACGCTCTGCCCAGGCAGACAGCGTTAAGCCCAAGTCTGACAGATCATCACCCGTCTGGGCACGGCCCCGCATACAGCGTGCCTTCGCATTGGAAGACTTACCCAGTACTTCTGCCACTTCCAAATAGAGCGTTCACCTCGTTCCCATCACATCACACCGAATACATTGAAGAATTTTCCGTGCATCGAGACACATTGATTTTCCGCCCTGCAACTTGCATCCATCACTCACTGAGGATCTGCTCTTTGGCTCCAAGTTTTCCTCGGAAGAAGATGAAGAGCATCAGAGGACAAGTTCCTTCGGGTTCCCTCTTGTTCTATTGGAAAAGTCCAGTTAGCTTCGCTCACCTGTGGGTATTCACACTGCTAGGAACAGACTAATGAAATCGCCATGAGTGCTCCCGAGGTCACGGGGCTGCCAGAGTCCTCATGAATTCACGGCAGCCAGCTCAAGTCAACTGCAGCTCCACCACTACCACCCATCCGAAGGCCAGCCTCAAATTTGTTCTTGTTGAGCGTTACTCTACCTGGCCAGGAACGAACTACTCAAAATACAAGTAATCAGCACCTGTCTGGGCAGGGCACCGCACACATCAGGGCTCTCAGTGAAGGATCTCCCCGGTCCCCTTCCCACTCTCGCGAGTAGCTTTGATCTGTCTCCCCATCAAATCCTAACGGCTGCACCCACGATATATCCAGACCCCTACAAGATATCAAACCACTGCCTTCCAACCTGCAACCCTCCCTCAGTGGACACACACACCTACCTCCACCCCACTCTATGCCTACTTGAGAAGTATCAGAACCACGAGAGAATAACGCATATTGTACTTCTCGCTTCTTCTCATAGGAATGATCTTGCTTCCTGCAAACTGTTTGTGTTCTCCTTGTGAGGAAAGGACCACTTAACTCATCCTGAGGATGCCAGCCCAACACATGGCTACCACAGTCATTAGGATATCAAGGCAGCCAACTCAAGGACACCTGTAACTCCACCCACATAACTGGTCTAGAGGTCACCACCAACGATGTTCTGGTGAGCCTTACTCTACCTAGACGGCTCGGTTCACTAGTACTATACGTGAACAGTATCTGTCCGGGCAGGGCACCGCACACAGCACATCTTCGAGGTGGCTGACACGCCTACCTCCCTCTCACTCACACATGTACCTTTCTTACTTCTATCCATCACATCCTGATGACTGTCCCCAGGCTTGATCCTTACCCATTCAAAATATCTCGACCCACTGTCCGCCATCTTGCATCCCTCGCCCGTGGGGATCCCCTCAGCTGCTCTATGCATATCTGGAGAACTATGTGAACACAGGAAAAATGATCTTGCTTTCTGTTCTCTGCTACTCTATGAGCAGTTATCTTGACCTTATTCACTTTAGACATGTTCACGTTTTTCGGGGTGGAACAGGTAAATCATCATCAAGATGCGGTTGAGATCTATGTGGCTTCCAGAGCCTTCCTGACTTCGGGAAGTAAGACCACCTGGAGCCCCATGCCCATCGCCCGTCCACAGGCACCACAACCGATACTCCAGCTGCCCAGTACTCGACCCGGAAAGGCACTGTTTACCCCTAGTCTAGGAAACGGCACCTTTCCGGGCTGGGCACTGCACACAGCACGACCTCAAGGTGGGGGACCTGCTGAGTCTCCTTTCCCTTCTGTAGAGAAGTTGGCTTCTCTATGCCGACCACACCTGGAGACTCTACCCAAGATTTATCCATAGCCTTAGACAGTGTTTACCCACTGCCCTCAGACTTGCATCCCACCTCTATGAGGATTTCATCAACGGTTCTAAGTGTACTGCCACAAGGATGAGGATACCATGAGAAAATCTTCCTCCCTTTATAGCTTTTCCTGATAGGAACTGTGTTTCCCTTTCCTAAACTGTGGGTGCCCACACTGTTTGCATTATTCGAGCACCGGCGTCATCCTCAAAATGGCAGGGATCCTGCTCGCTCTCCATTCCCTCTTCTCGCCATGGCAAGCATCTCAACGACACATGCAGCTCCAACAGTAGAACGGGTCCAAAGGCCACCACCACTGATGTTCCTTTTGAGCCTCCCCCTAGCCAGGCAGACACTGTTTACACCAAGTCTGAGAGACCAGCACGTGTCTGAGCACAGCCCCGCAAACAGTGTGGCTTCAACTTGCAAGAACGCCCCAGGACTTCTGGCACTTCCAAATGTACCTGGCACCACTCTACCCACCACATCATACTGAATGAATTCAACAATTTTTCCTAAATCGATACACTTTGATTCACCCCCCTGCAACTTGCACCCATCACTCAATGGGGCCCTCTCTTCTGCTCTAACTTATGCCAGGAGGAGGAGCAGGAGCATCAGAGGACAAGAGCATTCGAGTTCTGTCTTGTTCTACTGGAAAGTCCCGTTAGCTTCTCTCAGCTGGCGGTGTACACATTGCTAGCAAAAGACTAATGAAATCGTGCCGAATTTTCCCGTGATGAGGTGGCTGCCAGACTCGTCATGACTTCATGGCAAGCAGCTCAAGGTCACCTGCATCTCCACCACTACCACGCGTCCGAAGGCCAGCCTAAAAGTTGTTCTTCCTGAGCGTTACTCTACCTGGACAGGAACTAATTCCCCAAAATACATGTAATCAGCACCTGTACAAGTAGGGCACCACACACATCAGGGCTCTCTGTGGAGGATCTCCCCGGTCCCATTCCTACGTTCACGAGGAACTTTGATCTGTACCCCCATCACATTTTGACGCCTGCACCCACGATATATGCAGACCCCTAGAGGATATCGAAGCACTGCCTTCCAACCTGCATCCTTCCCTCACTGGATATCTGCACCCACTTCCACCCCGGCTCTATGCCTAATAGAGAAGTGTCAGGACTCCACGAGAAAAACGCATATTATACTTCTCTCTTCTTTTCATAAAATGATTTTCCTTCCTGCAACCTCTTTATGTTCACTTTGTGAGGAAAGGACCACCTAACTCATCCTGAGGGTGCCAGAAACACAGAGGGCTCCCAATGTCATTAGGGTATCAAGGAACCCAACTCAAGGATGCCCGCAAATCCACGCCCATCACTGTTCCAGAGGCCACCACCAACGATGTTCTTGTGAGTCTTATTCTAGCCACACGGGCACCGTTTACTAGTAGTATATGTCAACAGCACCTGTGTGAACAGGGCACCGCACACAGCACGGCCTCTAAGTGGAGGACACGCCGAACTCCTTCTCACTCACACATGTACCTTTCTTACGTCTAACCATCACATCCTGATGGCTCTAATCTCGATTGATCTCTAACGCTACAAAATATCTAGACCCAATGGCCTCCAACTTGCATCTCTTCCCCTTGGGGATCACCTCAACGGCTCTATTCATATCTGGAGAACAGTGGGGACCAGGATGCATGATCTTGGCTTCTGTTCTCTGCTACTCCATTAGCAATTATCTTTACCTTCCTTACTTTACACATGTTCAAGTTTTTCGGGGTGGAACAGGTAAATCATCAGCAAGATGCGGTTGAGGTCTACGTGGCTTCCACAGCCTTCCGGACTTCTGGGAGGAAGATCACCTGTAGACCCACGCCCATCGCTTATCCAACGGCCACCGCATCCGATAATCCACTTGCACAGCACTCTACCCACAAAGGCACTCTTGACCCCTAGACTAGTAAACGGCACCTTTCCGGGCTGGGCACTGCACGCAGCATGGCCTCAATGTGGGGGACATGCTGAGTCTCCTTCCCAATCTATAGCGAACTTTTCTTCTCTATGCCGACCACACCTTGATGACTGTACCCAAGAGGTATCCATAGATGTAGACAGTGCTGACCCACTGCCCTCAGACTTGCATTCCACCTCACTGAGAATCTCATCGCCGGTTTTATGAGTACTGGCAGAAAGACGAGGATACCATGGGAAAATCGTCCTCCGATTATCTCTTTTCCTGATAGGAACTGTGTTTCCCTTTGCTAAACTGTGGCTGCCCACACTACTAGGAATATTCGAGCACCGGATTCACCCTCCAAATGCCAGGAATCCTGGTCGCACCCCTGGCCCTCTTCTCGCCATGGCAAGCAACTCAAAGACATGTGCAGCTCTAACACTACAACGGGTCCAAAGGCCACCACAAGTGATATTCCTTGGGAGCCACGCTCTGCCCAGGCAGACAGCGTTAAGCCCAAGTCTGACAGATCATCACCCGTCTGGGCACGGCCCCGCATACAGCGTGCCTTCGCATTGGAAGACTTACCCAGTACTTCTGCCACTTCCCAATAGAGCGTTCACCTCGTTCCCATCACATCACACCGAATACATTGAAGAATTTTCCGTGCATCGAGACACATTGATTTTCCGCCCTGCAACTTGCATCCATCACTCACTGAGGATCTGCTCTTTGGCTCCAAGTTTTCCTCGGAAGAAGATGAAGAGCATCAGAGGACAAGATCCTTCGGGTTCCCTCTTGTTCTATTGGAAAAGTCCAGTTAGCTTCGCTCACCTGTGGGTATTGACACTGCTAGGAACAGACTAATGAAATCGCCATGAGTTCTCCCGAGGTCACGGGGCTGCCAGAGTCCTCATGAATTCACGGCAGCCAGCTCAAGTCAACTGCAGCTCCACCACTACCACCCATCCGAAGGCCAGCCTCAAACTTGTTCTTGTTGAGCGTTACTCTACCTGGCCAGGAACGAACTACTCAAAATACAAATAATCAGCACCTGTCTGGGCAGGGCACCGCACACATCAGGGCTCTCAGTGAAGGATCTCCCCGGTCCCCTTCCCACTCTCGCGAGTAGCTTTGATCTGTCTCCCCATCAAATCCTAACGGCTGCACCCACGATATATCCAGACCCCTACAAGATATCAAACCACTGCCTTCCAACCTGCAACCCTCCCTCAGTGGACACCCACACCTACCTCCACCCCACTCTATGCCTACTTGAGAAGTATCAGAACCACGCGAGAATAACGCATATTGTACTTCTCGCTTCTTCTCATAGGAATGATCTTGCTTCCTGCAAACTGTTTGTGTTCTCCTTGTGAGGAAAGGACCACTTAACTCATCCTGAGTATGCCAGCCCAACACATGGCTACCACAGTCATTAGGATATCAAGGCAGCCAACTCAAGGACACCTGTAACTCCACCCACATAACGGGTCTAGAGGTCACCACCAACGAAGTTCTTGTGAGCCTTACTCTACCTAGACGGCTCGGTTCACTAGTACTATACGTGAACAGTATCTGTCCGGGCAGGGCACCGCACACAGCACATCTTCGAGGTGGCTGACACGCCTACCTCCCTCTCACTCACACATGTACCTTTCTTACTTCTATCCATCACATCCTGATGACTGTACCCAGGCTTGATCCTTACTCATTCAAAATATCTCGACCCACTCTCCGCCATCTTGCATCCCTCGCCCGTGGGGATCCCCTCAGCTGCTCTATGCATATCTGGAGAACTATGTGAACACAGGAAAAATGATCTTGCTTTCTGTTCTCTGCTACTCTATGAGCAATTATCTTGACCTTATTCACTTTAGACATGTTCACGTTTTTCGGGGTGGAACAGGTAAATCATCATCAAGATGCCGTTGAGATCTATGTGGCTTCCAGAGCCTTCCTGACTTCGGGAAGTAAGACCACCTGGAGCCCCATGCCCATCGCCCGTCCACAGGCACCACAACCGATACTCCAGTTGCACAGTACTCGACCCGGAAAGGCACAGTTTACCCCTAGTCTAGGAAACGGCACCTTTCCGGGCTGGGCACTGCACACAGCACGGCCTCAAGGTGGGGGACCTGCTGAGTCTCCTTTCCCATCTGTAGAGAAGTTGGCTTCTCTATGCCGACCACACCTGGAGACTCTACCCAAGATTTATCCATAGCCTTAGACAGTGTTTACCCACTGCCCTCAGACTTGCATCCCACCTCTATGAGGATTTCATCAATGGTTCTATGTGTACTGCCACAAGGATGAGGATACCATGAGAAAATCTTCCTCCGTTTATAGCTTTTCCTGATAGGAACTGTGTTTCCCTTTCCTAAACTGTGGGTGCCCACACTGTTTGCATTATTCGAGCACCGGCGTCATCCTCAAAATGGCAGGGATCCTGCTCGCTCTCCATTCCCTCTTTTCGCCATGGCAAGCATCTCAACGACACATGCAGCTCCAACAGTAGAACGGATCCAAAGGCCACCACCACTGATGTTCCTTTTGAGCCTCCCCCTAGCCAGGCAGACACTGTTTACACCAAGTCTGAGAGACCAGCACGTGTCTGAGCACAGCCCCGCAAACAGTGTGGCTTCAACTTGCAAGAACGCCCCAGGACTTCTGGCACTTCCAAATGTACCTGGCAGCACTCTACCCACCACATCATACTGAATGAATTCAACAATTTTTCCTAAATCGATACACTTTGATTCACCCCCCTGCAACTTGCACCCATCACTCAATGGGGCCCTCTCTTCTGCTCTAACTTATGCCAGGAGGAGGAGCAGGAGCATCAGAGGACAAGAGCATTCGAGTTCTGTCTTGTTCTACTGGAAAGTCCCGTTAGCTTCTCTCAGCTGGCGGTGTACACATTGCTAGCAAAAGACTAATGAAATCGTGCCGAATTTTCCCGTGATGAGGTGGCTGCCAGACTCGTCATGACTTCATGGCAAGCAGCTCAAGGTCACCTGCATCTCCACCACTACCACGCGTCCGAAGGCCAGCCTAAAAGTTGTTCTTCCTGAGCGTTACTCTACCTGGACAGGAACTAATTCCCCAAAATACATGTAATCAGCACCTGTACAAGTAGGGCACCACACACATCAGGGCTCTCTGTGGAGGATCTCCCCGGTCCCATTCCTACGTTCACGAGGAACTTTGATCTGTACCCCCATCACATTTTGACGCCTGCACCCACGATATAATGCAGAGGATATCGAACCGCTGCCTTCCAACTTGCATCCTTCCCTCACTGGATATCTGCACCCACCTCCACCCCGGCTCTATGCCTAATAGAGAAGTGTCAGGACTCCATGAGAAAAACGCATATTATACTTCTCTCTTCTTTTCATAGGAATGATTTTCCTTCCTGCAACCTCTTTATGTTCACTTTGTGAGGAAAGGACCACCTAACTCATCCTGAGGATGCCAGAAACACAGAGGGCTCCCAGGGCCATTACGGTATCAAGGCACGCAACTCAAGGATGCCCGCAAATCCACGCCCATCACTGTTCCAGAGGCCACCACCAACGATGTTCTTGTGAGTCTTACTCTAGCCACACGGGCACCGTTTACTAGTAGTATATGTCAACAGCACCTGGGTGAACAGGGCACCGCACACAGCACGGCCTCTAAGTGGAGGACACGCCCAACTCCTTCTCACTCACACATGTACCTTTCTTACTTCTAACCATCACATCCTGATGGCTCTAATCTCGATTGATCTCTAACGCTACAAAATATCTAGACCCAATGGCCTCCAACTTGCATCTCTTCCCCTTGGGGATCACCTCAACGGCTCTATGCATATCTGGAGAACAGTGGGGACCAGGATGCATGATCTTGGCTTCTGTTCTCTGCTACTCCATTAGCAATTATCTTTACCTTCCTTACTTTACACATGTTCAAGTTTTTCGGGGTGGAACAGGTAAATCATCGGCAAGATGCGGTTGAGGTCTACGTGGCTTCCACAGCCTTCCGGACTCCAGGGAGGAAGATCACCTGTAGACCCACGCCCATCGCTTATGCAACGGCCACCGCATCCGATAATCCACTTGCACAGCACTCTACCCACAAAGGCACTCTTTACCCCTACACTAGTAAACGGCACCTTTCCGGGCTGGGCACTGCACGCAGCATGGCCTCAATGTGGGGGACATGCTGAGTCTCCTTCCCAATCTATAGCGAACTTTTCTTCTCTATGCCGACCACACCTTGATGACTGTACCCAAGAGGTATCCATAGATGTAGACAGTGCTGGCCCACTGCCCTCAGACTTGCATTCCACCTCACTGAGAATCTCATCGCCGGTTTTATGAGTACTGGCAGAAAGACGAGGATACCATGGGAAAATCGTCCTCCGATTATCTCTTTTCCTGATAGGAACTGTGTTTCCCTTTGCTAAACTGTGGCTGCCCACACTACTAGGAATATTCGAGCACCGGATTCACCCTCCAAATGCCAGGGATCGTGGTCGCACCCCTGGCCCTCTTCTCGCCATGGCAAGCAACTCAAAGACATGTGCAGCTCTAACACTACAACGGGTCCAAAGGCCACCACAAGTGATATTCCTTGGGAGCCATGCTCTGCCCAGGCAGACAGCGTTAAGCCCAAGTCTGACAGATCATCACCCGTCTGGGCACGGCCCCGCATACAGCGTGCCTTCGCATTGGAAGACTTACCCAGTACTTCTGGCACTTCCAAATAGAGCGTTCACCTCGTTCCCATCACATCACACCGAATACATTGAAGAATTTTCCGTGCATCGAGACACATTGATTTTCCGCCCTGCAACTTGCATCCATCACTCACTGAGGATCTGCTCTTTGGCTCCAAGTTTTCCTCGGAAGAAGATGAAGAGCATCAGAGGAGAAAATCCTTCGGGTTGCCTCTTGTTCTATTGGAAAAGTCCAGTTAGCTTCGCTCACCTGTGTGTATTCACACTGCTAGGAACAGACTAATGAAATCGCCATGAGTTCTCCCGAGGTCACGGGGCTGCCAGAGTCCTCATGAATTCACGGCAGCCAGCTCAAGTCAACTGCAGCTCCACCACTACCACCCATCCGAAGGCCAGCCTCAAACTTGTTCTTGTTGAGCGTTACTCTACCTGGCCAGGAACAAACTACTCAAAATACAAGTAATCAGCACCTGTCCGGGCAGGGCACCGCACACATCAGGGCTCTCAGTGAAGGATCTCCCCGGTCCCCTTCCCACTCTCGCGAGTAGCTTTGATCTGTCTCCCCATCAAATCCTAACGGCTGCACCCACGATATATCCAGACCCCTACAAGATATCAAACCACTGCCTTCCAACCTGCAACCCTCCCTCAGTGGACACCCACACCTACCTCCACCCCACTCTATGCCTACTTGAGAAGTATCAGAACCACGCGAGAATAACGCATATTGTACTTCTCGCTTCTTCTCATAGGAATGATCTTGCTTCCTGCAAACTGTTTGTGTTCTCCTTGTGAGGAAAGGACCACTTAACTCATCCTGAGGATGCCAGCCCAACACATGGCTACCACAGTCATTAGGATATCAAGGCAGCCAACTCAAGGACACCTGTAACTCCACCCACATAACTGGTCTAGAGGTCACCACCAACGATGTTCTGGTGAGCCTTACTCTACCTAGACGGCTCGGTTCACTAGTACTATACGTGAACAGGACCTGTCCGGGCAGGGCACCGCACACAGCACATCTTCGAGGTGGCTGACACGCCTACCTCCCTCTCACTCACACATGTACCTTTCTTACTTCTATCCATCACATCCTGATGACTGTACCCAGGCTTGATCCTTACCCATTCAAAATATCTCGACCCACTGTCCGCCATCTTGCATCCCTCGCCCGTGGGGATCCCCTCAGCTGCTCTATGCCTATCTGGAGAACCATGTGAACACAGGAAAAATGATCTTGCTTTCTGTTCTCTGCTACTCTATGAGCAATTATCTTGACCTTATTCACTTTAGACATGTTCACGTTTTTCGGGGTGGAACAGGTAAATCATCATCAAGATGCGGTTGAGATCTATGTGGCTTCCAGAGCCTTCCTGACTTCGGGAAGTAAGACCACCTGGAGCCCCATGCCCATCGCCCGTCCACAGGCACCACAACCGATACTCCAGTTGCACAGTACTCGACCCGGAAAGGCACAGTTTACCCCTAGTCTAGGAAACGGCACCTTTCCGGGCTGGGCACTGCACACAGCACGGCCTCAAGGTGGGGGACCTGCTGAGTCTCCTTTCCCATCTGTAGAGAAGTTGGCTTCTCTATGCCGACCACACCTGGAGACTCTACCCAAGATTTATCCATAGCCTTAGACAGTGTTTACCCACTGCCCTCAGACTTGCATCCCACCTCTATGAGGATTTCATCAACGGTTCTATGTGTACTGCCACAAGGATGAGGATACCATGAGAAAATCTTCCTCCCTTTATAGCTTTTCCTGATAGGAACTGTGTTTCCCTTTCCTAAACTGTGGGTGCCCACACTGTTTGCATTATTCGAGCACCGGCGTCATCCTCAAAATGGCAGGGATCCTGCTCGCTCTCCATTCCCTCTTCTCGCCATGGCAAGCATCTCAACGACACATGCAGCTCCAACAGTAGAACGGGTCCAAAGGCCACCACCACTGATGTTCCTTTTGAGCCTCCCCCTAGCCAGGCAGACACTGTTTACACCAAGTCTGAGAGACCAGCACGTGTCTGAGCACAGCCCCGCAAACAGTGTGGCTTCGCCTTGCAAGAACGCCCCAGGACTTCTGGCACTTCCAAATGTACCTGGAACCACTCTACCCACCACATCATACTGAATGAATTCAACAATTTTTCCTAAATCGAGACACTTTGATTCACCCCCCTGCAACTTGCACCCATCACTCAATGGGGCCCTCTCTTCTGCTCTAACTTATGCCAGGAGGAGGAGCAGGAGCATCAGAGGACAAGAGCATTCGAGTTCTCTCTTGTTCTACTGGAAAGTCCCGTTAGCTTCTCTCAGCTGGCGGTGAACACATTGCTAGCAAAAGACTAATGAAATCGTGCCGAATTTTCCCGTGATGAGGTGGCTGCCAGACTCGTCATGACTTCATGGCAAGCAGCTCAAGGTCACCTGCATCTCCACCACTACCACGCGTCCGAAGGCCAGCCTAAAAGTTGTTCTTCCTGAGCGTTACTCTACCTGGACAGGAACTAATTCCCCAAAATACATGTAATCAGCACCTGTACAAGTAGGGCACCACACACATCAGGGCTCTCTGTGGAGGATCTCCCCGGTCCCATTCCTACGTTCACGAGGAACTTTGATCTGTACCCCCATCACATTTTGACGCCTGCACCCACGATATATACAGACCCCTAGAGGATATCGAACCGCTGCCTTCCAACCTGCATCCTTCCCTCACTGGATATCTGCACCCACCTCCACCCCGGCTCTATGCCTAATAGAGAATTGTCAGGACTCCACGAGAAAAACGCATATTATACTTCTCTCTTCATTTCATAGGAATGATTTTCCTTCCTGCAACCTCTTTCTGTTCACTTTGTGAGGAAAGGACCACCTAACTCATCCTGAGGATGCCAGAAACACAGAGGGCTCCCAGGGTCATTAGGGTATCAAGGCACCCAACTCAAGGATGCCCGCAAATCCACGCCCATCACTGTTCCAGAGGCCACCACCAACGATGTTCTTGTGAGTCTTACTCTAGCCACACGGGCACCGTTTACTAGTAGGATATGTCAACAGCACCTGCGTGAACAGGGCACCGCACACAGCATGGCCTCTAAGTGGAGGACACGCCCAACTCCTTCTCACTCACACATGTACCTTTCTTACGTCTAACCATCACATCCTGATGGCTCTAATCTCGATTGATCTCTAACGCTACAAAATATCTAGACCCACTGGCCTCCAACTTGCATCTCTTCCCCTTGAGGATCACCTCAACCGCTCTATGCATATCTGGAGAACAGTGGGGACCAGGATGCATGATCTTGGCTTCTGTTCTCTGCTACTCCATTAGCAATTATCTTTACCTTCCTTACTTTACACATGTTCAAGTTTTTCGGGGTGGAACAGGTAAATCATCAGCAAGATGCGGTTGAGGTCTACATGGCTTCCACAGCCTTCCGGACTCCTGGGAGGAAGATCACCTGTAGACCCACGCCCATCGCTTATCCAACGGCCACCGCCTCCGATAATCCACTTTCACAGCACTCTACCCACAAAGGCACTCTTTACCCCTAGACTAGTAAACGGCACCTTTCCAGGCTGGGCACTGCACGCAGCATGGCCTCAATGTGGGGGACATGCTGAGTCTCCTTCCCAATCTATAGCGAACTTTTCTTCTCTATGCCGACCACACCTTGATGACTGTACCCAAGAGGTATCCATAGATGTAGACAGTGCTGACCCACTGCCCTCAGACTTGCATTCCACCTCACTGAGAATCTCATCGCCGGTTTTATGAGTACTGGCAGAAAGACGAGGATACCATGGGAAAATCGTCCTCCGATTATCTCTTTTCCTGATAGGAACTGTGTTTCCCTTTGCTAAACTGTGGCTGCCCACACTACTAGGAATATTCGAGCACCGGATTCACCCTCCAAATGCCAGGGATCCTGGTCGCACCCCTGGCCCTCTTCTCGCCATGGCAAGCAACTCAAAGACATGTGCAGCTCTAACACTACAACGGGTCCAAAGGCCACCACAAGTGATATTCCTTGGGAGCCACGCTCTGCCCAGGCAGACAGCGTTAAGCCCAAGTCTGACAGATCATCACCCGTCTGGGCACGGCCCCGCATACAGCGTGCCTTCGCATTGGAAGACTTACCCAGTACTTCTGCCACTTCCAAATAGAGCGTTCACCTCGTTCCCATCACATCACACCGAATACATTGAAGAATTTTCCGTGCATCGAGACACATTGATTTTCCGCCCTGCAACTTGCATCCATCACTCACTGAGGATCTGCTCTTTGGCTCCAAGTTTTCCTCGGAAGAAGATGAAGAGCATCAGAGGACAAGATCCTTCGGGTTGCCTCTTGTTCTATTGGAAAAGTCCAGTTAGCTTCGCTCACCTGTGGGTATTCACACTGCTAGGAACAGACTAATGAAATCGCCATGAGTTCTCCCGAGGTCACGGGGCTGCCAGAGTCCTCATGAATTCACGGCAGCCAGCTCAAGTCAACTGCAGCTCCACCACTACCACCCATCCGAAGGCCAGCCTCAAACTTGTTCTTGTTGAGCGTTACTCTACCTGGCCAGGAACGAACTACTCAAAATACAAGTAATCAGCACCTGTCCGGGCAGGGCACCGCACACATCAGGGCTCTCAGTGAAGGATCTCCCCGGTCCCCTTCCCACTCTCGCGAGTAGCTTTGATCTGTCTCCCCATCAAATCCTAACGGCTGCACCCACGATATATCCAGACCCCTACAAGATATCAAACCACTGCCTTCCAACCTGCAACCCTCCCTCAGTGGACACCCACACCTACCTCCACCCCACTCTATGCCTACTTGAGAAGTATCAGAACCATGCGAGAATAACGCATATTGTACTTCTCGCTTCTTCTCATAGGAATGATCTTGCTTCCTGCAAACTGTTTGTGTTCTCCTTGTGAGGAAAGGACCACTTAACTCATCCTGAGGATGCCAGCCCAACACATGGCTACCACAGTCATTAGGATATCAAGGCAGCCAACTCAAGGACACCTGTAACTCCACCCACATAACTGGTCTAGAGGTCACCACCAACGATGTTCTTGTGAGCCTTACTCTACCTAGACGGCTCGGTTCACTAGTACTATACGTGAACAGTACCTGTCCGGGCAGGGCACCGCACACAGCACATCTTCGAGGTGGCTGACACGCCTACCTCCCTCTCACTCACACATGTACCTTTCTTACTTCTATCCATCACATCCTGATGACTGTACCCAGGCTTGATCCGTACCCATTCAAAATATCTCGACCCACTGTCCTCCACCTTGCATCTCTACCCCGTGGGGATCCCCTCAGCTGCTCTATGCATATCTGGAGAACTATGTGAACACAGGAAAAATGATTTTGCTTTCTGTTCTCTGCTACTCTATAAGCAATTATCTTGACCTTATTCACTTTAGACATGTTCACGTTTTTCGGGGTGGAACAGGTAAATCATCATCAAGATGCGGTTGAGATCTATGTGGCTTCCAGAGCCTTCCTGACTTCGGGAAGTAAGACCACCTGGAGCCCCATGCCCATCGCCCGTCCACAGGCACCACAACCGATACTCCAGTTGCACAGTACTCGACCCGGAAAGGCACAGTTTACCCCTAGTCTAGGAAACGGCACCTTTCCGGGCTGGGCACTGCACACAGCACGGCCTCAAGGTGGGGGACCTGCTGAGTCTCCTTTCCCATCTGTAGAGAAGTTGGCTTCTCTATGCCGACCACACCTGGAGACTCTACCCAAGATTTATCCATAGCCTTAGACAGTGTTTACCCACTGCCCTCAGACTTGCATCCCACCTCTATGAGGATTTCATCAACGGTTCTATGTGTACTGCCACAAGGATGAGGATACCATGAGAAAATCTTCCTCCCTTTATAGCTTTTCCTGATAGGAACTGTGTTTCCCTTTCCTAAACTGTGGGTGCCCACACTGTTT
This sequence comes from Eschrichtius robustus, assembly GCF_028021215.1. Taxonomy (NCBI): domain Eukaryota; kingdom Metazoa; phylum Chordata; class Mammalia; order Artiodactyla; family Eschrichtiidae; genus Eschrichtius; species Eschrichtius robustus. Next base: position 127,961,393 of record NC_090845.1, read on the forward strand.
GCATTATTCGAGCACCGGCGTCATCCTCAAAATGGCAGGGATCCTGCTCGCTCTCCATTCCCTCTTCTCGCCATGGCAAGCATCTCAACGACACATGCAGCTCCAACAGTAGAACGGGTCCAAAGGCCACCACCACTGATGTTCCTTTTGAGCCTCCCCCTAGCCAGGCAGACACTGTTTACACCAAGTCTGAGAGACCAGCACGTGTCTGAGCACAGCCCCGCAAACAGTGTGGCTTCGCCTTGCAAGAACGCCCCAGGACTTCTGGCACTTCCAAATGTACCTGGCACCACTCTACCCACCACATCATACTGAATGAATTCAACAATTTTTCCTAAATCGAAACACTTTGATTCACCCCCCTGCAACTTGCACCCATCACTCAATGGGGCCCTCTCTTCTGCTCTAACTTATGCCAGGAGGAGGAGCAGGAGCATCAGAGGACAAGAGCATTCGAGTTCTCTCTTGTTCTACTGGAAAGTCCCGTTAGCTTCTCTCAGCTGGCGGTGAACACATTGCTAGCAAAAGACTAATGAAATCGTGCCGAATTTTCCCGTGATGAGGTGGCTGCCAGACTCGTCATGACTTCATGGCAAGCAGCTCAAGGTCACCTGCATCTCCACCACTACCACGCGTCCGAAGGCCAGCCTAAAAGTTGTTCTTCCTGAGCGTTACTCTACCTGGACAGGAACTAATTCCCCAAAATACATGTAATCAGCACCTGTACAAGTAGGGCACCACACACATCAGGGCTCTCTGTGGAGGATCTCCCCGGTCCCATTCCTACGTTCACGAGGAACTTTGATCTGTACCCCCATCACATTTTGACGCCTGCACCGACGATATATACAGACCCCTAGAGGATATCTAACCGCTGCCTTCCAACCTGCATCCTTCACTCACTGGATATCTGCACCCACCTCCACCCCGGCTCTATGCCTAATAGAGAAGTGTCAGGACTCCACGAGAAAAACGCATATTATACTTCTCTCTTCTTTTCATAGGAATGATTTTCCTTCCTGCAACCTCTTTCTGTTCACTTTGTGAGGAAAGGACCACCTAACTCATCCTGAGGATGCCAGAAACACAGAGGGCTCCCAGGGTCATTAGGGTATCAAGGCACCCAACTCAAGGATGCCCGCAAATCCACGCCCATCACTGTTCCAGAGGCCACCACCAACGATGTTCTTGTGAGTTTTACTCTAGCCACACGGGCACCGTTTACTAGTAGGATATGTCAACAGCACCTGCGTGAACAGGGCACCGCACACAGCATGGCCTCTAAGTGGAGGACACGCCCAACTCCTTCTCACTCACACTTGTACCTTTCTTACGTCTAACCATCACATCCTGATGGCTCTAATCTCGATTGATCTCTAACGCTACAAAATATCTAGACCCACTGGCCTCCAACTTGCATCTCTTCCCCTTGAGGATCACCTCAACCGCTCTATGCATATCTGGAGAACAGTGGGGACCAGGATGCATGATCTTGGCTTCTGTTCTCTGCTACTCCATTAGCAATTATCTTTACCTTCCTTACTTTACACATGTTCAAGTTTTTCGGGGTGGAACAGGTAAATCATCAGCAAGATGCGGTTGAGGTCTACATGGCTTCCACAGCCTTCCGGACTCCTGGGAGGAAGATCACCTGTAGACCCACGCCCATCGCTTATCCAACGGCCACCGCCTCCGATAATCCACTTGCACAGCACTCTACCCACAAAGGCACTCTTTACCCCTAGACTAGTAAACGGCACCTTTCCAGGCTGGGCACTGCACGCAGCATGGCCTCAATGTGGGGGACATGCTGAGTCTCCTTCCCAATCTATAGCGAACTTTTCTTCTCTATGCCGACCACACCTTGATGACTGTACCCAAGAGGTATCCATAGATGTAGACAGTGCTGACCCACTGCCCTCAGACTTGCATTCCACCTCACTGAGAATCTCATCGCCGGTTTTATGAGTACTGGCAGAAAGACGAGGATACCATGGGAAAATCGTCCTCCGATTATCTCTTTTCCTGATAGGAACTGTGTTTCCCTTTGCTAAACTGTGGCTGCCCACACTACTAGGAATATTCGAGCACCGGATTCACCCTCCAAATGCCAGGGATCCTGGTCGCACCCCTGGCCCTCTTCTCGCCATGGCAAGCAACTCAAAGACATGTGCAGCTCTAACACTACAACGGGTCCAAAGGCCACCACAAGTGATATTCCTTGGGAGCCACGCTCTGCCCAGGCAGACAGCATTAAGCCCAAGTCTGACAGATCATCACCCGTCTGGGCACGGCCCCGCATACAGCGTGCCTTCGCATTGGAAGACTTACCCAGTACTTCTGCCACTTCCAAATAGAGCGTTCACCTCGTTCCCATCACATCACACCGAATACATTGAAGAATTTTCCGTGCATCGAGACACATTGATTTTCCGCCCTGCAACTTGCATCCATCACTCACTGAGGATCTGCTCTTTGGCTCCAAGTTTTCCTCGGAAGAAGATGAAGAGCATCAGAGGACAAGATCCTTCGGGTTGCCTCTTGTTCTATTGGAAAAGTCCAGTTAGCTTCGCTCACCTGTGGGTATTGACACTGCTAGGAACAGACTAATGAAATCACCATGAGTTCTCCCGAGGTCACGGGGCTGCCAGAGTCCTCATGAATTCACGGCAGCCAGCTCAAGTCAACTGCAGCTCCACCACTACCACCCATCCGAAGGCCAGCCTCAAACTTGTTCTTGTTGAGCGTTACTCTACCTGGCCAGGAACGAACTACTCAAAATACAAGTAATCAGCACCTGTCCGGGCAGGGCACCGCACACATCAGGGCTCTCAGTGAAGGATCTCCCCGGTCCCCTTCCCACTCTCGCGAGTAGCTTTGATCTGTCTCCCCATCAAATCCTAACGTCTGCACCCACGATATATCCAGACCCCTACAAGATATCAAACCACTGCCTTCCAACCTGCAACCCTCCCTCAGTGGACACCCACACCTACCTCCACCCCACTCTATGCCTAATTGAGAAGTATCAGAACCATGCGAGAATAACGCATATTGTACTTCTCGCTTCTTCTCATAGGAATGATCTTGCTTCCTGCAAACTGTTTGTGTTCTCCTTGTGAGGAAAGGACCACTTAACTCATCCTGAGGATGCCAGCCCAACACATGGCTACCACAGTCATTAGGATATCAAGGCAGCCAACTCAAGGACACCTGTAACTCCACCCACATAACGGGTCTAGAGGTCACCACCAACGATGTTCTTGTGAGCCTTACTCTACCTAGACGGCTCGGTTCACTAGTACTATACGTGAACAGTACCTGTCCGGGCAGGGCACCGCACACAGCACATCTTCGAGGTGGCTGACACGCCTACCTCCCTCTCACTCACACATGTACCTTTCTTACTTCTATCCATCACATCCTGATGACTGTACCCAGGCTTGTTCCGTACCCATTCAAAATATCTCGACCCACTGTCCTCCACCTTGCATCTCTACCCCGTGGGGATCCCCTCAGCTGCTCTATGCGTATCTGGAGAACTATGTGAACACAGGAAAAATGATCTTGCTTTCTGTTCTCTGCTACTCTATGAGCAATTATCTTGACCTTATTCACTTTAGACATGTTCACGTTTTTCGGGGTGGAACAGGTAAATCATCATCAAGATGCCGTTGAGATCTCTGTGGCTTCCAGAGCCTTCCTGACTTCGGGAAGTAAGACCACCTGGAGCCCCATGCCCATCGCCCGTCCACAGGCACCACAACCGATACTCCAGTTGCACAGTACTCGACCCGGAAAGGCACAGTTTACCCCTAGTCTAGGAAACGGCACCTTTCCGGGCTGGGCACTGCACACAGCACGGCCTCAAGGTGGGGGACCTGCTGAGTCTCCTTTCCCATCTGTAGAGAAGTTGGCTTCTCTATGCCGACCACACCTGGAGACTCTACCCAAGATTTATCCATAGCCTTAGACAGTGTTTACCCACTGCCCTCAGACTTGCATCCCACCTCTATGAGGATTTCATCAACGGTTCTATGTGTACTGCCACAAGGATGAGGATACCATGAGAAAATCTTCCTCCCTTTATAGCTTTTCCTGATAGGAACTGTGTTTCCCTTTCCTAAACTGTGGGTGCCCACACTGTTTGCATTATTCGAGCACCGGCGTCATCCTCAAAATGGCAGGGATCCTGCTCGCTCTCCATTCCCTCTTCTCGCCATGGCAAGCATCTCAACGACACATGCAGCTCCAACAGTAGAACGGGTCCAAAGGCCACCACCACTGATGTTCCTTTTGAGCCTCCCCCTAGCCAGGCAGACACTGTTTACACCAATTCTGAGAGACCAGCACGTGTCTGAGCACAGCCCCGCAAACAGTGTGGCTTCGCGTTGCAAGAACGCCCCAGGACTTCTGGCACTTCCAAATGTACCTGGCACCACTCTACCCACCACAGCATACTGAATGAATTCAACAATTTTTCCTAAATCGAGACACTTTGATTCACCCCCCTGCAACTTGCACCCATCACTCAATGGGGCCCTCTCTTCTGCTCTAACTTATGCCAGGAGGAGGAGCAGGAGCATCAGAGGACAAGAGCATTCGAGTTCTCTCTTGTTCTACTGGAAAGTCCCGTTAGCTTCTCTCAGCTGGCGGTGAACACATTGCTAGCAAAAGACTAATGAAATCGTGCCGAATTTTCCCGTGATGAGGTGGCTGCCAGACTCGTCATGACTTCATGGCAAGCAGCTCAAGGTCACCTGCATCTCCACCACTACCACGCGTCCGAAGGCCAGCCTAAAAGTTGTTCTTCCTGAGCGTTACTCTACCTGGACAGGAACTAATTCCCCAAAATACATGTAATCAGCACCTTTACAAGTAGGGCACCACACACATCAGGGCTCTCTGTGGAGGATCTCCCCGGTCCCATTCCTACGTTCACGAGGAACTTTGATCTGTACCCCCATCACATTTTGACGCCTGCACCCACGATATATGCAGACCCCTAGAGGATATCGAACCGCTGCCTTCCAACCTGCATCCTTCCCTCACTGGATATCTGCACCCACCTCCACACCGGCTCTATGCCTAATAGAGAAGTGTCAGGACTCCACGAGAAAAACGCATATTATACTTCTCTCTTCTTTTCATAGGAATGATTTTCCTTCCTGCAACCTCTTTATGTTCACTTTGTGAGGAAAGGACCACCTAACTCATCCTGAGGATGCCAGAAACACAGAGGGCTCCCAGGGTCATTAGGGTATCAAGGCACCCAACTCAAGGATGCCCGCAAATCCACGCCCATCACTGTTCCAGAGGCCACCACCAACGATGTTCTTGTGAGTCTTACTCTAGCCACACGGGCACCTTTTACTAGTAGGATATGTCAACAGCACCTGGGTGAACAGGGCACCGCACACAGCATGGCCTCTAAGTGGAGGACACGCCCAACTCCTTCTCACTCACACATGTACCTTTCTTACGTCTAACCATCACATCCTGATGGCTCTAATCTCGATTGATCTCTAACGCTACAAAATATCTAGACCCACTGGCCTCCAACTTGCATCTCTTCCCCTTGAGGATCACCTCAACGGCTCCATGCATATCTGGAGAACAGTGGGGACCAGGATGCATGATCTTGGCTTCTGTTCTCTGCTACTCCATTAGCAATTATCTTTACCTTCCTTACTTTACACATGTTCAAGTTTTTCGGGGTGGAACAGGTAAATCATCAGCAAGATGCGGTAGAGGTCTACATGGCTTCCACAGCCTTCCGGACTCCTGGGAGGAAAATCACCTGTAGACCCACGCCCATCGCTTATCCAACGGCCACCGCCTCCGATAATCCACTTGCACAGCACTCTACCCACAAAGGCACTCTTTACCCCTAGACTAGTAAACGGCACCTTTCCAGGCTGGGCACTGCACACAGCATGGCCTCAATGTGGGGGACATGCTGAGTCTCCTTCCCAATCTATAGCGAACTTTTCTTCTCTATGCCGACCACACCTTGATGACTGTACCCAAGAGGTATCCATAGATGTAGACAGTGCTGACCCACTGCCCTCAGACTTGCATTCCACCTCACTGAGAATCTCATCGCCGGTTTTATGAGTACTGGCAGAAAGACGAGGATACCATGGGAAAATCGTCCTCCGATTATCTCTTTTCCTGATAGGAACTGTGTTTCCCTTTGCTAAACTGTGGCTGCCCACACTACTAGGAATATTCGAGCACCGGATTCACCCTCCAAATGCCAGGGATCCTGGTCGCACCCCTGGCCCTCTTCTCGCCATGGCAAGCAACTCAAAGACATGTGCAGCTCTAACACTACAACGGGTCCAAAGGCCACCACAAGTGATATTCCTTGGGAGCCACGCTCTGCCCAGGCAGACAGGGTTAAGCCCAAGTCTGACAGATCATCACCCGTCTGGTCACGGCCCCGCATACAGCGTGCCTTCGCATTGGAAGACTTACCCAGTACTTCTGGCACTTCCAAATAGAGCCTTCACCTCGTTCCCATCACATCACACCGAATACATTGAAGAATTTTCCGTGCATCGAGACACATTGATTTTCCACCCTGCAACTTGCATCCATCACTCACTGAGGATCTGCTCTTTGGCTCCAAGTTTTCCTCGGAAGAAGATGAAGAGCATCAGAGGACAAGATCCTTCGGGTTGCCTCTTGTTCTATTGGAAAAGTCCAGTTAGCTTCGCTCACCTGTGGGTATTCACACTGCTAGGAACAGACTAATGAAATCGCCATGAGTTCTCCCGAGGTCACGGGGCTGCCAGAGTCCTCATGAATTCACGGCAGCCAGCTCAAGTCAACTGCAGCTCCACCACTACCACCCATCCGAAGGCCAGCCTCAAACTTGTTCTTGTTGAGCGTTACTCTACCTGGCCAGGAACGAACTACTCAAAATACAAGTAATCAGCACCTGTCCGGGCAGGGCACCGCACACATCAGGGCTCTCAGTGAAGGATTTCCCCGGTCCCCTTCCCACTCTCGCGAGTAGCTTTGATCTGTCTCCCCATCAAATCCTAACGGCTGCACCCACGATATATCCAGACCCCTACAAGATATCAAACCACTGCCTTCCAACCTGTAACCCTCCCTCAGTGGACACCCACACCTACCTCCACCCCACTCTATGCCTACTTGAGAAGTATCAGAACCACGCGAGAATAACGCATATTGTACTTCTTGCTTCTTCTCATAGGAATGATCTTGCTTCCTGCAAACTGTTTGTGTTCTCCTTGTGAGGAAAGGACCACTTAACTCATCCTGAGGATGCCAGCCCAACACATGGCTACCACAGTCATTAGGATATCAAGGCAGCCAACTCAAGGACACCTGTAACTCCACCCACATAACTGGTCTAGAGGTCACCACCAACGATGTTCTTGTGAGCCTTACTCTACCTAGACGGCTCGGTTCACTAGTACTATACGTGAACAGTACCTGTCCGGGCAGGGCACCGCACACAGCACATCTTCGAAGTGGCTGACACGCCTACCTCCCTCTCACTCACACATGTACCTTTCTTACTTCTATCCATCACATCCTGATGACTGTACCCAGGCTTGATCCTTACCCATTCAAAATATCTCGACCCACTGTCCGCCATCTTGCATCCCTCGTCCGTGGGGATCCCCACAGCTGCTCTATGCATATCTGGAGAACTATGTGAACACAGGAAAAATGATCTTGCTTTCTGTTCTCTGCTACTCTATGAGCAATTATCTTGACCTTATTCACTTTAGACATGTTCACGTTTTTCGGGGTGGAACAGGTAAATCATCATCAAGATGCGGTTGAGATCTATGTGGCTTCCAGAGCCTTCCTGACTTCGGGAAGTAAGACCACCTGGAGCCCCATGCCCATCGCCCGTCCACAGGCACCACAACCGATACTCCAGTTGCACAGTACTCGACCCGGAAAGGCACAGTTTACCCCTAGTCTAGGAAACGGCACCTTTCCGGGCTGGGCACTGCACACAGCACGGCCTCAAGGTGGGGGACCTGCTGAGTCTCCTTTCCCATCTGTAGAGAAGTTGGCTTCTCTATGCCGACCACACCTGGAGACTCTACCCAAGATTTATCCATAGCCTTAGACAGTGTTTACCCACTGCCCTCAGACTTGCATCCCACCTCTATGAGGATTTCATCAACGGTTCTATGTGTACTGCCACAAGGATGAGGATACCATGAGAAAATCTTCCTCCCTTTATAGCTTTTCCTGATAGGAACTGTGTTTCCCTTTCCTAAACTGTGGGTGCCCACACTGTTTGCATTATTCGAGCACCGGCGCCATCCTCAAAATGGCAGGGATCCTGCTCGCTCTCCATTCCCTCTTCTCGCCATGGCAAGCATCTCAACGACACATGCAGCTCCAACAGTAGAACGGGTCCAAAGGCCACCACCACTGATGTTCCTTTTGAGCCGCCCCCTAGCCAGGCAGACACTGTATACACCAAGTCTGAGAGACCAGCACGTGTCTGAGCACAGCCCCGCAAACAGTGTGGCTTCGCGTTGCTAGAACGCCCCAGGACTTCTGGCACTTCCAAATGTACCTGGTACCACTCTACCCACCACATCATACTGAATGAATTCAACAATTTTTCCTAAATCGAGACACTTTGATTCACCCGCCTGCAACTTGCACCCATCACTCAATGGGGCCCTCTCTTCTGCTCTAACTTATGCCAGGAGGAGGAGCAGGAGCATCAGAGGACAAGAGCATTCGAGTTCTGTCTTGTTCTACTGGAAAGTCCCGTTAGCTTCTCTCAGCTGGCGGTGTACACATTGCTAGCAAAAGACTAATGAAATCGTGCCGAATTTTCCCGTGATGAGGTGGCTGCCAGACTCGTCATGACTTCATGCCAAGCAGCTCAAGGTCACCTGCATCTCCACCACTACCACGCGTCCGAAGGCCAGCCTAAAAGTTGTTCTTCCTGAGCGTTACTCTACCTGGACAGGAACTAATTCCCCAAAATACATGTAATCAGCACCTGTACAAGTAGGGCACCACACACATCATGGCTCTCTGCGGCGGATCTCCCCGGTCCCATTCCTACGTTCACGTGGAGCTTTGATCTGTACCCCCATCACATTTTCACGCCTGCACCCACGATATATGCAGACCCCTAGAGGATATCGAACCGCTGCCTTCCAACCTGCATCCTTCCCTCACTGGATATCTGCACCCACCTCCAACCCGGCTCCATGCCTAATAGAGAAGTGTCAGGACTCCACCAGAAAAAGGCATATTATACTTCTCTCTTCTTTTCATAGGAATGATTTTCCTTCCTGCAACCTCTTTATGTTCACTTTGTGAGGAAAGGACCACCTAACTCATCCTGAGGATGCCAGAAACACAGAGGGCTCCCAGGGTCATTAGGGTATCAAGGCACCCAACTCAAGGATGCCCGCAAATCCACGCCCATCACTGTTCCAGAGGCCACCACCAACGATGTTCTTGTGAGTCTTACTCTAGCCACATGGGCACCGTTTACTAGTAGTATATGTCAACAGCACCTGTGTGAACAGGGCACCGCACACAGCACGGCCTCTAAGTGGAGGACACGCCCAACTCCTTCTCACTCACACATGTACCTTTCTTACGTCCAACCATCACATCCTGATGGCTCTAATCTCGATTGATCTCTAACGCTACAAAATATCTAGACCCAATGGCCTCCAACTTGCATCTCTTCCCCTTGGGGATCACCTCAACGGCTCTATGCATATCTGGAGAACAGTGGGGACCAGGATGCATGATCTTAGCTTCTGTTCTCTACTACTCCATTAGCAATTATCTTTACCTTCCTTACTTTACACATGTTCAAGTTTTTCGGGGTGAAACAGGTAAATCATCAGCAAGATGCGGTTGAGTTATACGTGGCTTCCACAGCCTTCCGGACTTCTGGGAGGAAGATCACCTGTAGACCCACGCCCATCGCTTATCCAACGGCCACCGCATCCCATAATCCACTTGCACAGCACTCTAACCACAAAGGCACTCTTTACCCCTAGACTAGTAAACGGCACCTTTCCGGGCTGGGCACTGCAAGCAGCATGGCCTCAATGTGGGGGAGATGCTGATTCTCCTTCCCAATCTATAGCAAACTTTTCTTCTCTATGCCGACCACACCTTGATGACTGTACCCAAGAGGTATCCATAGATGTAGACAGTGCTGGCCCACTGCCCTCAGACTTCCATTCCACCTCACTGAGAATCTCATCGCCGGTTTTATGAGTACTGGCAGAAAGACGAGGATACCATGGGAAAATCTTCCTCTGATTATCTCTTTTCCTGATAGGAACTGTGTTTCCCTTTGCTAAACTGTGGCTGCCCACACTACTAGGAATATTCGAGCACCGGATTCACCCTCCAAATGCCAGGGATCCTGGTCGCACCCCTGGCCCTCTTCTCGCCATGGCAAGCAACTCAAAGACATGTGCAGCTCTAACACTACAACGGGTCCAAAGGCCACCACAAGTGATATTCCTTGGGAGCCACGCTCTGCCCAGGCAGACAGCGTTAAGCCCAAGTCTGACAGATCATCACCCGTCTGGGCACGGCCCTGCATACAGCGTGCCTTCGCATTGGAAGACTTACCCAGTACTTCTGCCACTTCCAAATAGAGCGTTCACCTCGTTCCATCACATCACACCGAATACATTGAAGAATTTTCCGTGCATCGAGACACATTGATTTTCCGCCCTGCAACTTGCATCCATCACTCACTGAGGATCTGCTCTTTGGCTCCAAGTTTTCCTCAGAGGAAGATGAAGAGCATCAGAGGACAAGATCCTTCGGGTTCCCTCTTGTTCTATTGGAAAAGTCCAGTTAGCTTCGCTCACCTGTGGGTATTGACACTGCTAGGAACAGACTAATGAAATTGCCATGAGTTCTCCCGAGGTCACGGGGCTGCCAGAGTCCTCATGAATTCACGGCAGCCAGCTCAAGTCAACTGCAGCTCCACCACTACCACCCATCCGAAGGCCAGCCTCAAACTTGTTCTTGTTGAGCGTTACTCTACCTGGCCAGGAACGAACTACTCAAAATACAAGTAATCAGCACCTGTCCGGGCAGGGCACCGCACACATCAGGGCTCTCAGTGAAGGATCTCCCCGGTCCCCTTCCCACTCTCGCGAGTAGCTTTGATCTGTCTCCCCATCAAATCCTAACGGCTGCACCCACGATATATCCAGACCCCTACAAGATATCAAACCACTGCCTTCCAACCTGCAACCCTCCCTCAGTGGACACCCACACCTACCTCCACCCCACTCTATGCCTACTTGAGAAGTATCAGAACCACGCGAGAATAACGCATATTGTACTTCTCGCTTCTTCTCATAGGAATGATCTTGCTTCCTGCAAACTGTTTGTGTTCTCCTTGTGAGGAAAGGACCACTTAACTCATCCTGAGGATGCCAGCCCAACACATGGCTACCACAGTCATTAGGATATCAAGGCAGCCAACTCAAGGACACCTGTAACTCCACCCACATAACTGGTCTAGAGGTCACCACCAACGATGTTCTTGTGAGCCTTACTCTACCTAGACGGCTCGGTTCACTAGTACTATACGTGAACAGTATCTGTCCGGGCAGGGCACCGCACACAGCACATCTTCGAGGTGGCTGACACGCCTACCTCCCTCTCACTCACACATGTACCTTTCTTACTTCTATCCATCACATCCTGATGACTGTACCCAGGCTTGATCCGTACCCATTCAAAATATCTCGACCCACTGTCCGCCATCTTGCATCCCTCGTCCGTGGGGATCCCCTCAGCTGCTCTAAGCATATCTGGAGAACTATGTGAACACAGGAAAAATGATCTTGCTTTCTGTTCTCTGCTACTCTATGAGCAATTATCTTGACCTTATTCACTTTAGACATGTTCACGTTTTTCGGGGTGGAACAGGTAAATCATCATCAAGATGCGGTTGAGATCTATGTGGCTTCCAGAGCCTTCCTGACTTCGGGAAGTAAGACCACCTGGAGCCCCATGCCCATCGCCCGTCCACAGGCACCACAACCGATACTCCAGTTGCACAGTACTCGACCCGGAAAGGCACAGTTTACCCCTAGTCTAGGAAACGGCACCTTTCCGGGCTGGGCACTGCACACAGCACGGCCTCAAGGTGGGGGACCTGCTGAGTCTCCTTTCCCATCTGTAGAGAAGTTGGCTTCTCTATGCCGACCACACCTGGAGACTCTACCCAAGATTTATCCATAGCCTTAGACAGTGTTTACCCACTGCCCTCAGACTTGCATCCCACCTCTATGAGGATTTCATCAACGGTTCTATGTGTACTGCCACAAGGATGAGGATACCATGAAAAAATCTTCCTCCCTTTATAGCTTTTCCTGATAGGAACTGTGTTTCCCTTTCCTAAACTGTGGGTGCCCACACTGTTTGCATTATTCGAGCACCGGCGTCATCCTCAAAATGGCAGGGATCCTGCTCGCTCTCCATTCCCTCTTCTCGCCATGGCAAGCATCTCAACGACACATGCAGCTCCAACAGTAGAACGGGTCCAAAGGCCACCACCACTGATGTTCCTTTTGAGCCTCCCCCTAGCCAGGCAGACACTGTTTACACCAAGTCTGAGAGACCAGCACGTGTCTGAGCACAGCCCCGCAAACAGTGTGGCTTCGCGTTGCAAGAACGCCCCAGGACTTCTGGCACTTCCAAATGTACCTGGTACCACTCTACCCACCACATCATACTGAATGAATTCAACAATTTTTCCTAAATCGAGACACTTTGATTCACCCGCCTGCAACTTGCACCCATCACTCAATGGGGCCCTCTCTTCTGCTCTAACTTATGCCAGGAGGAGGAGCAGGAGCATCAGAGGACAAGAGCATTCGAGTTCTGTCTTGTTCTACTGGAAAGTCCCGTTAGCTTCTCTCAGCTGGCGGTGTACACATTGCTAGCAAAAGACTAATGAAATCGTGCCGAATTTTCCTGTGATGAGGTGGCTGCCAGACTCGTCATGACTTCATGGCAAGCAGCTCAATGTCACCTGCATCTCCACCACTACCACGCGTCCGAAGGCCAGCCTAAAAGTTGTTCTTCCTGAGCGTTACTCTACCTGGACAGGAACTAATTCCCCAAAATACATGTAATCAGCACCTGTACAAGTAGGGCACCACACACATCAGGGCTCTCTGTGGAGGATCTCCCCGGTCCCATTCCTACGTTCACGAGGAACTTTGATCTGTACCCCCATCACATTTTGACGCCTGCACCCACGATATATGCAGACCCCTAGAGGATATCGAACCGCTGCCTTCCAACCTGCATCCTTCCCTCACTGGATATCTGCACCCACCTCCACCCCGGCTCTATGCCTAATAGAGAAGTGTCAGGACTCCACGAGAAAAACGCATATTATACTTCTCTCTTCTTTTCATAGGAATGATTTTCCTTCCTGCAACCTCTTTATGTTCACTTTGTGAGGAAAGGACCACCTAACTCATCCTGAGGATGCCAGAAACACAGAGGGCTCCCAGGGTCATTAGGGTATCAAGGCACCCAACTCAAGGATGCCCGCAAATCCACGCCCATCACTGTTCCAGAGGCCACCACCAACGATGTTCTTGTGAGTCTTACTCTAGCCACACGGGCACCGTTTACTAGTAGGATATGTCAACAGCACCTGGGTGAACAGGGCACCGCACACAGCATGGCCTCTAAGTGGAGGACACGCCCAACTCCTTCTCACTCACACATGTACCTTTCTTACGTCTAACCATCACATCCTGATGGCTCTAATCTCGATTGATCTCTAACGCTACAAAATATCTAGACCCACTGGCCTCCAACTTGCATCTCTTCCCCTTGAGGATCACCTCAACGGCTCCATGCATATCTGGAGAACAGTGGGGACCAGGATGCATGATCTTGGCTTCTGTTCTCTGCTACTCCATTAGCAATTATCTTTACCTTCCTGACTTTACACATGTTCAAGTTTTTCGGGGTGGAACAGGTATATCATCAGCAAGATGCGGTTGAGGTCTACATGGCTTCCACAGCCTTCCGGACTCCTGGGAGGAAGATCACCTGTAGACCCACGCCCATCGCTTATCCAACGGCCACCGCCTCCGATAATCCACTTGCACAGCACTCTACCCACAAAGGCACTCTTTACCCCTAGACTAGTAAACGGCACCTTTCCGGGCTGGGCACTGCACACAGCATGGCCTCAATGTGGGGGACATGCTGAGTCTCCTTCCCAATCTATAGCGAACTTTTCTTCTCTATGCCGACCACACCTTGATGACTGTACCCAAGAGGTATCCATAGATGTAGACAGTGCTGACCCACTGCCCTCAGACTTGCATTCCACCTCACTGAGAATCTCATCGCCGGTTTTATGAGTACTGGCAGAAAGACGAGGATACCATGGGAAAATCGTCCTCCGATTATCTCTTTTCCTGATAGGAACTGTGTTTCCCTTTGCTAAACTGTGGCTGCCCACACTACTAGGAATATTCGAGCACCGGATTCACCCTCCAAATGCCAGGGATCCTGGTCGCACCCCTGGCCCTCTTCTCGCCATGGCAAGCATCTCAAAGACATGTGCAGCTCTAACACTACAACGGGTCCAAAGGCCACCACAAGTGATATTCCTTGGGAGCCACGCTCTGCCCAGGCAGACAGCGTTAAGCCCAAGTCTGACAGATCATCACCCGTCTGGTCACGGCCCCGCATACAGCGTGCCTTCGCATTGGAAGACTTACCCAGTACTTCTGGCACTTCCAAATAGAGCGTTCACCTCGTTCCCATCACATCACACCGAATACATTGAAGAATTTTCCGTGCATCGAGACACATTGATTTTCCGCCCTGCAACTTGCATCCATCACTCACTGAGGATCTGCTCTTTGGCTCCAAGTTTTCCTCGGAAGAAGATGAAGAGCATCAGAGGACAAGATCCTTCGGGTTGCCTCTTGTTCTATTGGAAAAGTCCAGTTAGCTTCGCTCACCTGTGGGTATTCACACTGCTAGGAACAGACTAATGAAATCGCCATGAGTTCTCCCGAGGTCACGGGGCTGCCAGAGTCCTCATGAATTCACGGCAGCCAGCTCAAGTCAACTGCAGCTCCACCACTACCACCCATCCGAAGGCCAGCCTCAAACTTGTTCTTGTTGAGCGTTACTCTACCTGGCCAGGAACGAACTACTCAAAATACAAGTAATCAGCACCTGTCCGGGCAGGGCACCGCACACATCAGGGCTCTCAGTGAAGGATCTCCCCGGTCCCCTTCCCACTCTCGCGAGTAGCTTTGATCTGTCTCCCCATCAAATCCTAACGGCTGCACCCACGATATATCCAGACCCCTACAAGATATCAAACCACTGCCTTCCAACCTGTAACCTTCCCTCAGTGGACACCCACACCTACCTCCACCCCACTCTATGCCTACTTGAGAAGTATCAGAACCACGCGAGAATAACGCATATTGTACTTCTTGCTTCTTCTCATAGGAATGATCTTGCTTCCTGCAAACTGTTTGTGTTCTCCTTGTGAGGAAAGGACCACTTAACTCATCCTGAGGATGCCAGCCCAACACATGGCTACCACAGTCATTAGGATATCAAGGCAGCCAACTCAAGGACACCTGTAACTCCACCCACATAACTGTTATAGAGGTCACCACCAACGATGTTCTTGTGAGCCTTACTCTACCTAGACGGCTCGGTTCACTAGTACTATACATGAACAGTACCTGTCCGGGCAGGGCACCGCACACAGCACATCTTCGAGGTGGCTAACACGCCTACCTCCCTCTCACTCACACATGTACCTTTCTTACTTCTATCCATCACATCCTGATGACTGTACCCAGGCTTGATCCTTACCCATTCAAAATATCTCGACCCACTGTCCGCCATCTTGCATCCCTCGTCCGTGGGGATCCCCTCAGCTGCTCTATGCATATCTGGAGAACTATGTGAACACAGGAAAAATGATCTTGCTTTCTGTTCTCTGCTACTCTATGAGCAATTATCTTGACCTTATTCACTTTAGACATGTTCACGTTTTTCGGGGTGGAACAGGTAAATCATCATCAAGATGCGGTTGAGATCTATGTGGCTTCCAGAGCCTTCCTGACTTCGGGAAGTAAGACCACCTGGAGCCCCATGCCCATCGCCCGTCCACAGGCACCACAACCGATACTCCAGTTGCACAGTACTCGACCCAGAAAGGCACAGTTTACCCCTAGTCTAGGAAACGGCACCTTTCAGGGCTGGGCACTGCACACAGCACGGCCTCAAGGTGGGGGACCTGCTGAGTCTCCTTTCCCATCTGTAGAGAAGTTGGATTCTCTATGCCGACCACACCTGGAGACTCTACCCAAGATTTATCCATAGCCTTAGACAGTGTTTACCCACTGCCCTCAGACTTGCATCCCACCTCTATGAGGATTTCATCAACGGTTCTATGTGTACTGCCACAAGGATGAGGATACCATGAGAAAATCTTCCTCCCTTTATAGCTTTTCCTGATAGGAACTGTGTTTCCCTTTCCTAAACTGTGGGTGCCCACACTGTTTGCATTATTCGAGCACTGGCGTCATCCTCAAAATGGCAGGGATCCTGCTCGCTCTCCATTCCCTCTTCTCGCCATGGCAAGTATCTCAACGACACATGCAGCTCCAACAGTAGAACGGGTCCAAAGGCCACCACCACTGATGTTCCTTTTGAGCCTCCCCCTAGCCAGGCAGACACTGTTTACACCAAGTCTGAGAGACCAGCACGTGTCTGAGCACAGCCCCGCAAACAGTGTGGCTTCGCGTTGCAAGAACGCCCCAGGACTTCTGGCACTTCCAAATGTACCTGGCACCACTCTACCCACCACAGCATACTGAATGAATTCAACAATTTTTCCTCAATCGAGACACTTTGATTCACCCCCCTGCAACTTGCACCCATCACTCAATGGGGCCCTCTCTTCTGCTCTAACTTATGCCAGGAGGAGGAGCAGGAGCATCAGAGGACAAGAGCATTCGAGTTCTCTCTTGTTCTACTGGAAAGTCCCGTTAGCTTCTCTCAGCTGGCGGTGAACACATTGCTAACAAAAGACTAATGAAATCGTGCCGAATTTTCCCGTGATGAGGTGGCTGCCAGACTCGTCATGACTTCATGGCAAGCAGCTCAAGGTCACCTGCATCTCCACCACTACCACGCGTCCGAAGGCCAGCCTAAAAGTTGTTCTTCCTGAGCGTTACTCTACCTGGACAGGAACTAATTCCCCAAAATACATGTAATCAGCACCTTTACAAGTAGGGCACCACACACATCAGGGTTCTCTGTGGAGGATCTCCCCGGTCCCATTCCTACGTTCACGAGGAACTTTGATCTGTACCCCCATCACATTTTGACGCCTGCACCCACGATATATGCAGACCCCTAGAGGATATCGAACCGCTGCCTTCCAACCTGCATCCTTCCCTCCCTGGATATCTGCACCCACCTCCACCCCGGCTCTATGCCTAATAGAGAAGTGTCAGGACTCCACGAGAAAAACGCATATTATACTTCTCTCTTCTTTTCATAGGAATGATTTTCCTTCCTGCAACCTCTTTATGTTCACTTTGTGAGGAAAGGACCACCTAACTCATCCTGAGGATGCCAGAAACACAGAGGGCTCCCAGGGTCATTCGGGTATCAAGGCACCCAACTCAAGGATGCCCGCAAGTCCACGCCCATCACTGTTCCAGAGGCCACCACCAACGATGTTCTTGTGAGTCTTACTCTAGCCACACGGGCACCGTTTACTAGTAGTATATGTCAACAGCACCTGGGTGAACAGGGCACCGCACACAGCATGGCCTCTAAGTGGAGGACACGCCCAACTCCTTCTCACTCACACATGTACCTTTCTTACGTCTAACCATCACATCCTGGTGGCTCTAATCTCGATTGATCTCTAACGC
This sequence comes from Eschrichtius robustus, assembly GCF_028021215.1. Lineage (NCBI taxonomy): Eukaryota > Metazoa > Chordata > Mammalia > Artiodactyla > Eschrichtiidae > Eschrichtius > Eschrichtius robustus. The sequence goes on from NC_090845.1 coordinate 127,979,371, forward strand.
TACAAAATATCTAGACCCAATGGCCTCCAACTTGCATCTCTTCCCCATGGGGATCACCTCAACGGCTCTATGCATATCTGGAGAACAGTGGGGACCAGGATGCATGATCTTGGCTTCTGTTCAATGCTACTCCATTAGCAATTATCTTTACCTTCCTTACTTTACACATGTTCAAGTTTTTCGGGGTGGAACAGGTAAATCATCAGCAAGATGCGGTTGAGGTCTACGTGGCTTCCACAGCCTTCCGGACTCCTGGGAGGAAGATCACCTGTAGAACCACGCCCATCGCTTATCCAACGGCCACCATCTCCGATAATCCACTTGCACAGCACTCTACCCACAAAGGCACTCTTTACCCCTAGACTAGTAAACGGCACCTTTCCGGGCTGGGCACTGCACGCAGCATGGCCTCAATGTGGGGGACATGCTGAGTCTCCTTCCCAATCTATAGCGAAATTTTCTTCTCTATGCCGACCACACCTTGATGACTGTACCCAAGAGGTATCCATAGATGTAGACAGTGCTGACCCACTGCCCTCAGACTTGCATTCCACCTCACTGAGAATCTCATCGCCGGTTTTATGAGTACTGGCAGAAAGACGAGGATACCATGGGAAAATCGTCCTCCGATTATCTCTTTTCCTGATAGGAACTGTGTTTCCCTTTGCTAAACTGTGGCTGCCCACACTACTAGGAATATTCGAGCACCGGATTCACCCTCCAGATGCCAGGGATCCTGGTCGCACCCCTGGCCCTCTTCTCGCCATTGCAAGCAACTCAAAGACATGTGCAGCTCTAACACTACAACGGGTCCAAAGGCCACCACAAGTGATATTCCTTGGGAGCCACGCTCTGCCCAGGCAGACAGCGTTAAGCCCAAGTCTGACAGATCATCACCCGTCTGGGCACGGCCCCGCATACAGCGTGCCTTCGCATTGGAAGACTTACCCAGTACTTCTGGCACTTCCAAATAGAGCGTTCACCTCGTTCCCATCACATCACACCGAATACATTGAAGAATTTTCCGTGCATCGAGACACATTGATTTTCCGCCCTGCAACTTGCATCCATCACTCACTGAGCATCTGCTCTTTGGCTCCAAGTTTTCCTCGGAAGAAGATGAAGAGCATCAGAGGACAAGATCCTTCGGGTTCCCTCTTGTTCTATTGGAAAAGTCCAGTTAGCTTCGCTCACCTGTGGGTATTGACACTGCTAGGAACAGACTAATGAAATCGCCATGAGTTCTCCCGAGGTCACGGGGCTGCCAGAGTCCTCATGAATTCACGGCAGCCAGCTCAAGTCAACTGCAGCTCCACCACTACCACCCATCCGAAGGCCAGCCTCAAACTTGTTCTTGTTGAGCGTTACTCTACCTGGCCAGGAACGAACTACTCAAAATACAAGTAATCAGCACCTGTCCGGGCAGGGCACCGCACACATCAGGGCTCTCAGTGAAGGATCTCCCCGGTCCCCTTCCCACTGTCGCGAGTAGCTTTGATCTGTCTCCCCATCAAATCCTAACGGCTGCACCCACGATATATCCAGACCCCTACAAGATATCAAACCACTGCCTTCCAACCTGCAACCCTCCCTCAGTGGACACCCACACCTACCTCCACCCCACTCTATGCCTACTTGAGAAGTATCAGAACCACGCGAGAATAACGCATATTGTACTTCTCGCTTCTTCTCATAGGAATGATCTTGCTTCCTGCAAACTGTTTGTGTTCTCCTTGTGAGGAAAGGACCACTTAACTCATCCTGAGGATGCCAGCCCAACACATGGCTACCACAGTCATTAGGATATCAAGGCAGCCAACTCAAGGACACCTGTAACTCCACCCACATAACTGGTCTAGAGGTCACCACCAACGATGTTCTTGTGAGCCTTACTCTACCTAGACGGCTCGGTTCACTAGTACTATACGTGAACAGTATCTGTCCGGGCAGGGCACCGCACACAGCACATCTTCGAGGTGGCTGACACGCCTACCTCCCTCTCACTCACATATGTACCTTTCTTACTTCTATCCATCACATCCTGATGACTGTACCCAGGCTTGATCCGTACCCATTCAAAATATCTCGACCCACTGTCCGCCATCTTGCATCCCTCGTCCGTGGGGATCCCCTCAGCTGCTCTAAGCATATCTGGAGAACTATGTGAACACAGGAAAAATGATCTTGCTTTCTGTTCTCTGCTACTCTATGAGCAATTATCTTGACCTTATTCACTTTAGACATGTTCACGTTTTTCGGGGTGGAACAGGTAAATCATCATCAAGATGCGGTTGAGATCTATGTGGCTTCCAGAGCCTTCCTGACTTCGGGAAGTAAGACCACCTGGAGCCCCATGCCCATCGCCCATCCACAGGCACCACAACCGATACTCCAGTTGCACAGTACTCGACCCGGAAAGGCACAGTTTACCCCTAGTCTAGGAAACGGCACCTTTCCGGGCTGGGCACTGCACACAGCACGGCCTCAAGGTGGGGGACCTGCTGAGTCTCCTTTCCCATCTGTAGAGAAGTTGGCTTCTCTATGCCGACCACACCTGGAGACTCTACCCAAGATTTATCCATAGCCTTAGACAGTGTTTACCCACTGCCCTCAGACTTGCATCCCACCTCTATGAGGATTTCATCAACGGTTCTATGTGTACTGCCACAAGGATGAGGATACCATGAGAAAATCTTCCTCCCTTTATAGCTTTTCCTGATAGGAACTGTGTTTCCCTTTCCTAAACTGTGGGTGCCCACACTGTTTGCATTATTCGAGCACCGGCGTCATCCTCAAAATGGCAGGGATCCTGCTCGCTCTCCATTCCCTCTTCTCGCCATGGCAAGCATCTCAACGACACATGCAGCTCCAACAGTAGAACGGGTCCAAAGGCCACCACCACTGATGTTCCTTTTGAGCCTCCCCCTAGCCAGGCAGACACTGTTTACACCAAGTCTGAGAGACCAGCACGTGTCTGAGCACAGCCCCGCAAACAGTGTGGCTTCGCGTTGCAAGAACGCCCCAGGACTTCTGGCACTTCCAAATGTACCTGGTACCACTCTACCCACCACATCATACTGAATGAATTCAACAATTTTTCCTAAATCGAGACACTTTGATTCACCCGCCTGCAACTTGCACCCATCACTCAATGGGGCCCTCTCTTCTGCTCTAACTTATGCCAGGAGGAGGAGCAGGAGCATCAGAGGACAAGAGCATTCGAGTTCTGTCTTGTTCTACTGGAAAGTCCCGTTAGCTTCTCTCAGCTGGCGGTGTACACATTGCTAGCAAAAGACTAATGAAATCGTGCCGAATTTTCCCGTGATGAGGTGGCTGCCAGACTCGTCATGACTTCATGGCAAGCAGCTCAAGGTCACCTGCATCTCCACCACTACCACGCGTCCGAAGGCCAGCCTAAAAGTTGTTCTTCCTGAGCGTTACTCTACCTGGACAGGAACTAATTCCCCAAAATACATGTAATCAGCACCTGTACAAGTAGGGCACCACACACATCAGGGCTCTCTGTGGAGGATCTCCCCGGTCCCATTCCTACGTTCACGAGGAACTTTGATCTGTACCCCCATCACATTTTGACGCCTGCACCCACGATATATGCAGACCCCTAGAGGATATCGAACCGCTGCCTTCCAGCCTGCATCCTTCCCTCACTGGATATGTGCACCCACCTCCACCCCGGCTCTATGCCTAATAGAGAAGTGTCAGGACTCCACGAGAAAAACGCATATTATACTTCTCTCTTCTTTTCATAGGAATGATTTTCCTTCCTGCAACCTCTTTATGTTCACTTTGTGAGGAAAGGACCACCTAACTCATCCTGAGGATGCCAGAAACACAGAGGGCTCCCAGGGTCATTAGGGTATCAAGGCACCCAACTCAAGGATGCCCGCAAATCCACGCCCATCACTGTTCCAGAGGCCACCACCAACGATGTTCTTGTGAGTCTTACTCTAGCCACACGGGCACCGTTTACTAGTAGGATATGTCAACAGCACCTGGGTGAACAGGGCACCGCACACAGCATGGCCTCTAAGTGGAGGATACGCCCAACTCCTTCTCACTCACACATGTACCTTTCTTACGTCTAACCATCACATCCTGGTGGCTCTAATCTCGATTGATCTCTAACGCTACAAAATATCTAGACCCACTGGCCTCCAACTTGCATCTCTTCCCCTTGAGGATCACCTCAACGGCTCCATGCATATCTGGAGAACAGTGGGGACCAGGATGCATGATCTTGGCTTCTGTTCTCTGCTACTCCATTAGCAATTATCTTTACCTTCCTTACTTTACACATGTTCAAGTTTTTCGGGGTGGAACAGGTAAATCATCAGCAAGATGCGGTTGAGGTCTACGTGGCTTCCACAGCCTTCTGGACTCCTGGGAGGAAGATCACCTGTAGACCCACGCCCATCGCTTATCCAACGGCCACCGCCTCCGATAATCCACTTGCACAGCACTCTACCCACAAAGGCACTCTTGACCCCTAGACTAGTAAACGGCACCTTTCCGGGCTGGGCACTGCACACAGCATGGCCTCAATATGGGGGACATGCTGAGTCTCCTTCCCAATCTATAGCGAACTTTTCTTCTCTATGCCGACCACACCTTGATGACTGTACCCAAGAGGTATCCATAGATGTAGACAGTGCTGACCCACTGCCCTCAGACTTGCATTCCACCTCACTGAGAATCTCATCGCCGGTTTTATGAGTACTGGCAGAAAGACGAGGATACCATGGGAAAATCGTCCTCCGATTATCTCTTTTCCTGATAGGAACTGTGTTTCCCTTTGCTAAACTGTGGCTGCCCACACTACTAGGAATATTCGAGCACCGGATTCACCCTCCAAATGCCAGGGATCCTGGTCGCACCCCTGGCCCTCTTCTCGCCATGGCAAGCAACTCAAAGACATGTGCAGCTCTAACACTACAACGGGTCCAAAGGCCACCACAAGTGATATTCCTTGGGAGCCACGCTCTGCCCAGGCAGACAGCGTTAAGCCCAAGTCTGACAGATCATCACCCGTCTGGGCACAGCCCTGCATACAGCGTGCCTTCGCATTGGAAGACTTACCCAGTACTTCTGGCACTTCCAAATAGAGCGTTCACCTCGTTCCCATCACATCACACCGAATACATTGAAGAATGTTCCGTGCATCGAGACACATTGATTTTCCGCCCTGCAACTTGCATCCATCACTCACTGAGGATCTGCTCTTTGGCTCCAAGTTTTCCTCGGAAGAAGATGAAGAGCATCAGAGGACAAGATCCTTCGGGTTCCCTCTTGTTCTATTGGAAAAGTCCAGTTAGCTTCGCTCACCTGTGGGTATTGACACTGCTAGGAACAGACTAATGAAATCGCCATGAGTTCTCCCGAGGTCACGGGGCTGCCAGAGTCCTCATGAATTCACGGCAGCCAGCTCAAGTCAACTGCAGCTCCACCACTACCACCCATCCGAAGGCCAGCCTCAAACTTGTTCTTGTTGAGCGTTACTCTACCTGGCCAGGAACGAACTACTCAAAATACAAGTAATCAGCACCTGTCCGGGCAGGGCACCGCACACATCAGGGCTCTCAGTGAAGGATCTCCCCGGTCCCCTTCCCACTCTCGCGAGTAGCTTTGATCTGTCTCCCCATCAAATCCTAACGGCTGCACCCACGATATATCCAGACCCCTACAAGATATCAAACCACTGCCTTCCAACCTGCAACCCTCCCTCAGTGGACACCCACACCTACCTCCACCCCACTCTATGCCTAATTGAGAAGTATCAGAACCACGCGAGAATAACGCATATTGTACTTCTCGCTTCTTCTCATAGGAATGATCTTGCTTCCTGCAAACTGTTTGTGTTCTCCTTGTGAGGAAAGGACCACTTAACTCATCCTGAGGATGCCAGCCCAACACATGGCTACCACAGTCATTAGGATATCAAGGCAGCCAACTCAAGGACACCTGTAACTCCACCCACATAACTGGTCTAGAGGTCACCACCAACGATGTTCTTGTGAGCCTTACTCTACCTAGACGGCTCGGTTCACTAGTACTATACGTGAACAGTATCTGTCCGGGCAGGGCACCGCACACAGCACATCTTCGAGGTGGCTGACACGCCTACCTCCCTCTCACTCACATATGTACCTTTCTTACTTCTATCCATCACATCCTGATGACTGTACCCAGGCTTGATCCGTACCCATTCAAAATATCTCGACCCACTGTCCGCCATCTTGCATCCCTCGTCCGTGGGGATCCCCTCAGCTGCTCTAAGCATATCTGGAGAACTATGTGAACACAGGAAAAATGATCTTGCTTTCTGTTCTCTGCTACTCTATGAGCAATTATCTTGACCTTATTCACTTTAGACATGTTCACGTTTTTCGGGGTGGAACAGGTAAATCATCATCAAGATGCGGTTGAGATCTATGTGGCTTCCAGAGCCTTCCTGACTTCGGGAAGTAAGACCACCTGGAGCCCCATGCCCATCGCCCGTCCACAGGCACCACAACCGATACTCCAGTTGCACAGTACTCGACCCGGAAAGGCACAGTTTACCCCTAGTCTAGGAAACGGCACCTTTCCGGGCTGGGCACTGCACACAGCACGGCCTCAAGGTGGGGGACCTGCTGAGTCTCCTTTCCCATCTGTAGAGAAGTTGGCTTCTCTATGCCGACCACACCTGGAGACTCTACCCAAGATTTATCCATAGCCTTAGACAGTGTTTACCCACTGCCCTCAGACTTGCATCCCACCTCTATGAGGATTTCATCAACGGTTCTATGTGTACTGCCACAAGGATGAGGATACCATGAGAAAATCTTCCTCCCTTTATAGCTTTTCCTGATAGGAACTGTGTTTCCCTTTCCTAAACTGTGGGTGCCCACACTGTTTGCATTATTCGAGCACCGGCGTCATCCTCAAAATGGCAGGGATCCTGCTCGCTCTCCATTCCCTCTTCTCGCCATGGCAAGCATCTCAACGACACATGCAGCTCCAACAGTAGAACGGGTCCAAAGGCCACCACCACTGATGTTCCTTTTGAGCCTCCCCCTAGCCAGGCAGACACTGTTTACACCAAGTCTGAGAGACCAGCACGTGTCTGAGCACAGCCCCGCAAACAGTGTGGCTTCGCGTTGCAAGAACGCCCCAGGACTTCTGGCACTTCCAAATGTACCTGGTACCACTCTACCCACCACATCATACTGAATGAATTCAACAATTTTTCCTAAATCGAGACACTTTGATTCACCCGCCTGCAACTTGCACCCATCACTCAATGGGGCCCTCTCTTCTGCTCTAACTTATGCCAGGAGGAGGAGCAGGAGCATCAGAGGACAAGAGCATTCGAGTTCTGTCTTGTTCTACTGGAAAGTCCCGTTAGCTTCTCTCAGCTGGCGGTGTACACATTGCTAGCAAAAGACTAATGAAATCGTGCCGAATTTTCCCGTGATGAGGTGGCTGCCAGACTCGTCATGACTTCATGGCAAGCAGCTCAAGGTCACCTGCATCTCCACCACTACCACGCGTCCGAAGGCCAGCCTAAAAGTTGTTCTTCCTGAGCGTTACTCTACCTGGACAGGAACTAATTCCCCAAAATACATGTAATCAGCACCTGTACAAGTAGGGCACCACACACATCAGGGCTCTCTGTGGAGGATCTCCCCGGTCCCATTCCTACGTTCACGAGGAACTTTGATCTGTACCCCCATCACATTTTGACGCCTGCACCCACGATATATGCAGACCCCTAGAGGATATCGAACCGCTGCCTTCCAGCCTGCATCCTTCCCTCACTGGATATGTGCACCCACCTCCACCCCGGCTCTATGCCTAATAGAGAAGTGTCAGGACTCCACGAGAAAAACGCATATTATACTTCTCTCTTCTTTTCATAGGAATGATTTTCCTTCCTGCAACCTCTTTATGTTCACTTTGTGAGGAAAGGACCACCTAACTCATCCTGAGGATGCCAGAAACACAGAGGGCTCCCAGGGTCATTAGGGTATCAAGGCACCCAACTCAAGGATGCCCGCAAATCCACGCCCATCACTGTTCCAGAGGCCACCACCAACGATGTTCTTGTGAGTCTTACTCTAGCCACACGGGCACCGTTTACTAGTAGGATATGTCAACAGCACCTGGGTGAACAGGGCACCGCACACAGCATGGCCTCTAAGTGGAGGATACGCCCAACTCCTTCTCACTCACACATGTACCTTTCTTACGTCTAACCATCACATCCTGGTGGCTCTAATCTCGATTGATCTCTAACGCTACAAAATATCTAGACCCACTGGCCTCCAACTTGCATCTCTTCCCCTTGAGGATCAACTCAACGGCTCCATGCATATCTGGAGAACAGTGGGGACCAGGATGCATGATCTTGGCTTCTGTTCTCTGCTACTCCATTAGCAATTATCTTTACCTTCCTTACTTTACACATGTTCAAGTTTTTCGGGGTGGAACAGGTAAATCATCAGCAAGATGCGGTTGAGGTCTACGTGGCTTCCACAGCCTTCTGGACTCCTGGGAGGAAGATCACCTGTAGACCCACGCCCATCGCTTATCCAACGGCCACCGCCTCCGATAATCCACTTGCACAGCACTCTACCCACAAAGGCACTCTTGACCCCTAGACTAGTAAACGGCACCTTTCCGGGCTGGGCACTGCACACAGCATGGCCTCAATATGGGGGACATGCTGAGTCTCCTTCCCAATCTATAGCGAACTTTTCTTCTCTATGCCGACCACACCTTGATGACTGTACCCAAGAGGTATCCATAGATGTAGACAGTGCTGACCCACTGCCCTCAGACTTGCATTCCACCTCACTGAGAATCTCATCGCCGGTTTTATGAGTACTGGCAGAAAGACGAGGATACCATGGGAAAATCGTCCTCCGATTATCTCTTTTCCTGATAGGAACTGTGTTTCCCTTTGCTAAACTGTGGCTGCCCACACTACTAGGAATATTCGAGCACCGGATTCACCCTCCAAATGCCAGGGATCCTGGTCGCACCCCTGGCCCTCTTCTCGCCATGGCAAGCAACTCAAAGACATGTGCAGCTCTAACACTACAACGGGTCCAAAGGCCACCACAAGTGATATTCCTTGGGAGCCACGCTCTGCCCAGGCAGACAGCGTTAAGCCCAAGTCTGACAGATCATCACCCGTCTGGGCACAGCCCTGCATACAGCGTGCCTTCGCATTGGAAGACTTACCCAGTACTTCTGCCACTTCCAAATAGAGCGTTCACCTCGTTCCCATCACATCACACCGAATACATTGAAGAATGTTCCGTGCATCGAGACACATTGATTTTCCGCCCTGCAACTTGCATCCATCACTCACTGAGGATCTGCTCTTTGGCTCCAAGTTTTCCTCGGAAGAAGATGAAGAGCATCAGAGGACAAGATCCTTCGGGTTCCCTCTTGTTCTATTGGAAAAGTCCAGTTAGCTTCGCTCACCTGTGGGTATTGACACTGCTAGGAACAGACTAATGAAATCGCCATGAGTTCTCCCGAGGTCACGGGGCTGTCAGAGTCCTCATGAATTCACGGCAGCCAGCTCAAGTCAACTGCAGCTCCACCACTACCACCCATCCGAAGGCCAGCCTCAAACTTGTTCTTGTTGAGCGTTACTCTACCTGGCCAGGAACGAACTACTCAAAATACAAGTAATCAGCACCTGTCCGGGCAGGGCACCGCACACATCAGGGCTCTCAGTGAAGGATCTCCCCGGTCCCCTTCCCACTCTCGCGAGTAGCTTTGATCTGTCTCCCCATCAAATCCTAACGGCTGCACCCACGATATATCCAGACCCCTACAAGATATCAAACCACTGCCTTCCAACCTGCAACCCTCCCTCAGTGGACACCCACACCTACCTCCACCCCACTCTATGCCTACTTGAGAAGTATCAGAACCACGCGAGAATAACGCATATTGTACTTCTCGCTTCTTCTCATAGGAATGATCTTGCTTCCTGCAAACTGTTTGTGTTCTCCTTGTGAGGAAAGGACCACTTAACTCATCCTGAGGATGCCAGCCCAACACATGGCTACCACAGTCATTAGGATATCAAGGCAGCCAACTCAAGGACACCTGTAACTCCACCCACATAACTGGTCTAGAGGTCACCACCAACGATGTTCTTGGGAGCCTTACTCTACCTAGACGGCTCGGTTCACTAGTACTATACGTGAACAGTATCTGTCCGGGCAGGGCACCGCACACAGCACATCTTCGAGGTGGCTGACACGCCTACCTCCCTCTCACTCACATATGTACCTTTCTTACTTCTATCCATCACATCCTGATGACTGTACCCAGGCTTGATCCGTACCCATTCAAAATATCTCGACCCACTGTCCGCCATCTTGCATCCCTCGTCCGTGGGGATCCCCTCAGCTGCTCTAAGCATATCTGGAGAACTATGTGAACACAGGAAAAATGATCTTGCTTTCTGTTCTCTGCTACTCTATGAGCAATTATCTTGACCTTATTCACTTTAGACATGTTCACGTTTTTCGGGGTGGAACAGGTAAATCATCATCAAGATGCGGTTGAGATCTATGTGGCTTCCAGAGCCTTCCTGACTTCGGGAAGTAAGACCACCTGGAGCCCCATGCCCATCGCCCGTCCACAGGCACCACAACCGATACTCCAGTTGCACAGTACTCGACCCGGAAAGGCACAGTTTACCCCTAGTCTAGGAAACGGCACCTTTCCGGGCTGGGCACTGCACACAGCACGGCCTCAAGGTGGGGGACCTGCTGAGTCTCCTTTCCCATCTGTAGAGAAGTTGGCTTCTCTATGCCGACCACACCTGGAGACTCTACCCAAGATTTATCCATAGCCTTAGACAGTGTTTACCCACTGCCCTCAGACTTGCATCCCACCTCTATGAGGATTTCATCAACGGTTCTATGTGTACTGCCACAAGGATGAGGATACCATGAGAAAATCTTCCTCCCTTTATAGCTTTTCCTGATAGGAACTGTGTTTCCCTTTCCTAAACTGTGGGTGCCCACACTGTTTGCATTATTCGAGCACCGGCGTCATCCTCAAAATGGCAGGGATCCTGCTCGCTCTCCATTCCCTCTTCTCGCCATGGCAAGCATCTCAACGACACATGCAGCTCCAACAGTAGAACGGGTCCAAAGGCCACCACCACTGATGTTCCTTTTGAGCCTCCCCCTAGCCAGGCAGACACTGTTTACACCAAGTCTGAGAGACCAGCACGTGTCTGAGCACAGCCCCGCAAACAGTGTGGCTTCGCGTTGCAAGAACGCCCCAGGACTTCTGGCACTTCCAAATGTACCTGGTACCACTCTACCCACCACATCATACTGAATGAATTCAACAATTTTTCCTAAATCGAGACACTTTGATTCACCCGCCTGCAACTTGCACCCATCACTCAATGGGGCCCTCTCTTCTGCTCTAACTTATGCCAGGAGGAGGAGCAGGAGCATCAGAGGACAAGAGCATTCGAGTTCTGTCTTGTTCTACTGGAAAGTCCCGTTAGCTTCTCTCAGCTGGCGGTGTACACATTGCTAGCAAAAGACTAATGAAATCGTGCCGAATTTTCCCGTGATGAGGTGGCTGCCAGACTCGTCATGACTTCATGGCAAGCAGCTCAAGGTCACCTGCATCTCCACCACTACCACGCGTCCGAAGGCCAGCCTAAAAGTTGTTCTTCCTGAGCGTTACTCTACCTGGACAGGAACTAATTCCCCAAAATACATGTAATCAGCACCTGTACAAGTAGGGCACCACACACATCAGGGCTCTCTGTGGAGGATCTCCCCGGTCCCATTCCTACGTTCACGAGGAACTTTGATCTGTACCCCCATCACATTTTGACGCCTGCACCCACGATATATGCAGACCCCTAGAGGATATCGAACCGCTGCCTTCCAGCCTGCATCCTTCCCTCACTGGATATGTGCACCCACCTCCACCCCGGCTCTATGCCTAATAGAGAAGTGTCAGGACTCCACGAGAAAAACGCATATTATACTTCTCTCTTCTTTTCATAGGAATGATTTTCCTTCCTGCAACCTCTTTATGTTCACTTTGTGAGGAAAGGACCACCTAACTCATCCTGAGGATGCCAGAAACACAGAGGGCTCCCAGGGTCATTAGGGTATCAAGGCACCCAACTCAAGGATGCCCGCAAATCCACGCCCATCACTGTTCCAGAGGCCACCACCAACGATGTTCTTGTGAGTCTTACTCTAGCCACACGGGCACCGTTTACTAGTAGGATATGTCAACAGCACCTGGGTGAACAGGGCACCGCACACAGCATGGCCTCTAAGTGGAGGATACGCCCAACTCCTTCTCACTCACACATGTACCTTTCTTACGTCTAACCATCACATCCTGGTGGCTCTAATCTCGATTGATCTCTAACGCTACAAAATATCTAGACCCACTGGCCTCCAACTTGCATCTCTTCCCCTTGCGGATCACCTCAACGGCTCCATGCATATCTGGAGAACAGTGGGGACCAGGATGCATGATCTTGGCTTCTGTTCTCTGCTACTCCATTAGCAATTATCTTTACCTTCCTTACTTTACACATGTTCAAGTTTTTCGGGGTGGAACAGGTAAATCATCAGCAAGATGCGGTTGAGGTCTACGTGGCTTCCACAGCCTTCTGGACTCCTGGGAGGAAGATCACCTGTAGACCCACGCCCATCGCTTATCCAACGGCCACCGCCTCCGATAATCCACTTGCACAGCACTCTACCCACAAAGGCACTCTTGACCCCTAGACTAGTAAACGGCACCTTTCCGGGCTGGGCACTGCACACAGCATGGCCTCAATGTGGGGGACATGCTGAGTCTCCTTCCCAATCTATAGCGAACTTTTCTTCTCTATGCCGACCACACCTTGATGACTGTACCCAAGAGGTATCCATAGATGTAGACAGTGCTGACCCACTGCCCTCAGACTTGCATTCCACCTCACTGAGAATCTCATCGCCGGTTTTATGAGTACTGGCAGAAAGACGAGGATACCATGGGAAAATCGTCCTCCGATTATCTCTTTTCCTGATAGGAACTGTGTTTCCCTTTGCTAAACTGTGGCTGCCCACACTACTAGGAATATTCGAGCACCGGATTCACCCTCCAAATGCCAGGGATCCTGGTCGCACCCCTGGCCCTCTTCTCGCCATGGCAAGCAACTCAAAGACATGTGCAGCTCTAACACTACAACGGGTCCAAAGGCCACCACAAGTGATATTCCTTGGGAGCCACGCTCTGCCCAGGCAGACAGCGTTAAGCCCAAGTCTGACAGATCATCACCCGTCTGGGCACAGCCCTGCATACAGCGTGCCTTCGCATTGGAAGACTTACCCAGTACTTCTGCCACTTCCAAATAGAGCGTTCACCTCGTTCCCATCACATCACACCGAATACATTGAAGAATGTTCCGTGCATCGAGACACATTGATTTTCCGCCCTGCAACTTGCATCCATCACTCACTGAGGATCTGCTCTTTGGCTCCAAGTTTTCCTCGGAAGAAGATGAAGAGCATCAGAGGACAAGATCCTTCGGGTTCCCTCTTGTTCTATTGGAAAAGTCCAGTTAGCTTCGCTCACCTGTGGGTATTGACACTGCTAGGAACAGACTAATGAAATCGCCATGAGTTCTCCCGAGGTCACGGGGCTGCCAGAGTCCTCATGAATTCACGGCAGCCAGCTCAAGTCAACTGCAGCTCCACCACTACCACCCATCCGAAGGCCAGCCTCAAACTTGTTCTTGTTGAGCGTTACTCTACCTGGCCAGGAACGAACTACTCAAAATACAAGTAATCAGCACCTGTCCGGGCAGGGCACCGCACACATCAGGGCTCTCAGTGAAGGATCTCCCCGGTCCCCTTCCCACTCTCGCGAGTAGCTTTGATCTGTCTCCCCATCAAATCCTAACGGCTGCACCCACGATATATCCAGACCCCTACAAGATATCAAACCACTGCCTTCCAACCTGCAACCCTCCCTCAGTGGACACCCACACCTACCTCCACCCCACTCTATGCCTACTTGAGAAGTATCAGAACCACGCGAGAATAACGCATATTGTACTTCTCGCTTCTTCTCATAGGAATGATCTTGCTTCCTGCAAACTGTTTGTGTTCTCCTTGTGAGGAAAGGACCACTTAACTCATCCTGAGGATGCCAGCCCAACACATGGCTACCACAGTCATTAGGATATCAAGGCAGCCAACTCAAGGACACCTGTAACTCCACCCACATAACTGGTCTAGAGGTCACCACCAACGATGTTCTTGTGAGCCTTACTCTACCTAGACGGCTCGGTTCACTAGTACTATACGTGAACAGTATCTGTCCGGGCAGGGCACCGCACACAGCACATCTTCGAGGTGGCTGACACGCCTACCTCCCTCTCACTCACATATGTACCTTTCTTACTTCTATCCATCACATCCTGATGACTGTACCCAGGCTTGATCCGTACCCATTCAAAATATCTCGACCCACTGTCCGCCATCTTGCATCCCTCGTCCGTGGGGATCCCCTCAGCTGCTCTAAGCATATCTGGAGAACTATGTGAACACAGGAAAAATGATCTTGCTTTCTGTTCTCTGCTACTCTATGAGCAATTATCTTGACCTTATTCACTTTAGACATGTTCACGTTTTTCGGGGTGGAACAGGTAAATCATCATCAAGATGCGGTTGAGATCTATGTGGCTTCCAGAGCCTTCCTGACTTCGGGAAGTAAGACCACCTGGAGCCCCATGCCCATCGCCCGTCCACAGGCACCACAACCGATACTCCAGTTGCACAGTACTCGACCCGGAAAGGCACAGTTTACCCCTAGTCTAGGAAACGGCACCTTTCCGGGCTGGGCACTGCACACAGCACGGCCTCAAGGTGGGGGACCTGCTGAGTCTCCTTTCCCATCTGTAGAGAAGTTGGCTTCTCTATGCCGACCACACCTGGAGACTCTACCCAAGATTTATCCATAGCCTTAGACAGTGTTTACCCACTGCCCTCAGACTTGCATCCCACCTCTATGAGGATTTCATCAACGGTTCTATGTGTACTGCCACAAGGATGAGGATACCATGAGAAAATCTTCCTCCCTTTATAGCTTTTCCTGATAGGAACTGTGTTTCCCTTTCCTAAACTGTGGGTGCCCACACTGTTTGCATTATTCGAGCACCGGCGTCATCCTCAAAATGGCAGGGATCCTGCTCGCTCTCCATTCCCTCTTCTCGCCATGGCAAGCATCTCAACGACACATGCAGCTCCAACAGTAGAACGGGTCCAAAGGCCACCACCACTGATGTTCCTTTTGAGCCTCCCCCTAGCCAGGCAGACACTGTTTACACCAAGTCTGAGAGACCAGCACGTGTCTGAGCACAGCCCCGCAAACAGTGTGGCTTCGCGTTGCAAGAACGCCCCAGGACTTCTGGCACTTCCAAATGTACCTGGTACCACTCTACCCACCACATCATACTGAATGAATTCAACAATTTTTCCTAAATCGAGACACTTTGATTCACCCGCCTGCAACTTGCACCCATCACTCAATGGGGCCCTCTCTTCTGCTCTAACTTATGCCAGGAGGAGGAGCAGGAGCATCAGAGGACAAGAGCATTCGAGTTCTGTCTTGTTCTACTGGAAAGTCCCGTTAGCTTCTCTCAGCTGGCGGTGTACACATTGCTAGCAAAAGACTAATGAAATCGTGCCGAATTTTCCCGTGATGAGGTGGCTGCCAGACTCGTCATGACTTCATGGCAAGCAGCTCAAGGTCACCTGCATCTCCACCACTACCACGCGTCCGAAGGCCAGCCTAAAAGTTGTTCTTCCTGAGCGTTACTCTACCTGGACAGGAACTAATTCCCCAAAATACATGTAATCAGCACCTGTACAAGTAGGGCACCACACACATCAGGGCTCTCTGTGGAGGATCTCCCCGGTCCCATTCCTACGTTCACGAGGAACTTTGATCTGTACCCCCATCACATTTTGACGCCTGCACCCACGATATATGCAGACCCCTAGAGGATATCGAACCGCTGCCTTCCAGCCTGCATCCTTCCCTCACTGGATATGTGCACCCACCTCCACCCCGGCTCTATGCCTAATAGAGAAGTGTCAGGACTCCACGAGAAAAACGCATATTATACTTCTCTCTTCTTTTCATAGGAATGATTTTCCTTCCTGCAACCTCTTTATGTTCACTTTGTGAGGAAAGGACCACCTAACTCATCCTGAGGATGCCAGAAACACAGAGGGCTCCCAGGGTCATTAGGGTATCAAGGCACCCAACTCAAGGATGCCCGCAAATCCACGCCCATCACTGTTCCAGAGGCCACCACCAACGATGTTCTTGTGAGTCTTACTCTAGCCACACGGGCACCGTTTACTAGTAGGATATGTCAACAGCACCTGGGTGAACAGGGCACCGCACACAGCATGGCCTCTAAGTGGAGGATACGCCCAACTCCTTCTCACTCACACATGTACCTTTCTTACGTCTAACCATCACATCCTGGTGGCTCTAATCTCGATTGATCTCTAACGCTACAAAATATCTAGACCCACTGGCCTCCAACTTGCATCTCTTCCCCTTGAGGATCAACTCAACGGCTCCATGCATATCTGGAGAACAGTGGGGACCAGGATGCATGATCTTGGCTTCTGTTCTCTGCTACTCCATTAGCAATTATCTTTACCTTCCTTACTTTACACATGTTCAAGTTTTTCGGGGTGGAACAGGTAAATCATCAGCAAGATGCGGTTGAGGTCTACGTGGCTTCCACAGCCTTCTGGACTCCTGGGAGGAAGATCACCTGTAGACCCACGCCCATCGCTTATCCAACGGCCACCGCCTCCGATAATCCACTTGCACAGCACTCTACCCACAAAGGCACTCTTGACCCCTAGACTAGTAAACGGCACCTTTCCGGGCTGGGCACTGCACACAGCATGGCCTCAATATGGGGGACATGCTGAGTCTCCTTCCCAATCTATAGCGAACTTTTCTTCTCTATGCCGACCACACCTTGATGACTGTACCCAAGAGGTATCCATAGATGTAGACAGTGCTGACCCACTGCCCTCAGACTTGCATTCCACCTCACTGAGAATCTCATCGCCGGTTTTATGAGTACTGGCAGAAAGACGAGGATACCATGGGAAAATCGTCCTCCGATTATCTCTTTTCCTGATAGGAACTGTGTTTCCCTTTGCTAAACTGTGGCTGCCCACACTACTAGGAATATTCGAGCACCGGATTCACCCTCCAAATGCCAGGGATCCTGGTCGCACCCCTGGCCCTCTTCTCGCCATGGCAAGCAACTCAAAGACATGTGCAGCTCTAACACTACAACGGGTCCAAAGGCCACCACAAGTGATATTCCTTGGGAGCCACGCTCTGCCCAGGCAGACAGCGTTAAGCCCAAGTCTGACAGATCATCACCCGTCTGGGCACAGCCCTGCATACAGCGTGCCTTCGCATTGGAAGACTTACCCAGTACTTCTGCCACTTCCAAATAGAGCGTTCACCTCGTTCCCATCACATCACACCGAATACATTGAAGAATGTTCCGTGCATCGAGACACATTGATTTTCCGCCCTGCAACTTGCATCCATCACTCACTGAGGATCTGCTCTTTGGCTCCAAGTTTTCCTCGGAAGAAGATGAAGAGCATCAGAGGACAAGATCCTTCGGGTTCCCTCTTGTTCTATTGGAAAAGTCCAGTTAGCTTCGCTCACCTGTGGGTATTGACACTGCTAGGAACAGACTAATGAAATCGCCATGAGTTCTCCCGAGGTCACGGGGCTGCCAGAGTCCTCATGAATTCACGGCAGCCAGCTCAAGTCAACTGCAGCTCCACCACTACCACCCATCCGAAGGCCAGCCTCAAACTTGTTCTTGTTGAGCGTTACTCTACCTGGCCAGGAACGAACTACTCAAAATACAAGTAATCAGCACCTGTCCGGGCAGGGCACCGCACACATCAGGGCTCTCAGTGAAGGATCTCCCCGGTCCCCTTCCCACTCTCGCGAGTAGCTTTGATCTGTCTCCCCATCAAATCCTAACGGCTGCACCCACGATATATCCAGACCCCTACAAGATATCAAACCACTGCCTTCCAACCTGCAACCCTCCCTCAGTGGACACCCACACCTACCTCCACCCCACTCTATGCCTACTTGAGAAGTATCAGAACCACGCGAGAATAACGCATATTGTACTTCTCGCTTCTTCTCATAGGAATGATCTTGCTTCCTGCAAACTGTTTGTGTTCTCCTTGTGAGGAAAGGACCACTTAACTCATCCTGAGGATGCCAGCCCAACACATGGCTACCACAGTCATTAGGATATCAAGGCAGCCAACTCAAGGACACCTGTAACTCCACCCACATAACTGGTCTAGAGGTCACCACCAACGATGTTCTTGTGAGCCTTACTCTACCTAGACGGCTCGGTTCACTAGTACTATACGTGAACAGTATCTGTCCGGGCAGGGCACCGCACACAGCACATCTTCGAGGTGGCTGACACGCCTACCTCCCTCTCACTCACATATGTACCTTTCTTACTTCTATCCATCACATCCTGATGACTGTACCCAGGCTTGATCCGTACCCATTCAAAATATCTCGACCCACTGTCCGCCATCTTGCATCCCTCGTCCGTGGGGATCCCCTCAGCTGCTCTAAGCATATCTGGAGAACTATGTGAACACAGGAAAAATGATCTTGCTTTCTGTTCTCTGCTACTCTATGAGCAATTATCTTGACCTTATTCACTTTAGACATGTTCACGTTTTTCGGGGTGGAACAGGTAAATCATCATCAAGATGCGGTTGAGATCTATGTGGCTTCCAGAGCCTTCCTGACTTCGGGAAGTAAGACCACCTGGAGCCCCATGCCCATCGCCCGTCCACAGGCACCACAACCGATACTCCAGTTGCACAGTACTCGACCCGGAAAGGCACAGTTTACCCCTAGTCTAGGAAACGGCACCTTTCCGGGCTGGGCACTGCACACAGCACGGCCTCAAGGTGGGGGACCTGCTGAGTCTCCTTTCCCATCTGTAGAGAAGTTGGCTTCTCTATGCCGACCACACCTGGAGACTCTACCCAAGATTTATCCATAGCCTTAGACAGTGTTTACCCACTGCCCTCAGACTTGCATCCCACCTCTATGAGGATTTCATCAACGGTTCTATGTGTACTGCCACAAGGATGAGGATACCATGAGAAAATCTTCCTCCCTTTATAGCTTTTCCTGATAGGAACTGTGTTTCCCTTTCCTAAACTGTGGGTGCCCACACTGTTTGCATTATTCGAGCACTGGCGTCATCCTCAAAATGGCAGGGATCCTGCTCGCTCTCCATTCCCTCTTCTCGCCATGGCAAGCATCTCAACGACACATGCAGCTCCAACAGTAGAACGGGTCCAAAGGCCACCACCACTGATGTTCCTTTTGAGCCTCCCCCTAGCCAGGCAGACACTGTTTACACCAAGTCTGAGAGACCAGCACGTGTCTGAGCACAGCCCCGCAAACAGTGTGGCTTCGCGTTGCAAGAACGCCCCAGGACTTCTGGCACTTCCAAATGTACCTGGTACCACTCTACCCACCACATCATACTGAATGAATTCAACAATTTTTCCTAAATCGAGACACTTTGATTCACCCGCCTGCAACTTGCACCCATCACTCAATGGGGCCCTCTCTTCTGCTCTAACTTATGCCAGGAGGAGGAGCAGGAGCATCAGAGGACAAGAGCATTCGAGTTCTGTCTTGTTCTACTGGAAAGTCCCGTTAGCTTCTCTCAGCTGGCGGTGTACACATTGCTAGCAAAAGACTAATGAAATCGTGCCGAATTTTCCCGTGATGAGGTGGCTGCCAGACTCGTCATGACTTCATGGCAAGCAGCTCAAGGTCACCTGCATCTCCACCACTACCACGCGTCCGAAGGCCAGCCTAAAAGTTGTTCTTCCTGAGCGTTACTCTACCTGGACAGGAACTAATTCCCCAAAATACATGTAATCAGCACCTGTACAAGTAGGGCACCACACACATCAGGGCTCTCTGTGGAGGATCTCCCCGGTCCCATTCCTACGTTCACGAGGAACTTTGATCTGTACCCCCATCACATTTTGACGCCTGCACCCACGATATATGCAGACCCCTAGAGGATATCGAACCGCTGCCTTCCAGCCTGCATCCTTCCCTCACTGGATATGTGCACCCACCTCCACCCCGGCTCTATGCCTAATAGAGAAGTGTCAGGACTCCACGAGAAAAACGCATATTATACTTCTCTCTTCTTTTCATAGGAATGATTTTCCTTCCTGCAACCTCTTTATGTTCACTTTGTGAGGAAAGGACCACCTAACTCATCCTGAGGATGCCAGAAACACAGAGGGCTCCCAGGGTCATTAGGGTATCAAGGCACCCAACTCAAGGATGCCCGCAAATCCACGCCCATCACTGTTCCAGAGGCCACCACCAACGATGTTCTTGTGAGTCTTACTCTAGCCACACGGGCACCGTTTACTAGTAGGATATGTCAACAGCACCTGGGTGAACAGGGCACCGCACACAGCATGGCCTCTAAGTGGAGGATACGCCCAACTCCTTCTCACTCACACATGTACCTTTCTTACGTCTAACCATCACATCCTGGTGGCTCTAATCTCGATTGATCTCTAACGCTACAAAATATCTAGACCCACTGGCCTCCAACTTGCATCTCTTCCCCTTGAGGATCAACTCAACGGCTCCATGCATATCTGGAGAACAGTGGGGACCAGGATGCATGATCTTGGCTTCTGTTCTCTGCTACTCCATTAGCAATTATCTTTACCTTCCTTACTTTACACATGTTCAAGTTTTTCGGGGTGGAACAGGTAAATCATCAGCAAGATGCGGTTGAGGTCTACGTGGCTTCCACAGCCTTCTGGACTCCTGGGAGGAAGATCACCTGTAGACCCACGCCCATCGCTTATCCAACGGCCACCGCCTCCGATAATCCACTTGCACAGCACTCTACCCACAAAGGCACTCTTGACCCCTAGACTAGTAAACGGCACCTTTCCGGGCTGGGCACTGCACACAGCATGGCCTCAATATGGGGGACATGCTGAGTCTCCTTCCCAATCTATAGCGAACTTTTCTTCTCTATGCCGACCACACCTTGATGACTGTACCCAAGAGGTATCCATAGATGTAGACAGTGCTGACCCACTGCCCTCAGACTTGCATTCCACCTCACTGAGAATCTCATCGCCGGTTTTATGAGTACTGGCAGAAAGACGAGGATACCATGGGAAAATCGTCCTCCGATTAACTCTTTTCCTGATAGGAACTGTGTTTCCCTTTGCTAAACTGTGGCTGCCCACACTACTAGGAATATTCGAGCACCGGATTCACCCTCCAAATGCCAGGGATCCTGGTCGCACCCCTGGCCCTCTTCTCGCCATGGCAAGCAACTCAAAGACATGTGCAGCTCTAACACTACAACGGGTCCAAAGGCCACCACAAGTGATATTCCTTGGGAGCCACGCTCTGCCCAGGCAGACAGCGTTAAGCCCAAGTCTGACAGATCATCACCCGTCTGGGCACAGCCCTGCATACAGCGTGCCTTCGCATTGGAAGACTTACCCAGTACTTCTGCCACTTCCAAATAGAGCGTTCACCTCGTTCCCATCACATCACACCGAATACATTGAAGAATGTTCCGTGCATCGAGACACATTGATTTTCCGCCCTGCAACTTGCATCCATCACTCACTGAGGATCTGCTCTTTGGCTCCAAGTTTTCCTCGGAAGAAGATGAAGAGCATCAGAGGACAAGATCCTTCGGGTTCCCTCTTGTTCTATTGGAAAAGTCCAGTTAGCTTCGCTCACCTGTGGGTATTGACACTGCTAGGAACAGACTAATGAAATCGCCATGAGTTCTCCCGAGGTCACGGGGCTGCCAGAGTCCTCATGAATTCACGGCAGCCAGCTCAAGTCAACTGCAGCTCCACCACTACCACCCATCCGAAGGCCAGCCTCAAACTTGTTCTTGTTGAGCGTTACTCTACCTGGCCAGGAACGAACTACTCAAAATACAAGTAATCAGCACCTGTCCGGGCAGGGCACCGCACACATCAGGGCTCTCAGTGAAGGATCTCCCCGGTCCCCTTCCCACTCTCGCGAGTAGCTTTGATCTGTCTCCCCATCAAATCCTAACGGCTGCACCCACGATATATCCAGACCCCTACAAGATATCAAACCACTGCCTTCCAACCTGCAACCCTCCCTCAGTGGACACCCACACCTACCTCCACCCCACTCTATGCCTACTTGAGAAGTATCAGAACCACGCGAGAATAACGCATATTGTACTTCTCGCTTCTTCTCATAGGAATGATCTTGCTTCCTGCAAACTGTTTGTGTTCTCCTTGTGAGGAAAGGACCACTTAACTCATCCTGAGGATGCCAGCCCAACACATGGCTACCACAGTCATTAGGATATCAAGGCAGCCAACTCAAGGACACCTGTAACTCCACCCACATAACTGGTCTAGAGGTCACCACCAACGATGTTCTTGTGAGCCTTACTCTACCTAGACGGCTCGGTTCACTAGTACTATACGTGAACAGTATCTGTCCGGGCAGGGCACCGCACACAGCACATCTTCGAGGTGGCTGACACGCCTACCTCCCTCTCACTCACATATGTACCTTTCTTACTTCTATCCATCACATCCTGATGACTGTACCCAGGCTTGATCCGTACCCATTCAAAATATCTCGACCCACTGTCCGCCATCTTGCATCCCTCGTCCGTGGGGATCCCCTCAGCTGCTCTAAGCATATCTGGAGAACTATGTGAACACAGGAAAAATGATCTTGCTTTCTGTTCTCTGCTACTCTATGAGCAATTATCTTGACCTTATTCACTTTAGACATGTTCACGTTTTTCGGGGTGGAACAGGTAAATCATCATCAAGATGCGGTTGAGATCTATGTGGCTTCCAGAGCCTTCCTGACTTCGGGAAGTAAGACCACCTGGAGCCCCATGCCCATCGCCCGTCCACAGGCACCACAACCGATACTCCAGTTGCACAGTACTCGACCCGGAAAGGCACAGTTTACCCCTAGTCTAGGAAACGGCACCTTTCCGGGCTGGGCACTGCACACAGCACGGCCTCAAGGTGGGGGACCTGCTGAGTCTCCTTTCCCATCTGTAGAGAAGTTGGCTTCTCTATGCCGACCACACCTGGAGACTCTACCCAAGATTTATCCATAGCCTTAGACAGTGTTTACCCACTGCCCTCAGACTTGCATCCCACCTCTATGAGGATTTCATCAACGGTTCTATGTGTACTGCCACAAGGATGAGGATACCATGAGAAAATCTTCCTCCCTTTATAGCTTTTCCTGATAGGAACTGTGTTTCCCTTTCCTAAACTGTGGGTGCCCACACTGTTTGCATTATTCGAGCACCGGCGTCATCCTCAAAATGGCAGGGATCCTGCTCGCTCTCCATTCCCTCTTCTCGCCATGGCAAGCATCTCAACGACACATGCAGCTCCAACAGTAGAACGGGTCCAAAGGCCACCACCACTGATGTTCCTTTTGAGCCTCCCCCTAGCCAGGCAGACACTGTTTACACCAAGTCTGAGAGACCAGCACGTGTCTGAGCACAGCCCCGCAAACAGTGTGGCTTCGCGTTGCAAGAACGCCCCAGGACTTCTGGCACTTCCAAATGTACCTGGTACCACTCTACCCACCACATCATACTGAATGAATTCAACAATTTTTCCTAAATCGAGACACTTTGATTCACCCGCCTGCAACTTGCACCCATCACTCAATGGGGCCCTCTCTTCTGCTCTAACTTATGCCAGGAGGAGGAGCAGGAGCATCAGAGGACAAGAGCATTCGAGTTCTGTCTTGTTCTACTGGAAAGTCCCGTTAGCTTCTCTCAGCTGGCGGTGTACACATTGCTAGCAAAAGACTAATGAAATCGTGCCGAATTTTCCCGTGATGAGGTGGCTGCCAGACTCGTCATGACTTCATGGCAAGCAGCTCAAGGTCACCTGCATCTCCACCACTACCACGCGTCCGAAGGCCAGCCTAAAAGTTGTTCTTCCTGAGCGTTACTCTACCTGGACAGGAACTAATTCCCCAAAATACATGTAATCAGCACCTGTACAAGTAGGGCACCACACACATCAGGGCTCTCTGTGGAGGATCTCCCCGGTCCCATTCCTACGTTCACGAGGAACTTTGATCTGTACCCCCATCACATTTTGACGCCTGCACCCACGATATATGCAGACCCCTAGAGGATATCGAACCGCTGCCTTCCAGCCTGCATCCTTCCCTCACTGGATATGTGCACCCACCTCCACCCCGGCTCTATGCCTAATAGAGAAGTGTCAGGACTCCACGAGAAAAACGCATATTATACTTCTCTCTTCTTTTCATAGGAATGATTTTCCTTCCTGCAACCTCTTTATGTTCACTTTGTGAGGAAAGGACCACCTAACTCATCCTGAGGATGCCAGAAACACAGAGGGCTCCCAGGGTCATTAGGGTATCAAGGCACCCAACTCAAGGATGCCCGCAAATCCACGCCCATCACTGTTCCAGAGGCCACCACCAACGATGTTCTTGTGAGTCTTACTCTAGCCACACGGGCACCGTTTACTAGTAGGATATGTCAACAGCACCTGGGTGAACAGGGCACCGCACACAGCATGGCCTCTAAGTGGAGGACACGCCCAACTCCTTCTCACTCACACATGTACCTTTCTTACGTCTAACCATCACATCCTGGTGGCTCTAATCTAGATTGATCTCTAACGCTACAAAATATCTAGACCCACTGGCCTCCAACTTGCATCTCTTCCCCTTGGGGATCACCTCAACGGCTCTATGCATATCTGGAGAACAGTGGGGACCAGGATGCATGATCTTGGCTTCTGTTCTCTGCTACTCCATTAGCAATTATCTTTACCTTCCTTACTTTACACATGTTCAAGTTTTTCGGGGTGGAACAGGTAAATCATCAGCAAGATGCGGTTGAGGTCTTCGTGGCTTCCACAGCCTTCTGGACTCCTGGGAGGAAGATCACCTGTAGACCCACGCCCATCGCTTATCCAACGGCCACCGCCTCCGATAATCCACTTGCACAGCACTCTACCCACAAAGGCACTCTTGACCCCTAGACTAGTAAACGGCACCTTTCCGGGCTGGGCACTGCACACAGCATGGCCTCAATGTGGGGGACATGCTGAGTCTCCTTCCCAATCTATAGCGAACTTTTCTTCTCTATGCCGACCACACCTTGATGACTGTACCCAAGAGGTATCCATAGATGTAGACAGTGCTGACCCACTGCCCTCAGACTTGCATTCCACCTCACTGAGAATCTCATCGCCGGTTTTATGAGTACTGGCAGAAAGACGAGGATACCATGGGAAAATCGTCCTCCGATTATCTCTTTTCCTGATAGGAACTGTGTTTCCCTTTGCTAAACTGTGGCTGCCCACACTACTAGGAATATTCGAGCACCGGATTCACCCTCCAAATGCCAGGGATCGCACCCCTGGCCCTCTTCTCGCCATGGCAAGCAACTCAAAGACATGTGCAGCTCTAACACTACAACGGGTCCAAAGGCCACCACAAGTGATATTCCTTGGGAGCCACGCTCTGCCCAGGCAGACAGCGTTAAGCCCAAGTCTGACAGATCATCACCCGTCTGGGCACGGCCCCGCATACAGCGTGCCTTCGCATTGGAAGACTTACCCAGTACTTCTGGCACTTCCAAATAGAGCGTTCACCTCGTTCCCATCACATCACACCGAATACATTGAAGAATGTTCCGTGCATCGAGACACATTGATTTTCCGCCCTGCAACTTGCATCCATCACTCACTGAGGATCTGCTCTTTGGCTCCAAGTTTTCCTCGGAAGAAGATGAAGAGCATCAGAGGACAAGATCCTTCGGGTTCCCTCTTGTTCTATTGGAAAAGTCCAGTTAGCTTCGCTCACCTGTGGGTATTCACACTGCTAGGAACAGACTAATGAAATCGCCATGAGTTCTCCCGAGGTCACGGGGCTGCCAGAGTCCTCATGAATTCACGGCAGCCAGCTCAAGTCAACTGCAGCTCCACCACTACCACCCATCCGAAGGCCAGCCTCAAACTTGTTCTTGTTGAGCGTTACTCTACCTGGCCAGGAACGAACTACTCAAAATACAAGTAATCAGCACCTGTCCGGGCAGGGCACCGCACACATCAGGGCTCTCAGTGAAGGATCTCCCCGGTCCCCTTCCCACTCTCGCGAGTAGCTTTGATCTGTCTCCCCATCAAATCCTAACGGCTGCACCCACGATATATCCAGACCCCTACAAGATATCAAACCACTGCCTTCCAACCTGCAACCCTCCCTCAGTGGACACCCACACCTACCTCCACCCCAGTCTATGCCTACTTGAGAAGTATCAGAACCACGCGAGAATAACGCATATTGTACTTCTCGCTTCTTCTCATAGGAATGATCTTGCTTCCTGCAAACTGTTTGTGTTCTCCTTGTGAGGAAAGGACCACTTAACTCATCCTGAGGATGCCAGCCCAACACATGGCTACCACAGTCATTAGGATATCAAGGCAGCCAACTCAAGGACACCTGTAACTCCACCCACATAACGGGTCTAGAGGTCACCACCAACGATGTTCTTGTGAGCCTTACTCTACCTAGACGGCTCGGTTCACTAGTACTATACGTGAACAGTATCTGTCCGGGCAGGGCACCGCACACAGCACATCTTCGAGGTGGCTGACACGCCTACCTCCCTCTCACTCACATATGTACCTTTCTTACTTCTATCCATCACATCCTGATGACTGTACCCAGGCTTGGTCCGTACCCATTCAAAATATCTCGACCCACTGTCCGCCATCTTGCATCCCTCGTCCGTGGGGATCCCCTCAGCTGCTCTAAGCATATCTGGAGAACTATGTGAACACAGGAAAAATGATCTTGCTTTCTGTTCTCTGCTACTCTATGAGCAATTATCTTGACCTTATTCACTTTAGACATGTTCACGTTTTTCGGGGTGGAACAGGTAAATCATCATCAAGATGCGGTTGAGATCTATGTGGCTTCCAGAGCCTTCCTGACTTCGGGAAGTAAGACCACCTGGAGCCCCATGCCCATCGCCCGTCCACAGGCACCACAACCGATACTCCAGTTGCACAGTACTCGACCCGGAAAGGCACAGTTTACCCCTAGTCTAGGAAACGGCACCTTTCCGGGCTGGGCACTGCACACAGCACGGCCTCAAGGTGGGGGACCTGCTGAGTCTCCTTTCCCATCTGTAGAGAAGTTGGCTTCTCTATGCCGACCACACCTGGAGACTCTACCCAAGATTTATCCATAGCCTTAGACAGTGTTTACCCACTGCCCTCAGACTTGCATCCCACCTCTATGAGGATTTCATCAACGGTTCTATGTGTACTGCCACAAGGATGAGGATACCATGAGAAAATCTTCCTCCCTTTATAGCTTTTCCTGATAGGAACTGTGTTTCCCTTTCCTAAACTGTGGGTGCCCACACTGTTTGCATTATTCGAGCACCGGCGTCATCCTCAAAATGGCAGGGATCCTGCTCGCTCTCCATTCCCTCTTCTCGCCATGGCAAGCATCTCAACGACACATGCAGCTCCAACAGTAGAACGGGTCCAAAGGCCACCACCACTGATGTTCCTTTTGAGCCTCCCCCTAGCCAGGCAGACACTGTATACACCAAGTCTGAGAGACCAGCACGTGTCTGAGCACAGCCCCGCAAACAGTGTGGCTTCGCGTTGCTAGAACGCCCCAGGACTTCTGGCACTTCCAAATGTACCTGGTACCACTCTACCCACCACATCATACTGAATGAATTCAACAATTTTTCCTAAATCGAGACACTTTGATTCACCCGCCTGCAACTTGCACCCATCACTCAATGGGGCCCTCTCTTCTGCTCTAACTTATGCCAGGAGGAGGAGCAGGAGCATCAGAGGACAAGAGCATTCGAGTTCTGTCTTGTTCTACTGGAAAGTCCCGTTAGCTTCTCTCAGCTGGCGGTGTACACATTGCTAGCCAAAGACTAATGAAATCGTGCCGAATTTTCCCGTGATGAGGTGGCTGCCAGACTCGTCATGACTTCATGGCAAGCAGCTCAAGGTTACCTGCATCTCCACCACTACCACGCGTCCGAAGGCCAGCCTAAAAGTTGTTCTTCCTGAGCGTTACTCTACCTGGACAGGAACTAATTCCCCAAAATACATGTAATCATCACCTGTACAAGTAGGGCACCACACACATCATGGCTCTCTGCGGAGGATCTCCCCGGTCCCATTCCTACGTTCACGTGGAGCTTTGATCTGTACCCCCATCACATTTTCACGCCTGCACCCACGATATATGCAGACCCCTAGAGGATATCGAACCGCTGCCTTCCAACCTGCATCCTTCCCTCACTGGATATCTGCACCCACCTCCACCCCGGCTCTATGCCTAATAGAGAAGTGTCAGGACTCCACGAGAAAAACGCATATTATACTTCTCTCTTCTTTTCATAGGAATGATTTTCCTTCCTGCAACCTCTTTATGTTCACTTTGTGAGGAAAGGACCACCTAACTCATCCTGAGGATGCCAGAAACACAGAGGGCTCCCAGGGTCATTAGGGTATCAAGGCACCCAACTCAAGGATGCCCGCAAGTCCACGCCCATCACTGTTCCAGAGGCCACCACCAACGATGTTCTTGTGAGTCTTACTCTAGCCACACGGGCACCGTTTACTAGTAGTATATGTCAACAGCACCTGGGTGAACAGGGCACCGCACACAGCATGGCCTCTAAGTGGAGGACACGCCCAACTCCTTCTCACTCACACATGTACCTTTCTTACGTCTAACCATCCCATCCTGGTGGCTCTAATCTCGATTGATCTCTAACGCTACAAAATATCTAGACCCACTGGCTTCCAACTTGCATCTCTTCCCCTTGGGGATCACCTCAACGGCTCTATGCATATCTGGAGAACAGTGGGGACCAGGATGCATGATCTTGGCTTCTGTTCTCTGCTACTCCATTAGCAATTATCTTTACCTTCCTTACTTTACACATGTTCAAGTTTTTCGGGGTGGAACAGGTAAATCATCAGCAAGATGCGGTTGAGGTCTACGTGGCTTCCACAGCCTTCCGGACTCCTGGGAGGAAGATCACCTGTAGACCCACGCCCATCGCTTATCCAACGGCCACCGCCTCCGATAATCCACTTGCACAGCACTCTACCCACAAAGGCACTCTTGACCCCTAGACTAGTAAACGGCACCTTTCCGGGCTGGGCACTGCACGCAGCATGGCCTCAATGTGGGGGACATGCTGAGTCTCCTTCCCAATCTATAGCGAACTTTTCTTCTCTATGCCGACCACACCTTGATGACTGTACCCAAGAGGTATCCATAGATGTAGACAGTGCTGACCCACTGCCCTCAGACTTGCATTCCACCTCACTGAGAATCTCATCGCCGGTTTTATGAGTACTGGCAGAAAGACGAGGATACCATGGGAAAATCGTCCTCCGATTATCTCTTTTCCTGATAGGAACTGTGTTTCCCTTTGCTAAACTGTGGCTGCCCACACTACTAGGAATATTCGAGCACCGGATTCACCCTCCAAATGCCAGGGATCCTGGTCGCACCCCTGGCCCTCTTCTCGCCATGGCAAGCAACTCAAAGACATGGGCAGCTCTAACACTACAACGGGTCCAAAGGCCACCACAAGTGATATTCCTTGGGAGCCACGCTCTGCCCAGGCAGACAGCGTTAAGCCCAAGTCTGACAGATCATCACCCGTCTGGGCACGGCCCCGCATACAGCGTGCCTTCGCATTGGAAGACTTACCCAGTACTTCTGGCACTTCCAAATAGAGCGTTCACCTCGTTCCCATCACATCACACCGAATACATTGAAGAATGTTCCGTGCATCGAGACACATTGATTTTCCGCCCTGCAACTTGCATCCATCACTCACTGAGGATCTGCTCTTTGGCTCCAAGTTTTCCTCGGAAGAAGATGAAGAGCATCAGAGGACAAGATCCTTCGGGTTCCCTCTTGTTCTATTGGAAAAGTCCAGTTAGCTTCGCTCACCTGTGGGTATTCACACTGCTAGGAACAGACTAATGAAATCGCCATGAGTTCTCCCGAGGTCACGGGGCTGCCAGAGTCCTCATGAATTCACGGCAGCCAGCTCAAGTCAACTGCAGCTCCACCACTACCACCCATCCGAAGGCCAGCCTCAAACTTGTTCTTGTTGAGCGTTACTCTACCTGGCCAGGAACGAACTACTCAAAATACAAGTAATCAGCACCTGTCCGGGCAGGGCACCGCACACATCAGGGCTCTCAGTGAAGGATCTCCCCGGTCCCCTTCCCACTCTCGCGAGTAGCTTTGATCTGTCTCCCCATCAAATCCTAACGGCTGCACCCACGATATATCCAGACCCCTACAAGATATCAAACCACTGCCTTCCAACCTGCAACCCTCCCTCAGTGGACACCCACACCTACCTCCACCCCACTCTATGCCTACTTGAGAAGTATCAGAACCACGCGAGAATAACGCATATTGTACTTCTCGCTTCTTCTCATAGGAATGATCTTGCTTCCTGCAAACTGTTTGTGTTCTCCTTGTGAGGAAAGGACCACTTAACTCATCCTGAGGATGCCAGCCCAACACATGGCTACCACAGTCATTAGGATATCAAGGCAGCCAACTCAAGGACACCTGTAACTCCACCCACATAACGGGTCTAGAGGTCACCACCAACGATGTTCTTGTGAGCCTGACTCTACCTAGACGGCTCGGTTCAATAGTACTATACGTGAACAGTATCTGTCCGGGCAGGGCACCGCACACAGCACATCTTCGAGGTGGCTGACACGCCTACCTCCCTCTCACTCACATATGTAGCTTTCTTACTTCTATCCATCACATCCTGATGACTGTACCCAGGCTTGATCCTTACCCATTCAAAATATCTCGACCCACTGTCCGCCATCTTGCATCCCTCTCCCGTGGGGATCCCCTCAGCTACTCTAAGCATATCTGGAGAACTATGTGAACACAGGAAAAATGATCTTGCTTTCTGTTCTCTGCTACTCTATGAGCAATTATCTTGACCTTATTCACTTTAGACATGTTCACGTTTTTCGGGGTGGAACAGGTAAATCATCATCAAGATGCGGTTGAGATCTATGTGGCTTCCAGAGCCTTCCTGACTTCGGGAAGTAAGACCACCTGGAGCCCCATGCCCATCGCCCGTCCACAGGCACCACAACCGATACTCCAGTTGCACAGTACTCGACCCGGAAAGGCACAGTTTACCCCTAGTCTAGGAAACGGCACCTTTCCGGGCTGGGCACTGCACACAGCACGGCCTCAAGGTGGGGGACCTGCTGAGTCTCCTTTCCCATCTGTAGAGAAGTTGGCTTCTCTATGCCGACCACACCTGGAGACTCTACCCAAGATTTATCCATAGCCTTAGACAGTGTTTACCCACTGCCCTCAGACTTGCATCCCACCTCTATGAGGATTTCATCAACGGTTCTATGTGTACTGCCACAAGGATGAGGATACCATGAGAAAATCTTCCTCCCTTTATAGCTTTTCCTGATAGGAACTGTGTTTCCCTTTCCTAAACTGTGGGTGCCCACACTGTTTGCATTATTCGAGCACCGGCGTCATCCTCAAAATGGCAGGGATCCTGCTCGCTCTCCATTCCCTCTTCTCGCCATGGCAAGCATCTCAACGACACATGCAGCTCCAACAGTAGAACGGGTCCAAAGGCCACCACCACTGATGTTCCTTTTGAGCCTCCCCCTAGCCAGGCAGACACTGTATACACCAAGTCTGAGAGACCAGCACGTGTCTGAGCACAGCCCCGCAAACAGTGTGGCTTCGCGTTGCTAGAACGCCCCAGGACTTCTGGCACTTCCAAATGTACCTGGTACCACTCTACCCACCACATCATACTGAATGAATTCAACAATTTTTCCTAAATCGAGACACTTTGATTCACCCGCCTGCAACTTGCACCCATCACTCAATGGGGCCCTCTCTTCTGCTCTAACTTATGCCAGGAGGAGGAGCAGGAGCATCAGAGGACAAGAGCATTCGAGTTCTGTCTTGTTCTACTGGAAAGTCCCGTTAGCTTCTCTCAGCTGGCGGTGTACACATTGCTAGCAAAAGACTAATGAAATCGTGCCGAATTTTCCCATGATGAGGTGGCTGCCAAACTCGTCATGACTTCATGGCAAGCAGCTCAAGGTTACCTGCATCTCCACCACTACCACGCGTCCGAAGGCCAGCCTAAAAGTTGTTCTTCCTGAGCGTTACTCTACCTGGACAGGAACTAATTCCCCAAAATACATGTAATCATCACCTGTACAAGTAGGGCACAACACACATCATGGCTCTCTGCGGAGGATCTCCCCGGTCCCATTCCTACGTTCACGTGGAGCTTTGATCTGTACCCCCATCACATTTTCACGCCTGCACCCACGATATATGCAGACCCCTAGAGGATATCGAACCGCTGCCTTCCAACCTGCATCCTTCCCTCACTGGATATCTGCACCCACCTCCACCCCGGCTCTATGCCTAATAGAGAAGTGTCAGGACTCCACGAGAAAAACGCATATTATACTTCTCTCTTCTTTTCATAGGAATGATTTTCCTTCCTGCAACCTCTTTATGTTCACTTTGTGAGGAAAGGACCACCTAACTCATCCTGAGGATGCCAGAAACACAGAGGGCTCCCAGGGTCATTAGGGTATCAAGGCACCCAACTCAAGGATGCCCGCAAGTCCACGCCCATCACTGTTCCAGAGGCCACCACCAACGATGTTCTTGTGAGTCTTACTCTAGCCACACGGGCACCGTTTACTAGTAGTATATGTCAACAGCACCTGGGTGAACAGGGCACCGCACACAGCATGGCCTCTAAGTGGAGGACACGCCCAACTCCTTCTCACTCACACATGTACCTTTCTTACGTCTAACCATCCCATCCTGGTGGCTCTAATCTCGATTGATCTCTAACGCTACAAAATATCTAGACCCACTGGCTTCCAACTTGCATCTCTTCCCCTTGGGGATCACCTCAACGGCTCTATGCATATCTGGAGAACAGTGGGGACCAGGATGCATGAAATTGGCTTCTGTTCTCTGCTACTCCATTAGCAATTATCTTTACCTTCCTTACTTTACACATGTTCAAGTTTTTCGGGGTGGAACAGGTAAATCATCAGCAAGATGCGGTTGAGGTCTACGTGGCTTCCACAGCCTTCCGGACTCCTGGGAGGAAGATCACCTGTAGACCCACGCCCATCGCTTATCCAACGGCCACCGCCTCCGATAATCCACTTGCACAGCACTCTACCCACAAAGGCACTCTTGACCCCTAGACTAGTAAACGGCACCTTTCCGGGCTGGGCACT
Source organism: Eschrichtius robustus (assembly GCF_028021215.1). Classification (NCBI taxonomy): domain Eukaryota; kingdom Metazoa; phylum Chordata; class Mammalia; order Artiodactyla; family Eschrichtiidae; genus Eschrichtius; species Eschrichtius robustus. Next base: position 128,012,952 of record NC_090845.1, read on the forward strand.
GCACGCAGCATGGCCTCAATGTGGGGGACATGCTGAGTCTCCTTCCCAATCTATAGCGAACTTTTCTTCTCTATGCCGACCACACCTTGATGACTGTACCCAAGAGGTATCCATAGATGTAGACAGTGCTGACCCACTGCCCTCAGACTTGCATTCCACCTCACTGAGAATCTCATCGCCGGTTTTATGAGTACTGGCAGAAAGACGAGGATACCATGGGAAAATCGTCCTCCGATTATCTCTTTTCCTGATAGGAACTGTGTTTCCCTTTGCTAAACTGTGGCTGCCCACACTACTAGGAATATTCGAGCACCGGATTCACCCTCCAAATGCCAGGGATCCTGGTCGCACCCCTGGCCCTCTTCTCGCCATGGCAAGCAACTCAAAGACATGGGCAGCTCTAACACTACAACGGGTCCAAAGGCCACCACAAGTGATATTCCTTGGGAGCCACGCTCTGCCCAGGCAGACAGCGTTAAGCCCAAGTCTGACAGATCATCACCCGTCTGGGCACGGCCCCGCATACAGCGTGCCTTCGCATTGGAAGACTTACCCAGTACTTCTGGCACTTCCAAATAGAGCGTTCACCTCGTTCCCATCACATCACACCGAATACATTGAAGAATGTTCCGTGCATCGAGACACATTGATTTTCCGCCCTGCAACTTGCATCCATCACTCACTGAGGATCTGCTCTTTGGCTCCAAGTTTTCCTCGGAAGAAGATGAAGAGCATCAGAGGACAAGATCCTTCGGGTTCCCTCTTGTTCTATTGGAAAAGTCCAGTTAGCTTCGCTCACCTGTGGGTATTCACACTGCTAGGAACAGACTAATGAAATCGCCATGAGTTCTCCCGAGGTCACGGGGCTGCCAGAGTCCTCATGAATTCACGGCAGCCAGCTCAAGTCAACTGCAGCTCCACCACTACCACCCATCCGAAGGCCAGCCTCAAACTTGTTCTTGTTGAGCGTTACTCTACCTGGCCAGGAACGAACTACTCAAAATACAAGTAATCAGCACCTGTCCGGGCAGGGCACCGCACACATCAGGGCTCTCAGTGAAGGATCTCCCCGGTCCCCTTCCCACTCTCGCGAGTAGCTTTGATCTGTCTCCCCATCAAATCCTAACGGCTGCACCCACGATATATCCAGACCCCTACAAGATATCAAACCACTGCCTTCCAACCTGCAACCCTCCCTCAGTGGACACCCACACCTACCTCCACCCCACTCTATGCCTACTTGAGAAGTATCAGAACCACGCGAGAATAACGCATATTGTACTTCTCGCTTCTTCTCATAGGAATGATCTTGCTTCCTGCAAACTGTTTGTGTTCTCCTTGTGAGGAAAGGACCACTTAACTCATCCTGAGGATGCCAACCCAACACATGGCTACCACAGTCATTAGGATATCAAGGCAGCCAACTCAAGGACACCTGTAACTCCACCCACATAACGGGTCTAGAGGTCACCACCAACGATGTTCTTGTGAGCCTTACTCTACCTAGACGGCTCGGTTCACTAGTACTATACGTGAACAGTATCTGTCCGGGCAGGGCACCACACACAGCACATCTTCGAGGTGGCTGACACGCCTACCTCCCTCTCACTCACATATGTAGCTTTCTTACTTCTATCCATCACATCCTGATGACTGTACCCAGGCTTGATCCTTACCCATTCAAAATATCTCGACCCACTGTCCGCCATCTTGCATCCCTCTCCCGTGGGGATCCCCTCAGCTGCTCTAAGCATATCTGGAGAACTATGTGAACACAGGAAAAATGATCTTGCTTTCTGTTCTCTGCTACTCTATGAGCAATTATCTTGACCTTATTCACTTTAGACATGTTCACGTTTTTCGGGGTGGAACAGGTAAATCATCATCAAGATGCGGTTGAGATCTATGTGGCTTCCAGAGCCTTCCTGACTTCGGGAAGTAAGACCACCTGGAGCCCCATGCCCATCGCCCGTCCACAGGCACCACAACCGATACTCCAGTTGCACAGTACTCGACCCGGAAAGGCACAGTTTACCCCTAGTCTAGGAAACGGCACCTTTCCGGGCTGGGCACTGCACACAGCACGGCCTCAAGGTGGGGGACCTGCTGAGTCTCCTTTCCCATCTGTAGAGAAGTTGGCTTCTCTATGCCGACCACACCTGGAGACTCTACCCAAGATTTATCCATAGCCTTAGACAGTGTTTACCCACTGCCCTCAGACTTGCATCCCACCTCTATGAGGATTTCATCAACGGTTCTATGTGTACTGCCACAAGGATGAGGATACCATGAGAAAATCTTCCTCCCTTTATAGCTTTTCCTGATAGGAACTGTGTTTCCCTTTCCTAAACTGTGGGTGCCCACACTGTTTGCATTATTCGAGCACCGGCGTCATCCTCAAAATGGCAGGGATCCTGCTCGCTCTCCATTCCCTCTTCTCGCCATGGCAAGCATCTCAACGACACATGCAGCTCCAACAGTAGAACGGGTCCAAAGGCCACCACCACTGATGTTCCTTTTGAGCCTCCCCCTAGCCAGGCAGACACTGTATACACCAAGTCTGAGAGACCAGCACGTGTCTGAGCACAGCCCCGCAAACAGTGTGGCTTCGCGTTGCTAGAATGCCCCAGGACTTCTGGCACTTCCAAATGTACCTGGTACCACTCTACCCACCACATCATACTGAATGAATTCAACAATTTTTCCTAAATCGAGACACTTTGATTCACCCGCCTGCAACTTGCACCCATCACTCAATGGGGCCCTCTCTTCTGCTCTAACTTATGCCAGGAGGAGGAGCAGGAGCATCAGAGGACAAGAGCATTCGAGTTCTGTCTTGTTCTACTGGAAAGTCCCGTTAGCTTCTCTCAGCTGGCGGTGTACACATTGCTAGCAAAAGACTAATGAAATCGGGCCGAATTTTCCCGTGATGAGGTGGCTGCCAGACTCGTCATGACTTCATGGCAAGCAGCTCAAGGTTACCTGCATCTCCACCACTACCACGCGTCCGAAGGCCAGCCTAAAAGTTGTTCTTCCTGAGCGTTACTCTACCTGGACAGGAACTAATTCCCCAAAATACATGTAATCATCACCTGTACAAGTAGGGCACCACACACATCATGGCTCTCTGCGGAGGATCTCCCCGGTCCCATTCCTACGTTCACGTGGAGCTTTGATCTGTACCCCCATCACATTTTCACGCCTGCACCCACGATATATGCAGACCCCTAGAGGATATCGAACCGCTGCCTTCCAACCTGCATCCTTCCCTCACTGGATATCTGCACCCACCTCCACCCCGGCTCTATGCCTAATAGAGAAGTGTCAGGACTCCCCGAGAGAAACGCATATTATACTTCTCTCTTCTTTTCATAGGAATGATTTTCCTTCCTGCAACCTCTTTATGTTCACTTTGTGAGGAAAGGACCACCTAACTCATCCTGAGGATGCCAGAAACACAGAGGGCTCCCAGGGTCATTAGGGTATCAAGGCACCCAACTCAAGGATGCCCGCAAGTCCACGCCCATCACTGTTCCAGAGGCCACCACCAACGATGTTCTTGTGAGTCTTACTCTAGCCACACGGGCACCGTTTACTAGTAGTATATGTCAACAGCACCTGGGTGAACAGGGCACCGCACACAGCATGGCCTCTAAGTGGAGGACACGCCCAACTCCTTCTCACTCACACATGTACCTTTCTTACGTCTAACCATCCCATCCTGGTGGCTCTAATCTCGATTGATCTCTAACGCTACAAAATATCTAGACCCACTGGCTTCCAACTTGCATCTCATCCCCTTGGGGATCACCTCAACGGCTCTATGCATATCTGGAGAACAGTGGGGACCAGGATGCATGAAATTGGCTTCTGTTCTCTGCTACTCCATTAGCAATTATCTTTACCTTCCTTACTTTACACATGTTCAAGTTTTTCGGGGTGGAACAGGTAAATCATCAGCAAGATGCGGTTGAGGTCTACGTGGCTTCCACAGCCTTCCGGACTCCTGGGAGGAAGATCACCTGTAGACCCACGCCCATCGCTTATCCAACGGCCACCGCCTCCGATAATCCACTTGCACAGCACTCTACCCACAAAGGCACTCTTGACCCCTAGACTAGTAAACGGCACCTTTCCGGGCTGGGCACTGCACGCAGCATGGCCTCAATGTGGGGGACATGCTGAGTCTCCTTCCCAATCTATAGCGAACTTTTCTTCTCTATGCCGACCACACCTTGATGACTGTACCCAAGAGGTATCCATAGATGTAGACAGTGCTGACCCACTGCCCTCAGACTTGCATTCCACCTCACTGAGAATCTCATCGCCGGTTTTATGAGTACTGGCAGAAAGACGAGGATACCATGGGAAAATCGTCCTCCGATTATCTCTTTTCCTGATAGGAACTGTGTTTCCCTTTGCTAAACTGTGGCTGCCCACACTACTAGGAATATTCGAGCACCGGATTCACCCTCCAAATGCCAGGGATCCTGGTCGCACCCCTGGCCCTCTTCTCGCCATGGCAAGCAACTCAAAGACATGGGCAGCTCTAACACTACAACGGGTCCAAAGGCCACCACAAGTGATATTCCTTGGGAGCCACGCTCTGCCCAGGCAGACAGCGTTAAGCCCAAGTCTGACAGATCATCACCCGTCTGGGCACGGCCCCGCATACAGCGTGCCTTCGCATTGGAAGACTTACCCAGTACTTCTGGCACTTCCAAATAGAGCGTTCACCTCGTTCCCATCACATCACACCGAATACATTGAAGAGTGTTCCGTGCATCGAGACACATTGATTTTCCGCCCTGCAACTTGCATCCATCACTCACTGAGGATCTGCTCTTTGGCTCCAAGTTTTCCTCGGAAGAAGATGAAGAGCATCAGAGGACAAGATCCTTCGGGTTCCCTCTTGTTCTATTGGAAAAGTCCAGTTAGCTTCGCTCACCTGTGGGTATTCACACTGCTAGGAACAGACTAATGAAATCGCCATGAGTTCTCCCGAGGTCACGGGGCTGCCAGAGTCCTCATGAATTCACGGCAGCCAGCTCAAGTCAACTGCAGCTCCACCACTACCACCCATCCGAAGGCCAGCCTCAAACTTGTTCTTGTTGAGCGTTACTCTACCTGGCCAGGAACGAACTACTCAAAATACAAGTAATCAGCACCTGTCCGGGCAGGGCACCGCACACATCAGGGCTCTCAGTGAAGGATCTCCCCGGTCCCCTTCCCACTCTCGCGAGTAGCTTTGATCTGTCTCCCCATCAAATCCTAACGGCTGCACCCACGATATATCCAGACCCCTACAAGATATCAAACCACTGCCTTCCAACCTGCAACCCTCCCTCAGTGGACACCCACACCTACCTCCACCCCACTCTATGCCTACTTGAGAAGTATCAGAACCACGCGAGAATAACGCATATTGTACTTCTCGCTTCTTCTCATAGGAATGATCTTGCTTCCTGCAAACTGTTTGTGTTCTCCTTGTGAGGAAAGGACCACTTAACTCATCCTGAGGATGCCAACCCAACACATGGCTACCACAGTCATTAGGATATCAAGGCAGCCAACTCAAGGACACCTGTAACTCCACCCACATAACGGGTCTAGAGGTCACCACCAACGATGTTCTTGTGAGCCTTACTCTACCTAGACGGCTCGGTTCACTAGTACTATACGTGAACAGTATCTGTCCGGGCAGGGCACCACACACAGCACATCTTCGAGGTGGCTGACACGCCTACCTCCCTCTCACTCACATATGTAGCTTTCTTACTTCTATCCATCACATCCTGATGACTGTACCCAGGCTTGATCCTTACCCATTCAAAATATCTCGACCCACTGTCCGCCATCTTGCATCCCTCTCCCGTGGGGATCCCCTCAGCTGCTCTAAGCATATCTGGAGAACTATGTGAACACAGGAAAAATGATCTTGCTTTCTGTTCTCTGCTACTCTATGAGCAATTATCTTGACCTTATTCACTTTAGACATGTTCACGTTTTTCGGGGTGGAACAGGTAAATCATCATCAAGATGCGGTTGAGATCTATGTGGCTTCCAGAGCCTTCCTGACTTCGGGAAGTAAGACCACCTGGAGCCCCATGCCCATCGCCCGTCCACAGGCACCACAACCGATACTCCAGTTGCACAGTACTCGACCCGGAAAGGCACAGTTTACCCCTAGTCTAGGAAACGGCACCTTTCCGGGCTGGGCACTGCACACAGCACGGCCTCAAGGTGGGGGACCTGCTGAGTCTCCTTTCCCATCTGTAGAGAAGTTGGCTTCTCTATGCCGACCACACCTGGAGACTCTACCCAAGATTTATCCATAGCCTTAGACAGTGTTTACCCACTGCCCTCAGACTTGCATCCCACCTCTATGAGGATTTCATCAACGGTTCTATGTGTACTGCCACAAGGATGAGGATACCATGAGAAAATCTTCCTCCCTTTATAGCTTTTCCTGATAGGAACTGTGTTTCCCTTTCCTAAACTGTGGGTGCCCACACTGTTTGCATTATTCGAGCACCGGCGTCATCCTCAAAATGGCAGGGATCCTGCTCGCTCTCCATTCCCTCTTCTCGCCATGGCAAGCATCTCAACGACACATGCAGCTCCAACAGTAGAACGGGTCCAAAGGCCACCACCACTGATGTTCCTTTTGAGCCTCCCCCTAGCCAGGCAGACACTGTATACACCAAGTCTGAGAGACCAGCACGTGTCTGAGCACAGCCCCGCAAACAGTGTGGCTTCGCGTTGCTAGAACGCCCCAGGACTTCTGGCACTTCCAAATGTACCTGGTACCACTCTACCCACCACATCATACTGAATGAATTCAACAATTTTTCCTAAATCGAGACACTTTGATTCACCCGCCTGCAACTTGCACCCATCACTCAATGGGGCCCTCTCTTCTGCTCTAACTTATGCCAGGAGGAGGAGCAGGAGCATCAGAGGACAAGAGCATTCGAGTTCTGTCTTGTTCTACTGGAAAGTCCCGTTAGCTTCTCTCAGCTGGCGGTGTACACATTGCTAGCAAAAGACTAATGAAATCGTGCCGAATTTTCCCGTGATGAGGTGGCTGCCAGACTCGTCATGACTTCATGGCAAGCAGCTCAAGGTTACCTGCATCTCCACCACTACCACGCGTCCGAAGGCCAGCCTAAAAGTTGTTCTTCCTGAGCGTTACTCTACCTGGACAGGAACTAATTCCCCAAAATACATGTAATCATCACCTGTACAAGTAGGGCACCACACACATCATGGCTCTCTGCGGAGGATCTCCCCGGTCCCATTCCTACGTTCACGTGGAGCTTTGATCTGTACCCCCATCACATTTTCACGCCTGCACCCACGATATATGCAGACCCCTAGAGGATATCGAACCGCTGCCTTCCAACCTGCATCCTTCCCTCACTGGATATCTGCACCCACCTCCACCCCGGCTCTATGCCTAATAGAGAAGTGTCAGGACTCCCCGAGAGAAACGCATATTATACTTCTCTCTTCTTTTCATAGGAATGATTTTCCTTCCTGCAACCTCTTTATGTTCACTTTGTGAGGAAAGGACCACCTAACTCATCCTGAGGATGCCAGAAACACAGAGGGCTCCCAGGGTCATTAGGGTATCAAGGCACCCAACTCAAGGATGCCCGCAAGTCCACGCCCATCACTGTTCCAGAGGCCACCACCAACGATGTTCTTGTGAGTCTTACTCTAGCCACACGGGCACCGTTTACTAGTAGTATATGTCAACAGCACCTGGGTGAACAGGGCACCGCACACAGCATGGCCTCTAAGTGGAGGACACGCCCAACTCCTTCTCACTCACACATGTACCTTTCTTACGTCTAACCATCCCATCCTGGTGGCTCTAATCTCGATTGATCTCTAACGCTACAAAATATCTAGACCCACTGGCTTCCAACTTGCATCTCTTCCCCTTGGGGATCACCTCAACGGCTCTATGCATATCTGGAGAACAGTGGGGACCAGGATGCATGAAATTGGCTTCTGTTCTCTGCTACTCCATTAGCAATTATCTTTACCTTCCTTACTTTACACATGTTCAAGTTTTTCGGGGTGGAACAGGTAAATCATCAGCAAGATGCGGTTGAGGTCTACGTGGCTTCCACAGCCTTCCGGACTCCTGGGAGGAAGATCACCTGTAGACCCACGCCCATCGCTTATCCAACGGCCACCGCCTCCGATAATCCACTTGCACAGCACTCTACCCACAAAGGCACTCTTGACCCCTAGACTAGTAAACGGCACCTTTCCGGGCTGGGCACTGCACGCAGCATGGCCTCAATGTGGGGGACATGCTGAGTCTCCTTCCCAATCTATAGCGAACTTTTCTTCTCTATGCCGACCACACCTTGATGACTGTACCCAAGAGGTATCCATAGATGTAGACAGTGCTGACCCACTCCCCTCAGACTTGCATTCCACCTCACTGAGAATCTCATCGCCGGTTTTATGAGTACTGGCAGAAAGACGAGGATACCATGGGAAAATCGTCCTCCGATTATCTCTTTTCCTGATAGGAACTGTGTTTCCCTTTGCTAAACTGTGGCTGCCCACACTACTAGGAATATTCGAGCACCGGATTCACCCTCCAAATGCCAGGGATCCTGGTCGCACCCCTGGCCCTCTTCTCGCCATGGCAAGCAACTCAAAGACATGGGCAGCTCTAACACTACAACGGGTCCAAAGGCCACCACAAGTGATATTCCTTGGGAGCCACGCTCTGCCCAGGCAGACAGCGTTAAGCCCAAGTCTGACAGATCATCACCCGTCTGGGCACGGCCCCGCATACAGCGTGCCTTCGCATTGGAAGACTTACCCAGTACTTCTGGCACTTCCAAATAGAGCGTTCACCTCGTTCCCATCACATCACACCGAATACATTGAAGAATGTTCCGTGCATCGAGACACATTGATTTTCCGCCCTGCAACTTGCATCCATCACTCACTGAGGATCTGCTCTTTGGCTCCAAGTTTTCCTCGGAAGAAGATGAAGAGCATCAGAGGACAAGATCCTTCGGGTTCCCTCTTGTTCTATTGGAAAAGTCCAGTTAGCTTCGCTCACCTGTGGGTATTCACACTGCTAGGAACAGACTAATGAAATCGCCATGAGTTCTCCCGAGGTCACGGGGCTGCCAGAGTCCTCATGAATTCACGGCAGCCAGCTCAAGTCAACTGCAGCTCCACCACTACCACCCATCCGAAGGCCAGCCTCAAACTTGTTCTTGTTGAGCGTTACTCTACCTGGCCAGGAACAAACTACTCAAAATACAAGTAATCAGCACCTGTCCGGGCAGGGCACCGCACACATCAGGGCTCTCAGTGAAGGATCTCCCCGGTCCCCTTCCCACTCTCGCGAGTAGCTTTGATCTGTCTCCCCATCAAATCCTAACGGCTGCACCCACGATATATCCAGACCCCTACAAGATATCAAACCACTGCCTTCCAACCTGCAACCCTCCCTCAGTGGACACCCACACCTACCTCCACCCCACTCTATGCCTACTTGAGAAGTATCAGAACCACGCGAGAATAACGCATATTGTACTTCTCGCTTCTTCTCATAGGAATGATCTTGCTTCCTGCAAACTGTTTGTGTTCTCCTTGTGAGGAAAGGACCACTTAACTCATCCTGAGGATGCCAGCCCAACACATGGCTACCACAGTCATTAGGATATCAAGGCAGCCAACTCAAGGACACCTGTAACTCCACCCACATAACGGGTCTAGAGGTCACCACCAACGATGTTCTTGTGAGCCTTACTCTACCTAGACGGCTCGGTTCAATAGTACTATACGTGAACAGTATCTGTCCGGGCAGGGCACCGCACACAGCACATCTTCGAGGTGGCTGACACGCCTACCTCCCTCTCACTCACATATGTAGCTTTCTTACTTCTATCCATCACATCCTGATGACTGTACCCAGGCTTGATCCTTACCCATTCAAAATATCTCGACCCACTGTCCGCCATCTTGCATCCCTCTCCCGTGGGGATCCCCTCAGCTGCTCTAAGCATATCTGGAGAACTATGTGAACACAGGAAAAATGATCTTGCTTTCTGTTCTCTGCTACTCTATGAGCAATTATCTTGACCTTATTCACTTTAGACATGTTCACGTTTTTCGGGGTGGAACAGGTAAATCATCATCAAGATGCGGTTGAGATCTATGTGGCTTCCAGAGCCTTCCTGACTTCGGGAAGTAAGACCACCTGGAGCCCCATGCCCATCGCCCGTCCACAGGCACCACAACCGATACTCCAGTTGCACAGTACTCGACCCGGAAAGGCACAGTTTACCCCTAGTCTAGGAAACGGCACCTTTCCGGGCTGGGCACTGCACACAGCACGGCCTCAAGGTGGGGGACCTGCTGAGTCTCCTTTCCCATCTGTAGAGAAGTTGGCTTCTCTATGCCGACCACACCTGGAGACTCTACCCAAGATTTATCCATAGCCTTAGACAGTGTTTACCCACTGCCCTCAGACTTGCATCCCACCTCTATGAGGATTTCATCAACGGTTCTATGTGTACTGCCACAAGGATGAGGATACCATGAGAAAATCTTCCTCCCTTTATAGCTTTTCCTGATAGGAACTGTGTTTCCCTTTCCTAAACTGTGGGTGCCCACACTGTTTGCATTATTCGAGCACCGGCGTCATCCTCAAAATGGCAGGGATCCTGCTCGCTCTCCATTCCCTCTTCTCGCCATGGCAAGCATCTCAACGACACATGCAGCTCCAACAGTAGAACGGGTCCAAAGGCCACCACCACTGATGTTCCTTTTGAGCCTCCCCCTAGCCAGGCAGACACTGTATACACCAAGTCTGAGAGACCAGCACGTGTCTGAGCACAGCCCCGCAAACAGTGTGGCTTCGCGTTGCTAGAACGCCCCAGGACTTCTGGCACTTCCAAATGTACCTGGTACCACTCTACCCACCACATCATACTGAATGAATTCAACAATTTTTCCTAAATCGAGACACTTTGATTCACCCGCCTGCAACTTGCACCCATCACTCAATGGGGCCCTCTCTTCTGCTCTAACTTATGCCAGGAGGAGGAGCAGGAGCATCAGAGGACAAGAGCATTCGAGTTCTGTCTTGTTCTACTGGAAAGTCCCGTTAGCTTCTCTCAGCTGGCGGTGTACACATTGCTAGCAAAAGACTAATGAAATCGTGCCGAATTTTCCCGTGATGAGGTGGCTGCCAGACTCGTCATGACTTCATGGCAAGCAGCTCAAGGTTACCTGCATCTCCACCACTACCACGCGTCCGAAGGCCAGCCTAAAAGTTGTTCTTCCTGAGCGTTACTCTACCTGGACAGGAACTAATTCCCCAAAATACATGTAATCATCACCTGTACAAGTAGGGCACCACACACATCATGGCTCTCTGCGGAGGATCTCCCCGGTCCCATTCCTACGTTCACGTGGAGCTTTGATCTGTACCCCCATCACATTTTCACGCCTGCACCCACGATATATGCAGACCCCTAGAGGATATCGAACCGCTGCCTTCCAACCTGCATCCTTCCCTCACTGGATATCTGCACCCACCTCCACCCCGGCTCTATGCCTAATAGAGAAGTGTCAGGACTCCCCGAGAGAAACGCATATTATACTTCTCTCTTCTTTTCATAGGAATGATTTTCCTTCCTGCAACCTCTTTATGTTCACTTTGTGAGGAAAGGACCACCTAACTCATCCTGAGGATGCCAGAAACACAGAGGGCTCCCAGGGTCATTAGGGTATCAAGGCACCCAACTCAAGGATGCCCGCAAGTCCACGCCCATCACTGTTCCAGAGGCCACCACCAACGATGTTCTTGTGAGTCTTACTCTAGCCACACGGGCACCGTTTACTAGTAGTATATGTCAACAGCACCTGGGTGAACAGGGCACCGCACACAGCATGGCCTCTAAGTGGAGGACACGCCCAACTCCTTCTCACTCACACATGTACCTTTCTTACGTCTAACCATCCCATCCTGGTGGCTCTAATCTCGATTGATCTCTAACGCTACAAAATATCTAGACCCACTGGCTTCCAACTTGCATCTCTTCCCCTTGGGGATCACCTCAACGGCTCTATGCATATCTGGAGAACAGTGGGGACCAGGATGCATGAAATTGGCTTCTGTTCTCTGCTACTCCATTAGCAATTATCTTTACCTTCCTTACTTTACACATGTTCAAGTTTTTCGGGGTGGAACAGGTAAATCATCAGCAAGATGCGGTTGAGGTCTACGTGGCTTCCACAGCCTTCCGGACTCCTGGGAGGAAGATCACCTGTAGACCCACGCCCATCGCTTATCCAACGGCCACCGCCTCCGATAATCCACTTGCACAGCACTCTACCCACAAAGGCACTCTTGACCCCTAGACTAGTAAACGGCACCTTTCCGGGCTGGGCACTGCACGCAGCATGGCCTCAATGTGGGGGACATGCTGAGTCTCCTTCCCAATCTATAGCGAACTTTTCTTCTCTATGCCGACCACACCTTGATGACTGTACCCAAGAGGTATCCATAGATGTAGACAGTGCTGACCCACTCCCCTCAGACTTGCATTCCACCTCACTGAGAATCTCATCGCCGGTTTTATGAGTACTGGCAGAAAGACGAGGATACCATGGGAAAATCGTCCTCCGATTATCTCTTTTCCTGATAGGAACTGTGTTTCCCTTTGCTAAACTGTGGCTGCCCACACTACTAGGAATATTCGAGCACCGGATTCACCCTCCAAATGCCAGGGATCCTGGTCGCACCCCTGGCCCTCTTCTCGCCATGGCAAGCAACTCAAAGACATGGGCAGCTCTAACACTACAACGGGTCCAAAGGCCACCACAAGTGATATTCCTTGGGAGCCACGCTCTGCCCAGGCAGACAGCGTTAAGCCCAAGTCTGACAGATCATCACCCGTCTGGGCACGGCCCCGCATACAGCGTGCCTTCGCATTGGAAGACTTACCCAGTACTTCTGGCACTTCCAAATAGAGCGTTCACCTCGTTCCCATCACATCACACCGAATACATTGAAGAATGTTCCGTGCATCGAGACACATTGATTTTCCGCCCTGCAACTTGCATCCATCACTCACTGAGGATCTGCTCTTTGGCTCCAAGTTTTCCTCGGAAGAAGATGAAGAGCATCAGAGGACAAGATCCTTCGGGTTCCCTCTTGTTCTATTGGAAAAGTCCAGTTAGCTTCGCTCACCTGTGGGTATTCACACTGCTAGGAACAGACTAATGAAATCGCCATGAGTTCTCCCGAGGTCACGGGGCTGCCAGAGTCCTCATGAATTCACGGCAGCCAGCTCAAGTCAACTGCAGCTCCACCACTACCACCCATCCGAAGGCCAGCCTCAAACTTGTTCTTGTTGAGCGTTACTCTACCTGGCCAGGAACAAACTACTCAAAATACAAGTAATCAGCACCTGTCCGGGCAGGGCACCGCACACATCAGGGCTCTCAGTGAAGGATCTCCCCGGTCCCCTTCCCACTCTCGCGAGTAGCTTTGATCTGTCTCCCCATCAAATCCTAACGGCTGCACCCACGATATATCCAGACCCCTACAAGATATCAAACCACTGCCTTCCAACCTGCAACCCTCCCTCAGTGGACACCCACACCTACCTCCACCCCACTCTATGCCTACTTGAGAAGTATCAGAACCACGCGAGAATAACGCATATTGTACTTCTCGCTTCTTCTCATAGGAATGATCTTGCTTCCTGCAAACTGTTTGTGTTCTCCTTGTGAGGAAAGGACCACTTAACTCATCCTGAGGATGCCAGCCCAACACATGGCTACCACAGTCATTAGGATATCAAGGCAGCCAACTCAAGGACACCTGTAACTCCACCCACATAACGGGTCTAGAGGTCACCACCAACGATGTTCTTGTGAGCCTGACTCTACCTAGACGGCTCGGTTCAATAGTACTATACGTGAACAGTATCTGTCCGGGCAGGGCACCGCACACAGCACATCTTCGAGGTGGCTGACACGCCTACCTCCCTCTCACTCACATATGTAGCTTTCTTACTTCTATCCATCACATCCTGATGACTGTACCCAGGCTTGATCCTTACCCATTCAAAATATCTCGACCCACTGTCCGCCATCTTGCATCCCTCTCCCGTGGGGATCCCCTCAGCTGCTCTAAGCATATCTGGAGAACTATGTGAACACAGGAAAAATGATCTTGCTTTCTGTTCTCTGCTACTCTATGAGCAATTATCTTGACCTTATTCACTTTAGACATGTTCACGTTTTTCGGGGTGGAACAGGTAAATCATCATCAAGATGCGGTTGAGATCTATGTGGCTTCCAGAGCCTTCCTGACTTCGGGAAGTAAGACCACCTGGAGCCCCATGCCCATCGCCCGTCCACAGGCACCACAACCGATACTCCAGTTGCACAGTACTCGACCCGGAAAGGCACAGTTTACCCCTAGTCTAGGAAACGGCACCTTTCCGGGCTGGGCACTGCACACAGCACGGCCTCAAGGTGGGGGACCTGCTGAGTCTCCTTTCCCATCTGTAGAGAAGTTGGCTTCTCTATGCCGACCACACCTGGAGACTCTACCCAAGATTTATCCATAGCCTTAGACAGTGTTTACCCACTGCCCTCAGACTTGCATCCCACCTCTATGAGGATTTCATCAACGGTTCTATGTGTACTGCCACAAGGATGAGGATACCATGAGAAAATCTTCCTCCCTTTATAGCTTTTCCTGATAGGAACTGTGTTTCCCTTTCCTAAACTGTGGGTGCCCACACTGTTTGCATTATTCGAGCACCGGCGTCATCCTCAAAATGGCAGGGATCCTGCTCGCTCTCCATTCCCTCTTCTCGCCATGGCAAGCATCTCAACGACACATGCAGCTCCAACAGTAGAACGGGTCCAAAGGCCACCACCACTGATGTTCCTTTTGAGCCTCCCCCTAGCCAGGCAGACACTGTATACACCAAGTCTGAGAGACCAGCACGTGTCTGAGCACAGCCCCGCAAACAGTGTGGCTTCGCGTTGCTAGAACGCCCCAGGACTTCTGGCACTTCCAAATGTACCTGGTACCACTCTACCCACCACATCATACTGAATGAATTCAACAATTTTTCCTAAATCGAGACACTTTGATTCACCCGCCTGCAACTTGCACCCATCACTCAATGGGGCCCTCTCTTCTGCTCTAACTTATGCCAGGAGGAGGAGCAGGAGCATCAGAGGACAAGAGCATTCGAGTTCTGTCTTGTTCTACTGGAAAGTCCCGTTAGCTTCTCTCAGCTGGCGGTGTACACATTGCTAGCAAAAGACTAATGAAATCGTGCCGAATTTTCCCGTGATGAGGTGGCTGCCAGACTCGTCATGACTTCATGGCAAGCAGCTCAAGGTTACCTGCATCTCCACCACTACCACGCGTCCGAAGGCCAGCCTAAAAGTTGTTCTTCCTGAGCGTTACTCTACCTGGACAGGAACTAATTCCCCAAAATACATGTAATCATCACCTGTACAAGTAGGGCACCACACACATCATGGCTCTCTGCGGAGGATCTCCCCGGTCCCATTCCTACGTTCACGTGGAGCTTTGATCTGTACCCCCATCACATTTTCACGCCTGCACCCACGATATATGCAGACCCCTAGAGGATATCGAACCGCTGCCTTCCAACCTGCATCCTTCCCTCACTGGATATCTGCACCCACCTCCACCCCGGCTCTATGCCTAATAGAGAAGTGTCAGGACTCCACGAGAAAAACGCATATTATACTTCTCTCTTCTTTTCATAGGAATGATTTTCCTTCCTGCAACCTCTTTATGTTCACTTTGTGAGGAAAGGACCACCTAACTCATCCTGAGGATGCCAGAAACACAGAGGGCTCCCAGGGTCATTAGGGTATCAAGGCACCCAACTCAAGGATGCCCGCAAGTCCACGCCCATCACTGTTCCAGAGGCCACCACCAACGATGTTCTTGTGAGTCTTACTCTAGCCACACGGGCACCGTTTACTAGTAGTATATGTCAACAGCACCTGGGTGAACAGGGCACCGCACACAGCATGGCCTCTAAGTGGAGGACACGCCCAACTCCTTCTCACTCACACATGTACCTTTCTTACGTCTAACCATCCCATCCTGGTGGCTCTAATCTCGATTGATCTCTAACGCTACAAAATATCTAGACCCACTGGCTTCCAACTTGCATCTCTTCCCCTTGGGGATCACCTCAACGGCTCTATGCATATCTGGAGAACAGTGGGGACCAGGATGCATGATCTTGGCTTCTGTTCTCTGCTACTCCATTAGCAATTATCTTTACCTTCCTTACTTTACACATGTTCAAGTTTTTCGGGGTGGAACAGGTAAATCATCAGCAAGATGCGGTTGAGGTCTACGTGGCTTCCACAGCCTTCCGGACTCCTGGGAGGAAGATCACCTGTAGACCCACGCCCATCGCTTATCCAACGGCCACCGCCTCCGATAATCCACTTGCACAGCACTCTACCCACAAAGGCACTCTTGACCCCTAGATTAGTAAACGGCACCTTTCCGGGCTGGGCACTGCACGCAGCATGGCCTCAATGTGGGGGACATGCTGAGTCTCCTTCCCAATCTATAGCGAACTTTTCTTCTCTATGCCGACCACACCTTGATGACTGTACCCAAGAGGTATCCATAGATGTAGACAGTGCTGACCCACTGCCCTCAGACTTGCATTCCACCTCACTGAGAATCTCATCGCCGGTTTTATGAGTACTGGCAGAAAGACGAGGATACCATGGGAAAATCGTCCTCCGATTATCTCTTTTCCTGATAGGAACTGTGTTTCCCTTTGCTAAACTGTGGCTGCCCACACTACTAGGAATATTCGAGCACCGGATTCACCCTCCAAATGCCAGGGATCCTGGTCGCACCCCTGGCCCTCTTCTCGCCATGGCAAGCAACTCAAAGACATGGGCAGCTCTAACACTACAACGGGTCCAAAGGCCACCACAAGTGATATTCCTTGGGAGCCACGCTCTGCCCAGGCAGACAGCGTTAAGCCCAAGTCTGACAGATCATCACCCGTCTGGGCACGGCCCCGCATACAGCGTGCCTTCGCATTGGAAGACTTACCCAGTACTTCTGGCACTTCCAAATAGAGCGTTCACCTCGTTCCCATCACATCACACCGAATACATTGAAGAATGTTCCGTGCATCGAGACACATTGATTTTCCGCCCTGCAACTTGCATCCATCACTCACTGAGGATCTGCTCTTTGGCTCCAAGTTTTCCTCGGAAGAAGATGAAGAGCATCAGAGGACAAGATCCTTCGGGTTCCCTCTTGTTCTATTGGAAAAGTCCAGTTAGCTTCGCTCACCTGTGGGTATTCACACTGCTAGGAACAGACTAATGAAATCGCCATGAGTTCTCCCGAGGTCACGGGGCTGCCAGAGTCCTCATGAATTCACGGCAGCCAGCTCAAGTCAACTGCAGCTCCACCACTACCACCCATCCGAAGGCCAGCCTCAAACTTGTTCTTGTTGAGCGTTACTCTACCTGGCCAGGAACGAACTACTCAAAATACAAGTAATCAGCACCTGTCCGGGCAGGGCACCGCACACATCAGGGCTCTCAGTGAAGGATCTCCCCGGTCCCCTTCCCACTCTCGCGAGTAGCTTTGATCTGTCTCCCCATCAAATCCTAACGGCTGCACCCACGATATATCCAGACCCCTACAAGATATCAAACCACTGCCTTCCAACCTGCAACCCTCCCTCAGTGGACACCCACACCTACCTCCACCCCACTCTATGCCTACTTGAGAAGTATCAGAACCACGCGAAAATAACGCATATTGTACTTCTCGCTTCTTCTCATAGGAATGATCTTGCTTCCTGCAAACTGTTTGTGTTCTCCTTGTGAGGAAAGGACCACTTAACTCATCCTGAGGATGCCAACCCAACACATGGCTACCACAGTCATTAGGATATCAAGGCAGCCAACTCAAGGACACCTGTAACTCCACCCACATAACGGGTCTAGAGGTCACCACCAACGATGTTCTTGTGAGCCTTACTCTACCTAGACGGCTCGGTTCACTAGTACTATACGTGAACAGTATCTGTCCGGGCAGGGCACCGCACACAGCACATCTTCGAGGTGGCTGACACGCCTACCTCCCTCTCACTCACATATGTAGCTTTCTTACTTCTATCCATCACATCCTGATGACTGTACCCAGGCTTGATCCTTACCCATTCAAAATATCTCGACCCACTGTCCGCCATCTTGCATCCCTCTCCCGTGGGGATCCCCTCAGCTGCTCTAAGCATATCTGGAGAACTATGTGAACACAGGAAAAATGATCTTGCTTTCTGTTCTCTGCTACTCTATGAGCAATTATCTTGACCTTATTCACTTTAGACATGTTCACGTTTTTCGGGGTGGAACAGGTAAATCATCATCAAGATGCGGTTGAGATCTATGTGGCTTCCAGAGCCTTCCTGACTTCGGGAAGTAAGACCACCTGGAGCCCCATGCCCATCGCCCGTCCACAGGCACCACAACCGATACTCCAGTTGCACAGTACTCGACCCGGAAAGGCACAGTTTACCCCTAGTCTAGGAAACGGCACCTTTCCGGGCTGGGCACTGCACACAGCACGGCCTCAAGGTGGGGGACCTGCTGAGTCTCCTTTCCCATCTGTAGAGAAGTTGGCTTCTCTATGCCGACCACACCTGGAGACTCTACCCAAGATTTATCCATAGCCTTAGACAGTGTTTACCCACTGCCCTCAGACTTGCATCCCACCTCTATGAGGATTTCATCAACGGTTCTATGTGTACTGCCACAAGGATGAGGATACCATGAGAAAATCTTCCTCCCTTTATAGCTTTTCCTGATAGGAACTGTGTTTCCCTTTCCTAAACTGTGGGTGCCCACACTGTTTGCATTATTCGAGCACCGGCGTCATCCTCAAAATGGCAGGGATCCTGCTCGCTCTCCATTCCCTCTTCTCGCCATGGCAAGCATCTCAACGACACATGCAGCTCCAACAGTAGAACGGGTCCAAAGGCCACCACCACTGATGTTCCTTTTGAGCCTCCCCCTAGCCAGGCAGACACTGTATACACCAAGTCTGAGAGACCAGCACGTGTCTGAGCACAGCCCCGCAAACAGTGTGGCTTCGCGTTGCTAGAACGCCCCAGGACTTCTGGCACTTCCAAATGTTCCTGGTACCACTCTACCCACCACATCATACTGAATGAATTCAACAATTTTTCCTAAATCGAGACACTTTGATTCACCCGCCTGCAACTTGCACCCATCACTCAATGGGGCCCTCTCTTCTGCTCTAACTTATGCCAGGAGGAGGAGCAGGAGCATCAGAGGACAAGAGCATTCGAGTTCTGTCTTGTTCTACTGGAAAGTCCCGTTAGCTTCTCTCAGCTGGCGGTGTACACATTGCTAGCAAAAGACTAATGAAATCGTGCCGAATTTTCCCGTGATGAGGTGGCTGCCAGACTCGTCATGACTTCATGGCAAGCAGCTCAAGGTTACCTGCATCTCCACCACTACCACGCGTCCGAAGGCCAGCCTAAAAGTTGTTCTTCCTGAGCGTTACTCTACCTGGACAGGAACTAATTCCCCAAAATACATGTAATCATCACCTGTACAAGTAGGGCACCACACACATCATGGCTCTCTGCGGAGGATCTCCCCGGTCCCATTCCTACGTTCACGTGGAGCTTTGATCTGTACCCCCATCACATTTTCACGCCTGCACCCACGATATATGCAGACCCCTAGAGGATATCGAACCGCTGCCTTCCAACCTGCATCCTTCCCTCACTGGATATCTGCACCCACCTCCACCCCGGCTCTATGCCTAATAGAGAAGTGTCAGGACTCCCCGAGAGAAACGCATATTATACTTCTCTCTTCTTTTCATAGGAATGATTTTCCTTCCTGCAACCTCTTTATGTTCACTTTGTGAGGAAAGGACCACCTAACTCATCCTGAGGATGCCAGAAACACAGAGGGCTCCCAGGGTCATTAGGGTATCAAGGCACCCAACTCAAGGATGCCCGCAAGTCCACGCCCATCACTGTTCCAGAGGCCACCACCAACGATGTTCTTGTGAGTCTTACTCTAGCCACACGGGCACCGTTTACTAGTAGTATATGTCAACAGCACCTGGGTGAACAGGGCACCGCACACAGCATGGCCTCTAAGTGGAGGACACGCCCAACTCCTTCTCACTCACACATGTACCTTTCTTACGTCTAACCATCCCATCCTGGTGGCTCTAATCTCGATTGATCTCTAACGCTACAAAATATCTAGACCCACTGGCTTCCAACTTGCATCTCTTCCCCTTGGGGATCACCTCAACGGCTCTATGCATATCTGGAGAACAGTGGGGACCAGGATGCATGAAATTGGCTTCTGTTCTCTGCTACTCCATTAGCAATTATCTTTACCTTCCTTACTTTACACATGTTCAAGTTTTTCGGGGTGGAACAGGTAAATCATCAGCAAGATGCGGTTGAGGTCTACGTGGCTTCCACAGCCTTCCGGACTCCTGGGAGGAAGATCACCTGTAGACCCACGCCCATCGCTTATCCAACGGCCACCGCCTCCGATAATCCACTTGCACAGCACTCTACCCACAAAGGCACTCTTGACCCCTAGACTAGTAAACGGCACCTTTCCGGGCTGGGCACTGCACGCAGCATGGCCTCAATGTGGGGGACATGCTGAGTCTCCTTCCCAATCTATAGCGAACTTTTCTTCTCTATGCCGACCACACCTTGATGACTGTACCCAAGAGGTATCCATAGATGTAGACAGTGCTGACCCACTGCCCTCAGACTTGCATTCCACCTCACTGAGAATCTCATCGCCGGTTTTATGAGTACTGGCAGAAAGACGAGGATACCATGGGAAAATCTTCCTCCGATTATCTCTTTTCCTGATAGGAACTGTGTTTCCCTTTGCTAAACTGTGGCTGCCCACACTACTAGGAATATTCGAGCACCGGATTCACCCTCCAAATGCCAGGGATCCTGGTCGCACCCCTGGCCCTCTTCTCGCCATGGCAAGCAACTCAAAGACATGGGCAGCTCTAACACTACAACGGGTCCAAAGGCCACCACAAGTGATATTCCTTGGGAGCCACGCTCTGCCCAGGCAGACAGCGTTAAGCCCAAGTCTGACAGATCATCACCCGTCTGGGCACGGCCCCGCATACAGCGTGCCTTCGCATTGGAAGACTTACCCAGTACTTCTGGCACTTCCAAATAGAGCGTTCACCTCGTTCCCATCACATCACACCGAATACATTGAAGAATGTTCCGTGCATCGAGACACATTGATTTTCCGCCCTGCAACTTGCATCCATCACTCACTGAGGATCTGCTCTTTGGCTCCAAGTTTTCCTCGGAAGAAGATGAAGAGCATCAGAGGACAAGATCCTTCGGGTTCCCTCTTGTTCTATTGGAAAAGTCCAGTTAGCTTCGCTCACCTGTGGGTATTGACACTGCTAGGAACAGACTAATGAAATCGCCATGAGTTCTCCCGAGGTCACGGGGCTGCCAGAGTCCTCATGAATTCACGGCAGCCAGCTCAAGTCAACTGCAGCTCCACCACTACCACCCATCCGAAGGCCAGCCTCAAACTTGTTCTTGTTGAGCGTTACTCTACCTGGCCAGGAACGAACTACTCAAAATACAAGTAATCAGCACCTGTCCGGGCAGGGCACCGCACACATCAGGGCTCTCAGTGAAGGATCTCCCCGGTCCCCTTCCCACTCTCGCGAGTAGCTTTGATCTGTCTCCCCATCAAATCCTAACGGCTGCACCCACGATATATCCAGACCCCTACAAGATATCAAACCACTGCCTTCCAACCTGCAACCCTCCCTCAGTGGACACCCACACCTACCTCCACCCCACTCTATGCCTACTTGAGAAGTATCAGAACCACGCGAGAATAACGCATATTGTACTTCTCGCTTCTTCTCATAGGAATGATCTTGCTTCCTGCAAACTGTTTGTGTTCTCCTTGTGAGGAAAGGACCACTTAACTCATCCTGAGGATGCCAGCCCAACACATGGCTACCACAGTCATTAGGATATCAAGGCAGCCAACTCAAGGACACCTGTAACTCCACCCACATAACGGGTCTAGAGGTCACCACCAACGATGTTCTTGTGAGCCTTACTCTACCTAGACGGCTCGGTTCACTAGTACTATACGTGAACAGTATCTGTCCGGGCAGGGCACCGCACACAGCACATCTTCGAGGTGGCTGACACGCCTACCTCCCTCTCACTCACACATGTACCTTTCTTACTTCTATCCATCACATCCTGATGACTGTACCCAGGCTTGATCCTTACCCATTCAAAATATCTCGACCCACTGTCCGCCATCTTGCATCCCTCTCCCGTGGGGATCCCCTCAGCTGCTCTAAGCATATCTGGAGAACTATGTGAACACAGGAAAAATGATCTTGCTTTCTGTTCTCTGCTACTCTATGAGCAATTATCTTGACCTTATTCACTTTAGACATGTTCACGTTTTTCGGGGTGGAACAGGTAAATCATCATCAAGATGCGGTTGAGATCTATGTGGCTTCCAGAGCCTTCCTGACTTCGGGAAGTAAGACCACCTGGAGCCCCATGCCCATCGCCCGTCCACAGGCACCACAACCGATACTCCAGTTGCACAGTACTCGACCCGGAAAGGCACAGTTTACCCCTAGTCTAGGAAACGGCACCTTTCCGGGCTGGGCACTGCACACAGCACGGCCTCAAGGTGGGGGACCTGCTGAGTCTCCTTTCCCATCTGTAGAGAAGTTGGCTTCTCTATGCCGACCACACCTGGAGACTCTACCCAAGATTTATCCATAGCCTTAGCCAGTGTTTACCCACTGCCCTCAGACTTGCATCCCACCTCTATGAGGATTTCATCAACGGTTCTATGTGTACTGCCTCAAGGATGAGGATACCATGAGAAAATCTTCCTCCCTTTATAGCTTTTCCTGATAGGAACTGTGTTTCCCTTTCCTAAACTGTGGGTGCCCACACTGTTTGCATTATTCGAGCACCGGCGTCATCCTCAAAATGGCAGGGATCCTGCTCACTCTCCATTCCCTCTTCTCGCCATGGCAAGCATCGCAACGACACATGCAGCTCCAACAGTAGAACGGGTCCAAAGGCCACCAGCACTGATGTTCCTTTTGAGCCTCCCACTAGCCAGGCAGACACTGTTTACACCAAGTCTGAGAGACCAGCACGTGTCTGAGCACAGCCCCGCAAACAGTGTGGCTTCGCCTTGCAGGAACGCCCCAGGACTTCTGGCACTTCCAAATGTACCTGGCACCACTCTACCCACCACATCATACTGAATGAATTCAACAATTTTTCCTAAATCGAGACACTTTGATTCACCCCCCTGCAACTTGCACCCATCACTCAATGGGGCCCTCTCTTCTGCTCTAACTTATGCCAGGAGGAGGAGCAGGAGCATCAGAGGACAAGAGCATTCGAGTTCTGTCTTGTTCTACTGGAAAGTCCCGTTAGCTTCTCTCAGCTGGCGGTGTACACATTGCTAGCAAAAGACTAATGAAATCGTGCCGAATTTTCCCGTGATGAGGTGGCTGCCAGACTCGTCATGACTTCATGGCAAGCAGCTCAAGGTTACCTGCATCTCCACCACTACCACGCGTCCGAAGGCCAGCCTAAAAGTTGTTCTTCCTGAGCGTTACTCTACCTGGACAGGAACTAATTCCCCAAAATACATGTAATCATCACCTGTACAAGTAGGGCACCACACACATCATGGCTCCCTGCGGAGGATCTCCCCGGTCCCATTCCTACGTTCACGTGGAGCTTTGATCTGTACCCCCATCACATTTTCACGCCTGCACCCACGATATATGCAGACCCCTAGAGGATATCGAACCGCTGCCTTCCAACCTGCATCCTTCCCTCACTGGATATCTGCACCCACCTCCACCCCGGCTCTATGCCTAATAGAGAAGTGTCAGGACTCCCCGAGAGAAACGCATATTATACTTCTCTCTTCTTTTCATAGGAATGATTTTCCTTCCTGCAACCTCTTTATGTTCACTTTGTGAGGAAAGGACCACCTAACTCATCCTGAGGATGCCAGAAACACAGAGGGCTCCCAGGGTCATTAGGGTATCAAGGCACCCAACCCAAGGATGCCCGCAAGTCCACGCCCATCACTGTTCCAGAGGCCACCACCAACGATGTTCTTGTGAGTCTTACTCTAGCCACACGGGCACCGTTTACTAGTAGTATATGTCAACAGCACCTGGGTGAACAGGGCACCGCACACAGCATGGCCTCTAAGTGGAGGACACGCCCAACTCCTTCTCACTCACACATGTACCTTTCTTACGTCTAACCATCCCATCCTGGTGGCTCTAATCTCGATTGATCTCTAACGCTACAAAATATCTAGACCCACTGGCTTCCAACTTGCATCTCTTCCCCTTGGGGATCACCTCAACGGCTCTATGCATATCTGGAGAACAGTGGGGACCAGGATGCATGAAATTGGCTTCTGTTCTCTGCTACTCCATTAGCAATTATCTTTACCTTCCTTACTTTACACATGTTCAAGTTTTTCGGGGTAGAACAGGTAAATCATCAGCAAGATGCGGTTGAGGTCTACGTGGCTTCCACAGCCTTCCGGACTCCTGGGAGGAAGATCACCTGTAGACCCACGCCCATCGCTTATCCAACGGCCACCGCCTCCGATAATCCACTTGCACAGCACTCTACCCACAAAGGCACTCTTGACCCCTAGACTAGTAAACGGCACCTTTCCGGGCTGGGCACTGCACGCAGCATGGCCTCAATGTGGGGGACATGCTGAGTCTCCTTCCCAATCTATAGCGAACTTTTCTTCTCTATGCCGACCACACCTTGATGACTGTACCCAAGAGGTATCCATAGATGTAGACAGTGCTGACCCACTGCCCTCAGACTTGCATTCCACCTCACTGAGAATCTCATCGCCGGTTTTATGAGTACTGGCAGAAAGACGAGGATACCATGGGAAAATCTTCCTCCGATTATCTCTTTTCCTGATAGGAACTGTGTTTCCCTTTGCTAAACTGTGGCTGCCCACACTACTAGGAATATTCGAGCACCGGATTCACCCTCCAAATGCCAGGGATCCTGGTCGCACCCCTGGCCCTCTTCTCGCCATGGCAAGCAACTCAAAGACATGGGCAGCTCTAACACTACAACGGGTCCAAAGGCCACCACAAGTGATATTCCTTGGGAGCCACGCTCTGCCCAGGCAGACAGCGTTAAGCCCAAGTCTGACAGATCATCACCCGTCTGGGCACGGCCCCGCATACAGCGTGCCTTCGCATTGGAAGACTTACCCAGTACTTCTGGCACTTCCAAATAGAGCGTTCACCTCGTTCCCATCACATCACACCGAATACATTGAAGAATGTTCCGTGCATCGAGACACATTGATTTTCCGCCCTGCAACTTGCATCCATCACTCACTGAGGATCTGCTCTTTGGCTCCAAGTTTTCCTCGGAAGAAGATGAAGAGCATCAGAGGACAAGATCCTTCGGGTTCCCTCTTGTTCTATTGGAAAAGTCCAGTTAGCTTCGCTCACCTGTGGGTATTCACACTGCTAGGAACAGACTAATGAAATCGCCATGAGTTCTCCCGAGGTCACGGGGCTGCCAGAGTCCTCATGAATTCACGGCAGCCAGCTCAAGTCAACTGCAGCTCCACCACTACCACCCATCCGAAGGCCAGCCTCAAACTTGTTCTTGTTGAGCGTTACTCTACCTGGCCAGGAACGAACTACTCAAAATACAAGTAATCAGCACCTGTCCGGGCAGGGCACCGCACACATCAGGGCTCTCAGTGAAGGATCTCCCCGGTCCCCTTCCCACTCTCGCGAGTAGCTTTGATCTGTCTCCCCATCAAATCCTAACGGCTGCACCCACGATATATCCAGACCCCTACAAGATATCAAACCACTGCCTTCCAACCTGCAACCCTCCCTCAGTGGACACCCACACCTACCTCCACCCCACTCTATGCCTACTTGAGAAGTATCAGAACCACGCGAGAATAACGCATATTGTACTTCTCGCTTCTTCTCATAGGAATGATCTTGCTTCCTGCAAACTGTTTGTGTTCTCCTTGTGAGGAAAGGACCACTTAACTCATCCTGAGGATGCCAGCCCAACACATGGCTACCACAGTCATTAGGATATCAAGGCAGCCAACTCAAGGACACCTGTAACTCCACCCACATAACGGGTCTAGAGGTCACCACCAACGATGTTCTGGTGAGCCTTACTCTACCTAGACGGCTCGGTTCACTAGTACTATACGTGAACAGTATCTGTCCGGGCAGGGCACCGCACACAGCACATCTTCGAGGTGGCTGACACGCCTACCTCCCTCTCACTCACACATGTAGCTTTCTTACTTCTATCCATCACATCCTGATGACTGTACCCAGGCTTGATCCTTACCCATTCAAAATATCTCGACCCACTGTCCACCATCTTGCATCCCTCTCCCGTGGGGATCCCCTCAGCTGCTCTAAGCATATCTGGAGAACTATGTGAACACAGGAAAAATGATCTTGCTTTCTGTTCTCTGCTACTCTATGAGCAATTATCTTGACCTTATTCACTTTAGACATGTTCACGTTTTTCGGGGTGGAACAGGTAAATCATCATCAAGATGCGGTTGAGATCTATGTGGCTTCCAGAGCCTTCCTGACTTCGGGAAGTAAGACCACCTGGAGCCCCATGCCCATCGCCCGTCCACAGGCAACACAACCGATACTCCAGTTGCACAGTACTCGACCCGGAAAGGCACAGTTTACCCCTAGTCTAGGAAACGGCACCTTTCCGGGCTGGGCACTGCACACAGCACGGCCTCAAGGTGGGGGACCTGCTGAGTCTCCTTTCCCATCTGTAGAGAAGTTGGCTTCTCTATGCCGACCACACCTGGAGACTCTACCCAAGATTTATCCATAGCCTTAGCCAGTGTTTACCCACTGCCCTCAGACTTGCATCCCACCTCTATGAGGATTTCATCAACGGTTCTATGTGTACTGCCTCAAGGATGAGGATACCATGAGAAAATCTTCCTCCCTTTATAGCTTTTCCTGATAGGAACTGTGTTTCCCTTTCCTAAACTGTGGGTGCCCACACTGTTTGCATTATTCGAGCACCAGCGTCATCCTCAAAATGGCAGGGATCCTGCTCGCTCTCCATTCCCTCTTCTCGCCATGGCAAGCATCGCAACGACACATGCAGCTCCAACAGTAGAACGGGTCCAAAGGCCACCAGCACTGATGTTCCTTTTGAGCCTCCCACTAGCCAGGCAGACACTGTTTACACCAAGTCTGAGAGACCAGCACGTGTCTGAGCACAGCCCCGCAAACAGTGTGGCTTCGCCTTGCAGGAACGCCCCAGGACTTCTGGCACTTCCAAATGTACCTGGCACCACTCTACCCACCACATCATACTGAATGAATTCAACAATTTTTCCTAAATCGAGACACTTTGATTCACCCCCATGCAACTTGCACCCATCACTCAATGGGGCCCTCTCTTCTGCTCTAACTTATGCCAGGAGGAGGAGCAGGAGCATCAGAGGACAAGAGCATCCGAGTTCTGTCTTGTTCTACTGGAAAGTCCCATTAGCTTCTCTCAGCTGGCGGTGTACACATTGCTAGCAAAAGACTAATGAAATCGTGCCGAATTTTCCCGTGATGAGGTGGCTGCCAGACTCGTCATGACTTCATGGCAAGCAGCTCAAGGTCACCTGCATCTCCACCACTACCACGCGTCCGAAGGCCAGCCTAAAAGTTGTTCTTCCTGAGCGTTACTCTACCTGGACAGGAACTAATTCCCCAAAATACATGTAATCAGCACCTGTACAAGTAGGGCACCACACACATCAGGGCTCTCTGTGGAGGATCTCCCCGGTCCCATTCCTACGTTCACGAGGAACTTTGATCTGTACCCCCATCACATTTTGACGCCTGCACCCACGATATATGCAGACCCCTAGAGGATATCGAACCGCTGCCTTCCAACCTGCATCCTTCCCTCACTGGATATCTGCACCCACCTCCACCCCGGCTCTATGCCTAATAGAGAAGTGTCAGGACTCCACGAGAAAAACGCATATTATACTTCTCTCTTCTTTTCATAGGAATGATTTTCCTTCCTGCAACCTCTTTATGTTCACTTTGTGAGGAAAGGACCACCTAACTAATCCTGAGGATGCCAGAAACACAGAGGGCTCCCAGGGTCATTAGGGTATCAAGGCACCCAACTCAAGGATGCCCGCAAATCCACGCCCATCACTGTTCCAGAGGCCACCACCAACGACGTTCTTGTGAGTCTTACTCTAGCCACACGGGCACCGTTTACTAGTAGTATATGTCAACAGCACCTGGGTGAACAGGGCACCACACACAGCACGGCCTCCAAGTGGAGGACACGCCCAACTCCTTCTCACTCACACATGTACCTTTCTTACGTCTAACCATCACATCCTGATGGCTCTAATCTCGATTGATCTCTAACGCTACAAAATATCTAGACCCAATGGCCTCCAACTTGCATCTCTTCCCCTTGGGGATCACCTCAACGGCTCTATGCATATCTGGAGAACAGTGGGGACCAGGATGCATGATCTTGGCTTCTGTTCTCTGCTACTCCATTAGCAATTATCTTTACCTTCCTTACTTTACACATGTTCAAGTTTTTCGGGGTGGAACAGGTAAATCATCAGCAAGATGCGGTTGAGGTCTACGTGGCTTCCACAGCCTTCCCGACTTCTGGGAGGAAGATCACCTGTAGACCCACGCCCATCGCTTATCCAACGGCCACCGCCTCCGATAATCCACTTGCACAGCACTCTACCCACAAAGGCACTCTTGAACCCTAGACTAGTAAACGGCACCTTTCCGGGCTGGGCACTGCACGCAGCATGGCCTCAATGTGGGGGACATGCTGAGTCTCCTTCCCAATCTATAGCGAACTTTTCTTCTCTATGCCGACCACACCTTGATGACTGTACCCAAGAGGTATCCATAGATGTAGACAGTGCTGACCCACTGCCCTCAGACTTGCATTCCACCTCACTGAGAATCTCATCGCCGGTTTTATGAGTACTGGCAGAAAGACGAGGATACCATGGGAAAATCGTCCTCCGATTATCTCTTTTCCTGATAGGAACTGTGTTTCCCTTTGCTAAACTGTGGCTGCCCACACTACTAGGAATATTCGAGCACCGGATTCACCCTCCAAATGCCAGGGATCCTGGTCGCACCCCTGGCCCTCTTCTCGCCATGGCAAGCAACTCAAAGACATGGGCAGCTCTAACACTACAACGGGTCCAAAGGCCACCACAAGTGATATTCCTTGGGAGCCACGCTCTGCCCAGGCAGACAGCGTTAAGCCCAAGTCTGACAGATCATCACCCGTCTGGGCACGGCCCCGCATACAGCGAGCCTTCGCATTGGAAGACTTACCCAGTACTTCTGGCACTTCCAAATAGAGCGTTCACCTCGTTCCCATCACATCACACCGAATACATTGAAGAATTTTCCGTGCATCGAGACACATTGATTTTCCGCCCTGCAACTTGCATCCATCACTCACTGAGGATCTGCTCTTTGGCTCCAAGTTTTCCTCGGAAGAAGATGAAGAGCATCAGAGGACAAGATCCTTCGGGTTCCCTCTTGTTCTATTGGAAAAGTCCAGTTAGCTTCGCTCACCTGTGGGTATTCACACTGCTAGGAACAGACTAATGAAATTGCCATGCGTTCTCCCGAGGTCACGGGGCTGCCAGAGTCCTCATGAATTCACGGCAGCCAGCTCAAGTCAACTGCAGCTCCACCACTACCACCCATCCGAATGCCAGCCTCAAACTTGTTCTTGTTGAGCGTTACTCTACCTGGCCAGGAACGAACTACTCAAAATACAAGTAATCAGCACCTGTCCGGGCAGGGCACCGCACACATCAGGGCTCTCAGTGAAGGATCTCCCTGGTCCCCTTCCCACTCTCGCGAGTAGCTTTGATCTGTCTCCCCATCAAATCCTAACGGCTGCACCCACGATATATCCAGACCCCTACAAGATATCAAACCACTGCCTTCCAACGTGCAACCCTCCCTCAGTGGACACCCACACCTACCTCCACCCCACTCTATGCCTACTTGAGAAGTATCAGAACCACGCGAGAATAACGCATATTGTACTTCTCGCTTCTTCTCATAGGAATGATCTTGCTTCCTGCAAACTGTTTGTGTTCTCCTTGTGAGGAAAGGACCACTTAACTCATCCTGAGGATGCCAGCCCAACACATGGCTACCACAGTCATTAGGATATCAAGGAAGCCAACTCAAGGACACCTGTAACTCCACCCACATAACTGGTCTAGAGGTCACCACCAACGATGTTCTGGTGAGCCTTACTCTACCTAGACGGCTCGGTTCACTAGTACTATACGAGAACAGTACCTGTCCGGGCAGGGCAGCGCACACAGCACATCTTCGAGGTGGCTGACACGCCTACCTCCCTCTCACTCACACATGTACCTTTCTTACTTCTATCCATCACATCCTGATGACTGTACCCAGGCTTGATCCTTACCCATTCAAAATATCTCGACCCACTGTCCGCCATCTTGCATCCCTCGCCCGTGGGGATCCCCTCAGCTGCTCTCTGCATATCTGGAGAACTATGTGAACACAGGAAAAATGATCTTGCTTTCTGTTCTCTGCTACTGTATGAGCAATTATCTTGACCTTATTCACTTTAGACATGTTCACGTTTTTCGGGGTGGAACAGGTAAATCATCATCAAGATGCGGTTGAGATCTATGTGGCTTCCAGAGCCTTCCTGACTTCGGGAAATAAGACCCCCGGAGCCCCATGCCCATCGCCCGTCCACAGGCACCACAACCGATACTCCAGTTGCACAGTACTCGACCCGGAAAGGCACTGTTTAACCCTAGTCTCGGAAACGCACCTTTCCGGGCTGGGCACTGCACACAGCACGGCCTCAAGGTGGGGGACCTGCTGAGTCTCCTTTCCCATCTGTAGAGAAGTTGGCTTCTCTATGCCGACCACACCTGGAGACTCTACCCAAGATTTATCCATAGCCTTAGACAGTGTTTACCCACAGCCCTCAGACTTGCATCCCACCTCTATGAGGATTTCATCAACGGTTCTATGTGTACTGCCACAAGGATGAGGATACCATGAGAAAATCTTCCTCCCTTTATAGCTTTTCCTGATAGGAACTGTGTTTCCCTTTCCTAAACTGTGGGCGCCCACACTGTTTGCATTATTCGAGCACCGGCGTCATCCTCAAAATGGCAGGGATCCTGGTCGCTCTCCATTCCCTCTTCTCGCCATGGCAAGCATCTCAACGACACATGCAGCTCCACCACTAGAACGGGTCCAAAGGCCACCACCACCGATGTTCCTTTTGAGCCTCCCCCTAGCCAGGCAGACACTGTTTACACCAAGTCTGAGAGACCAGCACGTGTCTGAGCACAGCCCCGCAAACAGTCTGGCTTCGCGTTGCAAGAACGCCCCAGGACTTCTGGCACTTCCAAATGTACCTGGCACCACTCTACCCACCACATCATACTGAATGAATTCAACAATTTTTCCTAAATCGAGACACTTTGATTCACCCCCCTGCAACTTGCACCCATCACTCAATGGGGCCCTCTCTTCTGCTCTAACTTATGCCAGGAGGAGGAGCAGGAGCATCAGAGGACAAGAGCATTCGAGTTCTCTCTTGTTCTACTGGAAAGTCCCGTTAGCTTCTCTCAGCTGGCGGTGTACACATTGCTAGCAAAAGACTAATGAAATCGTGCCGAATTTTCCCGTGATGAGGTGGCTGCCAGACTCGTCATGACTTCATGGCAAGCAGCTCAAGGTCACCTGCATCTCCACCACTACCACGCGTCCGAAGGCCAGCCTAAAAGTTGTTCTTCCTGAGCGTTACTCTACCTGGACAGGAACTAATTCCCCAAAATACATGTAATCAGCACCTGTACAAGTAGGGCACCACACACATCAGGGCTCTCTGTGGAGGATCTCCCCGGTCCCATTCCTACGTTCACGAGGAACTTTGATCTGTACCCCCATCACATTTTGACGCCTGCACCCACGATATATGCAGACCCCTAGAGGATATCGAACCGCTGCCTTCCAACCTGCATCCTTCCCTCACTGGATATCTGCACCCACCTCCACCCCGGCTCTATGCCTAATAGAGAAGTGTCAGGACTCCACGAGAAAAACGCATATTATACTTCTCTCTTCTTTTCATAGGAATGATTTTCCTTCCTGCAACCTCTTTATGTTCACTTTGTGAGGAAAGGACCACCTAACTCATCCTGAGGATGCCAGAAACACAGAGGGCTCCCAGGGTCATTAGGGTATCAAGGCACCCAACTCAAGGATGCCCGCATATCCACGCCCATCACTGTTCCAGAGGCCACCACCAACGATGTTCTTGTGAGTCTTACTCTAGCCACACGGGCACCGTTTACTAGTAGTATATGTCAACAGCACCTGGGTGAACAGGGCACCGCACACAGCACGGCCTCCAAGTGGAGGACACGCCCAACTCCTTCTCACTCACACATGTACCTTTCTTACGTCTAACCATCACATCCTGATGGCTCTAATCTCGATTGATCTCTAACGCTACAAAATATCTAGACCCAATGGCCTCCAACTTGCATCTCTTCCCCTTGGGGATCACCTCAACGGCTCTATGCATATCTGGAGAACAGTGGGGACCAGGATGCATGATCTTGGCTTCTGTTCTCTGCTACTCCATTAGCAATTATCTTTACCTTAATTACTTTACACATGTTCAAGTTTATCGGGGTGGAACAGGTAAATCATCAGCAAGATGCGGTTGAGGTCTACGTGGCTTCCACAGCCTACCGGACTTCTGGGAGGAAGATCACCTGTAGACCCACCCCCATCGCTTATCCAACGGCCACCGCCTCCGATAATCCACTTGCACAGCACTCTACCCACAAAGGCACTCTTTACCCCTAGACTAGTAAACGGCACCTTTCCGGGCTGGGCACTGCACGCAGCATGGCCTCAATGTGGGGGACATGCTGAGTCTCCTTCCCAATGTATAGCGAACTATTCTTCTCTATGCCGACCACACCTTGATGACTGTACCCAAGAGGTATCCATAGATGTAGACAGTGCTGACCCACTGCCCTCAGACTTGCATTCCACCTCACTGAGAATCTCATCGCCGGTTTTATGAGTACTGGCAGAAAGACGAGGATACCATGGGAAAATCTTCCTCCGATTATCTCTTTTCCTGATAGGAACTGTGTTTCCCTTTGCTAAACTGTGGCTGCCCACACTACTAGGAATATTCGAGCACCGGATTCACCCTCCAAATGCCAGGGATCCTGGTCGCACCCCTGGCCCTCTTCTCGCCATGGCAAGCAACTCAAAGACATGTGCAGCTCTAACACTACAACGGGTCCAAAGGCCACCACAAGTGATATTCCTTGGGAGCCACGCTCTGCCCAGGCAGACAGCGTTAAGCCCAAGTCTGACAGATCATCACCCGTCTGGGCACGGCCCCGCATACAGCGGGCCTTCGCATTGGAAGACTTACCCAGTACTTTTGCCACTTCCAAATAGAGCGTTCACCTCGTTCCCATCATATCACACCGAATACATCGAAGAATTTTCCGTGCATCGAGACACATTGATTTTCCGCCCTGCAACTTGCATCCATCACTCACTGAGGATCTGCTCTTTGGCTCCAAGTTTTCCTCGGAAGAAGATGAAGAGCATCAGAGGACAAGATCCTTCGGGTTCCCTCTTGTTCTATTGGAAAAGTCCAGTTAGCTTCGCTCACCTGTGGGTATTGACACTGCTAGGAACAGACTAATGAAATCGCCATGAGTTCTCCCGAGGTCACGGGGCTGCCAGAGTCCTCATGAATTCACGGCAGCCAGCTCAAGTCAACTGCAGCTCCACCACTACCACCCATCCGAAGGCCAGCCTCAAACTTGTTCTTGTTGAGCGTTACTCTACCTGGCCAGGAACGATCTACTCAAAATACAAGTAATCAGCACCTGTCCGGGCAGGGCACCGCACACATCAGGGCTCTCAGTGAAGGATCTCCCCGGTCCCCTTCCCACTCTCGCGAGTAGCTTTGATCTGTCTCCCCATCAAATCCTAACGGCTGCACCCACGATATATCCAGACCCCTACAAGATATCAAACCACTGCCTTCCAACCTGCAACCCTCCCTCAGTGGACACCCACACCTACCTCCACCCCACTCTATGCCTACTTGAGAAGTATCAGAACCACGCGAGAATAACGCATATTGCACTTCACGCTTCTTCTCATAGGAATGATCTTGCTTCCTGCAAAC
Source organism: Eschrichtius robustus (assembly GCF_028021215.1). NCBI lineage: Eukaryota > Metazoa > Chordata > Mammalia > Artiodactyla > Eschrichtiidae > Eschrichtius > Eschrichtius robustus. Next base: position 128,047,466 of record NC_090845.1, read on the forward strand.
TGTTTTTGTTCTCCTTGTGAGGAAAGGACCACTTACCTCATCCTGAGGATGCCAGCCCAACACATGGCTACCACAGTCATTAGGATATCAAGGCAGCCAACTCAAGGACACCTGTAACTCCACCCACATAACGGGGCTAGAGGTCACCACCAACGATGTTCTGGTGAGCCTTACTCTACCTAGACGGCTCGGTTCACTAGTACTATACGTGAACAGTATCTGTCCGGGCAGGGCACCGCACACAGCACATCTTCGAGGTGGCTGACACGCCTACCTCCCTCTCACTCACACATGTACCTTTCTTACTTCTATCCATCACATCCTGATGACTGTCCCCAGGCTTGATCCTTACCCATTCAAAATATCTCGACCCACTGTCCGCCATCTTGCATCCCTCGCCCGTGGGGATCCCCTCAGCTGCTCTATGCATATCTGGAGAACTATGTGAACACAGGAAAAATGATCTTGCTTTCTGTTCTCTGCTACTCTATGAGCAATTATCTTGACCTTATTCACTTTAGACATGTTCACGTTTTTCGGGGTGGAACAGGTAAATCATCATCAAGATGCGGTTGAGATCTATGTGGCTTCCAGAGCCTTCCTGACTTCGGGAAGTAAGACCCCCGGAGCCCCATGCCCATCGCCCGTCCACAGGCACCACAACCGATACTCCAGTTGCACAGTACTCGACCCGGAAAGACACTGTTTACCCCTAGTCTAGGAAACGGCACCTTTCCGGGCTGGGCACTGCACACAGCACGGCCTCAAGGTGGGGGACCTGCTGAGTCTCCTTTCCCATCTGTAGAGAAGTTGGCTTCTCTATGCCGACCACACCTGGAGACTCTACCCAAGATTTATCCATAGCCTTAGACAGTGTTTACCCACTGCCCTCAGACTTGCATCCCACCTCTATGAGGATTTCATCAACGGTTCTATGTGTACTGCCACAAGGATGAGGATACCATGAGAAAATCTTCCTCCCTTTATAGCTTTTCCTGATAGGAACTGTGTTTCCCTTTCCTAAACTGTGGGCGCCCACACTGTTTGCATTATTCGAGCACCGGCGTCATCCTCAGAATGGCAGGGATCCTGGTCGCTCTCCATTCCCTCTTCTCGCCATGGCAAGCATCTCAACGACACATGCAGCTCCACCACTAGAAAGGGGCCAAAGGCCACCACCACCGATGTTCCTTTTGAGCCTCCCCCTAGCCAGGCAGACACTGTTTACACCAAGTCTGAGAGACCAGCACGTGTCTGAGCACAGCCCCGCAAACAGTGTGGCTTCGCCTTGCAAGAACGCCCCAGGACTTCTGGCACTTCCAAATGTACCTGGCACCACTCTACCCACCACATCATACTGAATGAATTCAACAATTTTTCCTAAATCGAGACACTTTGATTCACCCCCCTGCAACTTGCACCCATCACTCAATGGGGCCCTCTCTTCTGCTCTAACTTATGCCAGGAGGAGGAGCAGGAGCATCAGAGGACAAGAGCATTCGAGGTCTGTCTTGTTCTACTGGAAAGTCCCGTTAGCTTCTCTCAGCTGGCGGTGTACACATTGCTAGCAAAAGACTAATGAAATCGTGCCGAATTTTCCCGTGATGAGGTGGCTGCCAGACTCGTCATGACTTCATGGCAAGCAGCTCAAGGTCACCTGCATCTCCACCACTACCACGCGTCCGAAGGCCAGCCTAAAAGTTGTTCTTCCTGAGCGTTACTCTACCTGGACAGGAACTAATTCCCCAAAATACATGTAATCAGCACCTGTACAAGTAGGGCACCACACACATCAGGGCTCTCTGTGGAGGATCTCCCCGGTCCCATTCCTACGTTCACGAGGAACTTTGATCTGTACCCCCATCACATTTTGACGCCTGCACCCACGATATATGCAGACCCCTAGAGGATATCGAACCGCTGCCTTCCAACCTGCATCCTTCCCTCACTGGATATCTGCACCCACCTCCACCCCGGCTCTATGCCTAATAGAGAAGTGTCAGGACTCCACGAGAAAAACGCATATTATACTTCTCTCTTCTTTTCATAGGAATGATTTTCCTTCCTGCAACCTCTTTATGTTCACTTTGTGAGGAAAAGACCACCTAACTCATCCTGAGGATGACAGAAACACAGAGGGCTCCCAGGGTCATTAGGGTATCAAGGCACCCAACTCAAGGATGCCCGCAAGTCCACGCCCATCACTGTTCCAGAGGCCACCACCAACGATGTTCTTGTGAGTCTTACTCTAGCCACACGGGCACCGTTTACTAGTAGTATATGTCAACAGCACCTGGGTGAACAGGGCACCGCACACAGCACGGCCTCTAAGTGGAGGACACACCCAACTCCTTCTCACTCACACATGTACCTTTCTTACGTCTAACCATCACATCCTGATGGCTCTAATCTCGATTGATCTCTAACGCTACAAAATATCTAGACCCAATGGCCTCCAACTTGCATCTCTTCCCCTTGGGGATCACCTCAACGGCTCTATGCATATCTGGAGAACAGTGGGGACCAGGATGCATGATCTTGGCTTCTGTTCTCTGCTACTCCATTAGCAATTATCTTTACCTTAATTACTTTACACATGTTCAAGTTTTTCGGGGTGGAACAGGTAAATCATCAGCAAGATGCGGTTGAGGTCTACGTGGCTTCCACAGCCTTCTGGACTTCTGGGAGGAAGATCACCTGTAGACCCACGCCCATCGCTTATCCAACGGCCACCGCATCCCATAATCCACTTGCACAGCACTCTACCCACAAAGGCACTCTTTACCCCTAGACTAGTAAACGGCACCTTTCCGGGCTGGGCACTGCACGCAGCATGGCCTCAATGTGGGGGACATGCTGAGTCTCCTTCCCAATGTATAGCGAACTTTTCTTCTCTATGCCGACCACACCTTGATGACTGTACCCAAGAGGTATCCATAGATGTAGACAGTGCTGACCCACTGCCCTCAGACTTGCATTCCACCTCACTGAGAATCTCATCGCCGGTTTTATGAGTACTGGCAGAAAGACGAGGATACCATGGGAAAATCTTCCTCCGATTATCTCTTTTCCTGATAGGAACTGTGTTTCCCTTTGCTAAACTGTGGCTGCCCACACTACTAGGAATATTCGAGCACCGGATTCACCCTCCAAATGCCAGGGATCCTGGTCGCACCCCTGGCCCTCTTCTCGCCATGGCAAGCAACTCAAAGACATGTGCAGCTCTAACACTACAACGGGTCCAAAGGCCACCACAAGTGATATTCCTTGGGAGCCACACTCTGCCCAGGCAGACAGCGTTAAGCCCAAGTCTGACAGATCATCACCCGTCTGGGCACGGCCCCGCATACAGCGGGCCTTCGCATTGGAAGACTTACCCAGTACTTCTGCCACTTCCAAATAGAGCGTTCACCTCGTTCCCATCATATCACACCGAATACATCGAAGAATTTTCCGTGCATCGAGACACATTGATTTTCCGCCCTGCAACTTGCATCCATCACTCACTGAGGATCTGCTCTTTGGCTCCAAGTTTTCCTCGGAAGAAGATGAAGAGCATCAGAGGACAAGATCCTTCGGGTTGCCTCTTGTTCTATTGGAAATGTCCAGTTAGCTTCGCTCACCTGTGGGTATTCACACTGCTAGGAACAGACTAATGAAATCGCCATGAGTTCTCCCGAGGTCACGGGGCTGCCAGAGTCCTCATGAATTCACGGCAGCCAGCTCAAGTCAACTGCAGCTCCACCACTACCACCCATCCGAAGGCCAGCCTCAAACTTGTTCTTGTTGAGTGTTACTCTACCTGGCCAGGAACGAACTACTCAAAATACAAGTAATCAGCACCTGTCCGGGAAGGGCACCGCACACATCAGGGCTCTCAGTGAAGGATCTCCCCGGTCCCCTTCCCACTCTCGCGAGTAGCTTTGATCTGTCTCCCCATCAAATCCTAACGGCTGCACCCACGATATATCGAGACCCCTACAAGATATCAAACCACTGCCTTCCAACCTGCAACCCTCCCTCAGTGGACACCCACACCTACCTCCACCCCACTCTATGCCTACTTGAGAAGTAACAGAACCACGTGAGAATTACGCATATTGTACTTCTCACTTCTTCTCATAGGAATGATCTTGCTTCCTGCAAACTGTTTGTGTTCTCCTTGTGAGGAAAGGATCACTTACCTCATCCTGAGGATGCCAGCCCAACACATGGCTACCACAGTCATTAGGATATCAAGGCAGCCAACTCAAGGACACCTGTAACTCCACCCACATAACGGGTCTAGAGGTCACCACCAACGATGTTCTGGTGAGCCTTACTCTACCTAGACGGCTCGGTTCACTAGTACTATACGTGAACAGTATGTGTCCGGGCCGGGCACCGCACACAGCACATCTTCGAGGTGGCTGACACGCCTACCTCCCTCTCACTCACACATGTACCTTTCTTACTTCTATCCATCACATCCTGATGACTGTCCCCAGGCTTGATCCTTACCCATTCAAAATATCTCGACCCACTGTCCGCCATCTTGCATCCCTCGCCCGTGGGGATCCCCTCAGCTGCTCTATGCATATCTGGAGAACTATGTGAACACAGGAAAAATGATCTTGCTTTCTGTTCTCTGCTACTCTATGAGCAATTATCTTGACCTTATTCACTTTAGACATGTTCACGTTTTTCGGGGTGGAACAGGTAAATCATCATCAAGATGCGGTTGAGATCTATGTGGCTTCCAGAGCCTTCCTGACTTCGGGAAGTAAGACCCCCGGAGCCCCATGCCCATCGCCCGTCCACAGGCACCACAACCGATACTCCAGTTGCACAGTACTCGACCCGGAAAGGCACTGTTTACCCCTAGTCTAGGAAACGGCACCTTTCCGGGCTGGGCACTGCACACAGCACGGCCTCAAGGTGGGGGACCTGCTGAGTCTCCTTTCCCATCTGTAGAGAAGTTGGCTTCTCTATGCCGACCACACCTGGAGACTCTACCCAAGATTTATCCATAGCCTTAGACAGTGTTTACCCACTGCCCTCAGACTTGCATCCCACCTCTATGAGGATTTCATCAACGGTTCTATGTGTACTGCCACAAGGATGAGGATACCATGAGAAAATCTTCCTCCCTTTATAGCTTTTCCTGATAGGAACTGTGTTTCCCTTTCCTAAACTGTGGGCGCCCACACTGTTTGCATTATTCGAGCACCGGCGTCATCCTCAAAATGGCAGGGATCCTGCTCGCTCTCCATTCCCTCTTCTCGCCATGGCAAGCATCTCAACGACACATGCAGCTCCACCACTAGAACGGGTCCAAAGGCCACCACCACCGATGTTCCTTTTGAGCCTCCCCCTAGCCAGGCAGACACTGTTTACACCAAGTCTGAGAGACCAGCACGTGTCTGAGCACAGCCCCGCAAACAGGGTGGCTTCGCGTTGCAAGAACGCCCCAGGACTTCTGGCACTTCCAAATGTACCTGGCACCACTCTACCCACCACATCATACTGAATGAATTCAACAATTTTTCCTAAATCGAGACACTTTGATTCACCCCCCTGCAACTTGCACCCATCACTCAATGGGGCCCTCTCTTCTGCTCTAACTTATGCCAGGAGGAGGAGCAGGAGCATCAGAGGACAAGAGCATTCGAGTTCTGTCTTGTTCTACTGGAAAGTCCCGTTAGCTTCTCTCAGCTGGCGGTGTACACATTGCTAGCAAAAGACTAATGAAATCGTGCCGAATTTTCCCGTGATGAGGTGGCTGCCAGACTCGTCATGACTTCATGGCAAGCAGCTCAAGGTCACCTGCATCTCCACCACTACCACGCGTCCGAAGGCCAGCCTAAAAGTTGTTCTTCCTGAGCGTTACTCTACCTGGACAGGAACTAATTCCCCAAAATACATGTAAACAGCACCTGTACAAGTAGGGCACCACACACATCAGGGCTCTCTGTGGAGGATCTCCCCGGTCCCATTCCTACGTTCACGAGGAACTTTGATCTGTACCCCCATCACATTTTGACGCCTGCACCCACGATATATGCAGACCCCTAGAGGATATCGAACCGCTGCCTTCCAACCTGCATCCTTCCCTCACTGGATATCTGCACCCACCTCCACCCCGGCTCTATGCCTAATAGGGAAGTGTCAGGACTCCACGAGAAAAACGCATATTATACTTCTCTCTTCTTTTCATAGGAATGAGTTTCCTTCCTGCAACCTCTTTATGTTCACTTTGTGAGGAAAGGACCACCTAACTCATCCTGAGGATGCCAGAAACACAGAGGGCTCCCAGGGTCATTAGGGTATCAAGGCACCCAACTCAAGGATGCCCGCAAGTCCACGCCCATCACTGTTCCAGAGGCCACCACCAACGATGTTCTTGTGAGTCTTACTCTAGCCACACGGGCACCGTTTACTAGTAGTATATGTCAACAGCACCTGGGTGAACAGGGCACCGCACACAGCACGGCCTCTAAGTGGAGGACACGCCCAACTCCTTCTCACTCACACATGTACCTTTCTTACGTCTAACCATCACATCCTGATGGCTCTAATCTCGATTGATCTCTAACGCTACAAAATATCTAGACCCAATGGCCTCCAACTTGCATCTCTTCCCCTTGGGGATCACCTCAACGGCTCTATGCATATCTGGAGAACAGTGGGGACCAGGATGCATGATCTTGGCTTCTGTTCTCTGCTACTCCATTAGCAATTATCTTTACCTTAATTACTTTACACATGTTCAAGTTTTTCGGGGTGGAACAGGTAAATCATCAGCAAGATGCGGTTGAGGTCTACGTGGCTTCCACAGCCTTCCGGACTTCTGGGAGGAAGATCACCTGTAGACCCACGCCCATCGCTTATCCAACGGCCACCGCCTCCGATAATCCACTTGCACAGCACTCTACCCACAAAGGCACTCTTTACCCCTAGACTAGTAAACGGCACCTTTCCGGGCTGGGCACTGCACGCAGCATGGCCTCAATGTGGGGGACATCCTGAGTCTCCTTCCCAATCTATAGCGAACTTTTCTTCTCTATGCCGACCACACCTTGATGACTGTACCCAAGAGGTATCCATAGATGTAGACAGTGCTGACCCACTGCCCTCAGACTTGCATTCCACCTCACTGAGAATCTCATCGCCGGTTTTATGAGTACTGGCAGAAAGACGAGGATACCATGGGAAAATCTTCCTCCGATTATCTCTTTTCCTGATAGGAACTGTGTTTCCCTTTGCTAAACTGTGGCTGCCCACACTACTAGGAATATTCGAGCACCGGATTCACCCTCCAAATGCCAGGGATCCTGGTCGCACCCCTGGCCCTCTTCTCGCCATGGCAAGCAACTCAAAGACATGTGCAGCTCTAACACTACAACGGGTCCAAAGGCCACCACAAGTGATATTCCTTGGGAGCCACACTCTGCCCAGGCAGACAGCGTTAAGCCCAAGTCTGACAGATCATCACCCGTCTGGGCACGGCCCCGCATAAAGCGGGCCTTCGCATTGGAAGACTTACCCAGTACTTCTGCCACTTCCAAATAGAGCGTTCACCTCGTTCCCATCATATCACACCGAATACATCGAAGAATTTTCCGTGCATCGAGACACATTGATTTTCCGCCCTGCAACTTGCATCCATCACTCACTGAGGATCTGCTCTTTGGCTCCAAGTTTTCCTCGGAAGAAGATGAAGAGCATCAGAGGACAAGATCCTTCGGGTTCCCTCTTGTTCTATTGGAAAAGTCCAGTTAGCTTCACTCACCTGTGGGTATTCACACTGCTAGGAACAGACTAATGAAATCGCCATGAGTTCTCCCGAGGTCACGGGGCTGCCAGAGTCCTCATGAATTCACGGCAGCCAGCTCAAGTCAACTGCAGCTCCACCACTACCACCCATCCGAAGGCCAGCCTCAAACTTTTTCTTGTTGAGTGTTACTCTACCTGGCCAGGAACGAACTACTCAAAATACAAGTAATCAGCACCTGTCCGGGCAGGGCACCGCACACATCAGGGCTCTCAGTGAAGGATCTCCCCGGTCCCCTTCCCACTCTCGCGAGTAGCTTTGATCTGTCTCCCCATCAAATCCTAACGGCTGCACCCACGATATATCCAGACCCCTACAAGATATCAAACCACTGCCTTCCAACCTGCAACCCTCCCTCAGTGGACACCCACACCTACCTCCACCCCACTCTATGCCTACTTGAGAAGTAACAGAACCACGTGAGAATTGCGCATATTGTACTTCTCACTTCTTCTCATAGGAATGATCTTGCTTCCTGCAAACTGTTTGTGTTCTCCTTGTGAGGAAAGGACCACTTACCTCATCCTGAGGATGCCAGCCCAACACATGGCTACCACAGTCATTAGGATATCAAGGCAGCCAACTCAAGGACACCTGTAACTCCACCCACATAACGGGTCTAGAGGTCACCACCAACGATGTTCTGGTGAGCCTTACTCTACCTAGACGGCTCGGTTCACTAGTACTATACGTGAACAGTATCTGTCCGGGCAGGGCACCGCACACAGCACATCTTCGAGGTGGCTGACACGCCTACCTCCCTCTCACTCACACATGTACCTTTCTTACTTCTATCCATCACATCCTGATGACTGTCCCCAGGCTTGATCCTTACCCATTCAAAATATCTCGACCCACTGTCCGCCATCTTGCATCCCTCGCCCGTGGGGATCCCCTCAGCTGCTCTATGCATATCTGGAGAACTATGTGAACACAGGAAAAATGATCTTGCTTTCTGTTCTCTGCTACTCTATGAGCAATTATCTTGACCTTATTCACTTTAGACATGTTCACGTTTTTCGGGGTGGAACAGGTAAATCATCATCAAGATGCGGTTGAGATCTATGTGGCTTCCAGAGCCTTCCTGACTTCGGGAAGTAAGACCCCCGGAGCCCCATGCCCATCGCCCGTCCACAGGCACCACAACCGATACTCCAGTTGCACAGTACTCGACCCGGAAAGGCACTGTTTACCCCTAGTCTAGGAAACGGCACCTTTCCGGGCTGGGCACTGCACACAGCACGGCCTCAAGGTGGGGGACCTGCTGAGTCTCCTTTCCCATCTGTAGAGAAGTTGGCTTCTCTATGCCGACCACACCTGGAGACTCTACCCAAGATTTATCCATAGCCTTAGACAGTGTTTACCCACTGCCCTCAGACTTGCATCCCACCTCTATGAGGATTTCATCAACGGTTCTATGTGTACTGCCACAAGGATGAGGATACCATGAGAAAATCTTCCTCCCTTTATAGCTTTTCCTGATAGGAACTGTGTTTCCCTTTCCTAAACTGTGGGCGCCCACACTGTTTGCATTATTCGAGCACCGGCGTCATCCTCAAAATGGCAGGGATCCTGCTCGCTCTCCATTCCCTCTTCTCGCCATGGCAAGCATCTCAACGACACATGCAGCTCCACCACTAGAACGGGTCCAAAGGCCACCACCACCGATGTTCCTTTTGAGCCTCCCCCTAGCCAGGCAGACACTGTTTACACCAAGTCTGAGAGACCAGCACGTGTCTGAGCACAGCCCCGCAAACAGGGTGGCTTCGCGTTGCAAGAACGCCCCAGGACTTCTGGCACTTCCAAATGTACCTGGCACCACTCTACCCACCACATCATACTGAATGAATTCAACAATTTTTCCTAACTCGAGACACTTTGATTCACCCCCCTGCAACTTGCACCCATCACTCAATGGGGCCCTCTCTTCTGCTCTAACTTATGCCAGGAGGAGGAGCAGGAGCATCAGAGGACAAGAGCATTCGAGTTCTGTCTTGTTCTACTGGAAAGTCCCATTAGCTTCTCTCAGCTGGCGGTGTACACATTGCTAGCAAAAGACTAATGAAATCGTGCCGAATTTTCCCGTGATGAGGTGGCTGCCAGACTCGTCATGACTTCATGGCAAGCAGCTCAAGGTCACCTGCATCTCCACCACTACCACGCGTCCGAAGGCCAGCCTAAAAGTTGTTCTTCCTGAGCGTTACTCTACCTGGACAGGAACTAATTCCCCAAAATACATGTAAACAGCACCTGTACAAGTAGGGCACCACACACATCAGGGCTCTCTGTGGAGGATCTCCCCGGTCCCATTCCTACGTTCACGAGGAACTTTGATCTGTACCCCCATCACATTTTGACGCCTGCACCCACGATATATGCAGACCCCTAGAGGATATCGAACCGCTGCCTTCCAACCTGCATCCTTCCCTCACTGGATATCTGCACCCACCTCCACCCCGGCTCTATGCCTAATAGGGAAGTGTCAGGACTCCACGAGAAAAACGCATATTATACTTCTCTCTTCTTTTCATAGGAATGAGTTTCCTTCCTGCAACCTCTTTATGTTCACTTTGTGAGGAAAGGACCACCTAACTCATCCTGAGGATGCCAGAAACACAGAGGGCTCCCAGGGTCATTAGGGTATCAAGGCACCCAACTCAAGGATGCCCGCAAGTCCACGCCCATCACTGTTCCAGAGGCCACCACCAACGATGTTCTTGTGAGTCTTACTCTAGCCACACGGGCACCGTTTACTAGTAGTATATGTCAACAGCACCTGGGTGAACAGGGCACCGCACACAGCACGGCCTCTAAGTGGAGGACACGCCCAACTCCTTCTCACTCACACATGTACCTTTCTTACGTCTAACCATCACATCCTGATGGCTCTAATCTCGATTGATCTCTAACGCTACAAAATATCTAGACCCAATGGCCTCCAACTTGCATCTCTTCCCCTTGGGGATCACCTCAACGGCTCTATGCATATCTGGAGAACAGTGGGGACCAGGATGCATGATCTTGGCTTCTGTTCTCTGCTACTCCATTAGCAATTATCTTTACCTTAATTACTTTACACATGTTCAAGTTTTTCGGGGTGGAACAGGTAAATCATCAGCAAGATGCGGTTGAGGTCTACGTGGCTTCCACAGCCTTCCGGACTTCTGGGAGGAAGATCACCTGTAGACCCACGCCCATCGCTTATCCAACGGCCACCGCCTCCGATAATCCACTTGCACAGCACTCTACCCACAAAGGCACTCTTTACCCCTAGACTAGTAAACGGCACCTTTCCGGGCTGGGCACTGCACGCAGCATGGCCTCAATGTGGGGGACATCCTGAGTCTCCTTCCCAATCTATAGCGAACTTTTCTTCTCTATGCCGACCACACCTTGATGACTGTACCCAAGAGGTATCCATAGATGTAGACAGTGCTGACCCACTGCCCTCAGACTTGCATTCCACCTCACTGAGAATCTCATCGCCGGTTTTATGAGTACTGGCAGAAAGACGAGGATACCATGGGAAAATCTTCCTCCGATTATCTCTTTTCCTGATAGGAACTGTGTTTCCCTTTGCTAAACTGTGGCTGCCCACACTACTAGGAATATTCGAGCACCGGATTCACCCTCCAAATGCCAGGGATCCTGGTCGCACCCCTGGCCCTCTTCTCGCCATGGCAAGCAACTCAAAGACATGTGCAGCTCTAACACTACAACGGGTCCAAAGGCCACCACAAGTGATATTCCTTGGGAGCCACACTCTGCCCAGGCAGACAGCGTTAAGCCCAAGTCTGACAGATCATCACCCGTCTGGGCACGGCCCCGCATAAAGCGGGCCTTCGCATTGGAAGACTTACCCAGTACTTCTGCCACTTCCAAATAGAGCGTTCACCTCGTTCCCATCATATCACACCGAATACATCGAAGAATTTTCCGTGCATCGAGACACATTGATTTTCCGCCCTGCAACTTGCATCCATCACTCACTGAGGATCTGCTCTTTGGCTCCAAGTTTTCCTCGGAAGAAGATGAAGAGCATCAGAGGACAAGATCCTTCGGGTTCCCTCTTGTTCTATTGGAAAAGTCCAGTTAGCTTCACTCACCTGTGGGTATTCACACTGCTAGGAACAGACTAATGAAATCGCCATGAGTTCTCCCGAGGTCACGGGGCTGCCAGAGTCCTCATGAATTCACGGCAGCCAGCTCAAGTCAACTGCAGCTCCACCACTACCACCCATCCGAAGGCCAGCCTCAAACTTTTTCTTGTTGAGTGTTACTCTACCTGGCCAGGAACGAACTACTCAAAATACAAGTAATCAGCACCTGTCCGGGCAGGGCACCGCACACATCAGGGCTCTCAGTGAAGGATCTCCCCGGTCCCCTTCCCACTCTCGCGAGTAGCTTTGATCTGTCTCCCCATCAAATCCTAACGGCTGCACCCACGATATATCCAGACCCCTACAAGATATCAAACCACTGCCTTCCAACCTGCAACCCTCCCTCAGTGGACACCCACACCTACCTCCACCCCACTCTATGCCTACTTGAGAAGTAACAGAACCACGTGAGAATTGCGCATATTGTACTTCTCACTTCTTCTCATAGGAATGATCTTGCTTCCTGCAAACTGTTTGTGTTCTCCTTGTGAGGAAAGGACCACTTACCTCATCCTGAGGATGCCAGCCCAACACATGGCTACCACAGTCATTAGGATATCAAGGCAGCCAACTCAAGGACACCTGTAACTCCACCCACATAACGGGTCTAGAGGTCACCACCAACGATGTTCTGGTGAGCCTTACTCTACCTAGACGGCTCGGTTCACTAGTACTATACGTGAACAGTATCTGTCCGGGCAGGGCACCGCACACAGCACATCTTCGAGGTGGCTGACACGCCTACCTCCCTCTCACTCACACATGTACCTTTCTTACTTCTATCCATCACATCCTGATGACTGTCCCCAGGCTTGATCCTTACCCATTCAAAATATCTCGACCCACTGTCCGCCATCTTGCATCCCTCGCCCGTGGGGATCCCCTCAGCTGCTCTATGCATATCTGGAGAACTATGTGAACACAGGAAAAATGATCTTGCTTTCTGTTCTCTGCTACTCTATGAGCAATTATCTTGACCTTATTCACTTTAGACATGTTCACGTTTTTCGGGGTGGAACAGGTAAATCATCATCAAGATGCGGTTGAGATCTATGTGGCTTCCAGAGCCTTCCTGACTTCGGGAAGTAAGACCCCCGGAGCCCCATGCCCATCGCCCGTCCACAGGCACCACAACCGATACTCCAGTTGCACAGTACTCGACCCGGAAAGGCACTGTTTACCCCTAGTCTAGGAAACGGCACCTTTCCGGGCTGGGCACTGCACACAGCACGGCCTCAAGGTGGGGGACCTGCTGAGTCTCCTTTCCCATCTGTAGAGAAGTTGGCTTCTCTATGCCGACCACACCTGGAGACTCTACCCAAGATTTATCCATAGCCTTAGACAGTGTTTACCCACTGCCCTCAGACTTGCATCCCACCTCTATGAGGATTTCATCAACGGTTCTATGTGTACTGCCACAAGGATGAGGATACCATGAGAAAATCTTCCTCCCTTTATAGCTTTTCCTGATAGGAACTGTGTTTCCCTTTCCTAAACTGTGGGCGCCCACACTGTTTGCATTATTCGAGCACCGGCGTCATCCTCAAAATGGCAGGGATCCTGCTCGCTCTCCATTCCCTCTTCTCGCCATGGCAAGCATCTCAACGACACATGCAGCTCCACCACTAGAACGGGTCCAAAGGCCACCACCACCGATGTTCCTTTTGAGCCTCCCCCTAGCCAGGCAGACACTGTTTACACCAAGTCTGAGAGACCAGCACGTGTCTGAGCACAGCCCCGCAAACAGGGTGGCTTCGCGTTGCAAGAACGCCCCAGGACTTCTGGCACTTCCAAATGTACCTGGCACCACTCTACCCACCACATCATACTGAATGAATTCAACAATTTTTCCTAACTCGAGACACTTTGATTCACCCCCCTGCAACTTGCACCCATCACTCAATGGGGCCCTCTCTTCTGCTCTAACTTATGCCAGGAGGAGGAGCAGGAGCATCAGAGGACAAGAGCATTCGAGTTCTGTCTTGTTCTACTGGAAAGTCCCATTAGCTTCTCTCAGCTGGCGGTGTACACATTGCTAGCAAAAGACTAATGAAATCGTGCCGAATTTTCCCGTGATGAGGTGGCTGCCAGACTCGTCATGACTTCATGGCAAGCAGCTCAAGGTCACCTGCATCTCCACCACTACCACGCGTCCGAAGGCCAGCCTAAAAGTTGTTCTTCCTGAGCGTTACTCTACCTGGACAGGAACTAATTCCCCAAAATACATGTAAACAGCACCTGTACAAGTAGGGCACCACACACATCAGGGCTCTCTGTGGAGGATCTCCCCGGTCCCATTCCTACGTTCACGAGGAACTTTGATCTGTACCCCCATCACATTTTGACGCCTGCACCCACGATATATGCAGACCCCTAGAGGATATCGAACCGCTGCCTTCCAACCTGCATCCTTCCCTCACTGGATATCTGCACCCACCTCCACCCCGGCTCTATGCCTAATAGGGAAGTGTCAGGACTCCACGAGAAAAACGCATATTATACTTCTCTCTTCTTTTCATAGGAATGAGTTTCCTTCCTGCAACCTCTTTATGTTCACTTTGTGAGGAAAGGACCACCTAACTCATCCTGAGGATGCCAGAAACACAGAGGGCTCCCAGGGTCATTAGGGTATCAAGGCACCCAACTCAAGGATGCCCGCAAGTCCACGCCCATCACTGTTCCAGAGGCCACCACCAACGATGTTCTTGTGAGTCTTACTCTAGCCACACGGGCACCGTTTACTAGTAGTATATGTCAACAGCACCTGGGTGAACAGGGCACCGCACACAGCACGGCCTCTAAGTGGAGGACACGCCCAACTCCTTCTCACTCACACATGTACCTTTCTTACGTCTAACCATCACATCCTGATGGCTCTAATCTCGATTGATCTCTAACGCTACAAAATATCTAGACCCAATGGCCTCCAACTTGCATCTCTTCCCCTTGGGGATCACCTCAACGGCTCTATGCATATCTGGAGAACAGTGGGGACCAGGATGCATGATCTTGGCTTCTGTTCTCTGCTACTCCATTAGCAATTATCTTTACCTTAATTACTTTACACATGTTCAAGTTTTTCGGGGTGGAACAGGTAAATCATCAGCAAGATGCGGTTGAGGTCTACGTGGCTTCCACAGCCTTCCGGACTTCTGGGAGGAAGATCACCTGTAGACCCACGCCCATCGCTTATCCAACGGCCACCGCCTCCGATAATCCACTTGCACAGCACTCTACCCACAAAGGCACTCTTTACCCCTAGACTAGTAAACGGCACCTTTCCGGGCTGGGCACTGCACGCAGCATGGCCTCAATGTGGGGGACATGCTGAGTCTCCTTCCCAATCTATAGCGAACTTTTCTTCTCTATGCCGACCACACCTTGATGACTGTACCCAAGAGGTATCCATAGATGTAGACAGTGCTGAACCACTGCCCTCAGACTTGCATTCCACCTCACTGAGAATCTCATCGCCGGTTTTATGAGTACTGGCAGAAAGACGAGGATACCATGGGAAAATCTTCCTCCGATTATCTCTTTTCCTGATAGGAACTGTGTTTCCCTTTGCTAAACTGTGGCTGCCCACACTACTAGGAATATTCGAGCACCGGATTCACCCTCCAAATGCCAGGGATCCTGGTCGCACCCCTGGCCCTCTTCTCACCATGGCAAGCAACTCAAAGACATGTGCAGCTCTAACACTACAACGGGTCCAAAGGCCACCACAAGTGATATTCCTTGGGAGCCACACTCTGCCCAGGCAGACAGCGTTAAGCCCAAGTCTGACAGATCATCACCCGTCTGGGCACGGCCCCGCATACAGCGGGCCTTCGCATTGGAAGACTTACCCAGTACTTCTGCCACTTCCAAATAGAGCGTTCACCTCGTTCCCATCATATCACACCGAATACATCGAAGAATTTTCCGTGCATCGAGACACATTGATTTTCCGCCCTGCAACTTGCATCCATCACTCACTGAGGATCTGCTCTTTGGCTCCAAGTTTTCCTCGGAAGAAGATGAAGAGCATCAGAGGACAAGATCCTTCGGGTTCCCTCTTGTTCTATTGGAAAAGTCCAGTTAGCTTCACTCACCTGTGGGTATTCACACTGCTAGGAACAGACTAATGAAATCGCCATGAGTTCTCCCGAGGTCACGGGGCTGCCAGAGTCCTCATGAATTCACGGCAGCCAGCTCAAGTCAACTGCAGCTCCACCACTACCACCCATCCGAAGGCCAGCCTCAAACTTGTTCTTGTTGAGTGTTACTCTACCTGGCCAGGAACGAACTACTCAAAATACAAGTAATCAGCACCTGTCCGGGCAGGGCACCGCACACATCAGGGCTCTCAGTGAAGGATCTCCCCGGTCCCCTTCCCACTCTCGCGAGTAGCTTTGATCTGTCTCCCCATCAAATCCTAACGGCTGCACCCACGATATATCCAGACCCCTACAAGATATCAAACCACTGCCTTCCAACCTGCAACCCTCCCTCAGTGGACACCCACACCTACCTCCACCCCACTCTATGCCTACTTGAGAAGTAACAGAACCACGCGAGAATTGCGCATATTGTACTTCTCACTTCTTCTCATAGGAATGATCTTGCTTCCTGCAAACTGTTTGTGTTCTCCTTGTGAGGAAAGGACCACTTACCTCATCCTGAGGATGCCAGCCCAACACATGGCTACCACAGTCATTAGGATATCAAGGCAGCCAACTCAAGGACACCTGTAACTCCACCCACATAACGGGTCTAGAGGTCACCACCAACGATGTTCTGGTGAGCCTTACTCTACCTAGACGGCTCGGTTCACTAGTACTATACGTGAACAGTATCTGTCCGGGCAGGGCACCGCACACAGCACATCTTCGAGGTGGCTGACACGCCTACCTCCCTCTCACTCACACATGTACCTTTCTTACTTCTATCCATCACATCCTGATGACTGTCCCCAGGCTTGATCCTTACCCATTCAAAATATCTCGACCCACTGTCCGCCATCTTGCATCCCTCGCCCGTGGGGATCCCCTCAGCTGCTCTATGCATATCTGGAGAACTATGTGAACACAGGAAAAATGATCTTGCTTTCTGTTCTCTGCTACTCTATGAGCAATTATCTTGACCTTATTCACTTTAGACACGTTCACGTTTTCCGGGGTGGAACAGGTAAATCATCATCAAGATGCGGTTGAGATCTATGTGGCTTCCAGAGCCTTCCTGACTTCGGGAAGTAAGACCCCCGGAGCCCCATGCCCATCGCCCGTCCACAGGCACCACAACCGATACTCCAGTTGCACAGTACTCGACCCGGAAAGGCACTGTTTACCCCTAGTCTAGGAAACGGCACCTTTCCGGGCTGGGCACTGCACACAACACGGCCTCAAGGTGGGGGACCTGCTGAGTCTCCTTTCCCATCTGTAGAGAAGTTGGCTTCTCTATGCCGACCACACCTGGAGACTCTACCCAAGATTTATCCATAGCCTTAGACAGTGTTTACCCACTGCCCTCAGACTTGCATCCCACCTCTATGAGGATTTCATCAACAGTTCTATGTGTACTGCCACAAGGATGAGGATACCATGAGAAAATCTTCCTCCCTTTATAGCTTTTCCTGATAGGAACTGTGTTTCCCTTTCCTAAACTGTGGGCGCCCACACTGTTTGCATTATTCGAGCACCGGCGTCATCCTCAAAATGGCAGGGATCCTGGTCGCTCTCCATTCCCTCTTCTCGCCATGGCAAGCATCTCAACGACACATGCAGCTCCACCACTAGAACGGGTCCAAAGGCCACCACCACCGATGTTCCTTTTGAGCCTCCCCATAGCCAGGCAGACACTGTTTACACCAAGTCTGAGAGACCAGCACGTGTCTGAGCACAGCCCCGCAAACAGGGTGGCTTCGCGTTGCAAGAACGCCCCAGGACTTCTGGCACTTCCAAATGTACCTGGCACCACTCTACCCACCACATCATACTGAATGAATTCAACAATTTTTCCTAAATCGAGACACTTTGATTCACCCCCCTGCAACTTGCACCCATCACTCAATGGGGCCCTCTCTTCTGCTCTAACTTATGCCAGGAGGAGGAGCAGGAGCATCAGAGGACAAGAGCATTCGAGTTCTGTCTTGTTCTACTGGAAATTCCCATTAGCTTCTCTCAGCTGGCGGTGTACACATTGCTCGCAAAAGACTAATGAAATCGTGCCGAATTTTCCCGTGATGAGGTGGCTGCCAGACTCGTCATGACTTCATGGCAAGCAGCTCAAGGTCACCTGCATCTCCACCACTACCACGCGTCCAAAGGCCAGCCTAAAAGTTGTTCTTCCTGAGCGTTACTCTACCTGGACAGGAACTAATTCCCCAAAATACATGTAATCAGCACCTGTACAAGTAGGGCACCACACACATCAGGGCTCTCTGTGGAGGATCTCCCCGGTCCCATTCCTACGTTCACGAGGAACTTTGATCTGTACCCCCATCACATTTGACGCCTGCACCCACGATATATGCAGACCCCTAGAGGATATCGAACCGCTGCCTTCCAACCTGCATCCTTCCCTCACTGGATATCTGCACCCACCTCCACCCCGGCTCTATGCCTAATAGAGAAGTGTCAGGACTCCACGAGAAAAACGCATATTATACTTCTCTCTTCTTTTCATAGGAATGATTTTCCTTCCTGCAACCTCTTTATGTTCACTTTGTGAAGAAAGGACCACCTAACTCATCCTGAGGATGCCAGAAACACAGAGGGCTCCCAGGGTCATTAGGGTATCAAGGCACCCAACTCAAGGATGCCCGCAAGTCCACGCCCATCACTGTTCCAGAGGCCACCACCAACGATGTTCTTGTGAGTCTTACTCTAGCCACACGGGCACCGTTTACTAGTAGTATATGTCAACAGCACCTGGGTGAACAGGGCACCGCACACAGCACGGCCTCTAAGTGGAGGACACGCCCAACTCCTTCTCACTCACACATGTACCTTTCTTACGTCTAACCATCACATCCTGATGGCTCTAATCTCGATTGATCTCTAACACTACAAAATATCTAGACCCAATGGCCTCCAACTTGCATCTCTTCCCCTTGGGGATCACCTCAACGGCTCTATGCATATCTGGAGAACAGTGGGGACCAGGATGCATGATCTTGGCTTCTGTTCTCTGCTACTCCATTAGCAATTATCTTTACCTTAATTACTTTACACATGTTCAAGTTTTTCGGGGTGGAACAGGTAAATCATCAGCAAGATGCGGTTGCGGTCTACGTGGCTTCCACAGCCTTCCGGACTTCTGGGAGGAAGATCACCTGTAGACCCACGCCCATCGCTTATCCAACGGCCACCGCCTCCGATAATCCACTTGCACAGCACTCTACCCACAAAGGCACTCTTTACCCCTAGACTAGTAAACGGCACCTTTCCAGGCTGGGCACTGCACGCAGCATGGCCTCAATGTGGGGGACATGCTGAGTCTCCTTCCCAATCTATAGCGAACTTTTCTTCTCTATGCCGACCACACCTTGATGACTGTACCCAAGAGGTATCCATAGATGTAGACAGTGCTGACCCACTGCCCTCAGACTTGCATTCCACCTCACTGAGAATCTCATCGCCGGTTTTATGAGTACTGGCAGAAAGACGAGGATACCATGGGAAAATCTTCCTCCGATTATCTCTTTTCCTGATAGGAACTGTGTTTCCCTTTGCTAAACTGTGGCTGCCCACACTACTAGGAATATTCGAGCACCGGATTCACCCTCCAAATGCCAGGGATCCTGGTCGCACCCCTGGCCCTCTTCTCGCCATGGCACGCAACTCAAAGACATGTGCAGCTCTAACACTACAACGGGTCCAAAGGCCACCACAAGTGATATTCCTTGGGAGCCACACTCTGCCCAGGCAGACAGCGTTAAGCCCAAGTCTGACAGATCATCACCCGTCTGGGCACGGCCCCGCATACAGCGGGCCTTCGCATTGGAAGACTTACCCAGTACTTCTGCCACTTCCAAATAGATCGTTCACCTCGTTCCCATCATATCACACCGAATACATCGAAGAATTTTCCGTGCATCGAGACACATTGATTTTCCGCCCTGCAACTTGCATCCATCACTCACTGAGGATCTGCTCTTTGGCTCCAAGTTTTCCTCGGAAGAAGATGAAGAGCATCAGAGGACAAGATCCTTCGGGTTCCCTCTTGTTCTATTGGAAAATTCCAGTTAGCTTCGCTCACCTGTGGGTATTCACACTGCTAGGAACAGACTAATGAAATCGCCATGAGTTCTCCCGAGGTCACGGGGCTGCCAGAGTCCTCATGAATTCACGGCAGCCAGCTCAAGTCAACTGCAGCTCCACCACTACCACCCATCCGAAGGCCAGCCTCAAACTTGTTCTTGTTGAGCGTTACTCTACCTGGCCAGGAACGAACTACTCAAAATACAAGTAATCAGCACCTGTCCGGGCAGGGCACCGCACACATCAGGGCTCTCAGTGAAGGATCTCCCCGGTCCCCTTCCCACTCTCGCGAGTAGCTTTGATCTGTCTCCCCATCAAATCCTAACGGCTGCACCCACGATATATCCAGACCCCTACAAGATATCAAACCACTGCCTTCCAACCTGCAACCCTCCCTCAGTGGACACCCACACCTACCTCCACCCCACTCTATGCCTACTTGAGAAGTAACAGAACCACGCGAGAATTACGCATATTGTACTTCTCGCTTCTTCTCATAGGAATGATCTTGCTTCCTGCAAACTGTTTGTGTTCTCCTTGTGAGGAAAGGACCACTTACCTCATCCTGAGGATGCCAGCCCAACACATGGCTACCACAGTCATTAGGATATCAAGGCAGCCAACTCAAGGACACCTGTAACTCCACCCACATAACGGGTCTAGAGGTCACCACCAACGATGTTCTGGTGAGCCTTACTCTACCTAGACGGCTCGGTTCACTAGTACTATACGTGAACAGTATCTGTCCGGGCAGGGCACCGCACACAGCACATCTTCGAGGAGGCTGACACGCCTACCTCCCTCTCACTCACACATGTACCTTTCTTACTTCTATCCATCACATCCTGATGACTGTCCCCAGGCTTGATCCTTACCCATTCAAAATATCTCGACCCACTGTCCGCCATCTTGCATCCCTCGCCCGTGGGGATCCCCTCAGCTGCTCTCTGCATATCTGGAGAACTATGTGAACACAGGAAAAATGATCTTGCTTTCTGTTCTCTGCTACTGTATGAGCAATTATCTTGACCTTATTCACTTTAGACATGTTCACGTTTTTCGGGGTGGAACAGGTAAATCATCATCAAGATGCGGTTGAGATCTATGTGGCTTCCAGAGCCTTCCTGACTTCGGGAAATAAGACCCCCGGAGCCCCATGCCCATCGCCCGTCCACAGGCACCACAACCGATACTCCAGTTGCACAGTACTCGACCCGGAAAGGCACTGTTTAACCCTAGTCTCGGAAACGCACCTTTCCGGGCTGGGCACTGCACACAGCACGGCCTCAAGGTGGGGGACCTGCTGAGTCTCCTTTCCCATCTGTAGAGAAGTTGGCTTCTCTATGCCGACCACACCTGGAGACTCTACCCAAGATTTATCCATAGCCTTAGACAGTGTTTACCCACAGCCCTCAGACTTGCATCCCACCTCTATGAGGATTTGATCAACGGTTCTATGTGTACTGCCACAAGGATGAGGATACCATGAGAAAATCTTCCTCCCTTTATAGCTTTTCCTGATAGGAACTGTGTTTCCCTTTCCTAAACTGTGGGTGCCCACACTGTTTGCATTATTCGAGCACCGGCGTCATCCTCAAAATGGCAGGGATCCTGGTCGCTCTCCATTCCCTCTTCTCGCCATGGCAAGCATCTCAACGACACATGCAGCTCCACCACTAGAACGGGTCCAAAGGCCACCACCACCGATGTTCCTTTTGAGCCTCCCCCTAGCCAGGCAGACACTGTTTACACCAAGTCTGAGAGACCAGCACGTGTCTGAGCACAGCCCCGCAAACAGTCTGGCTTCGCGTTGCAAGAACGCCCCAGGACTTCTGGCACTTCCAAATGTACCTGGCACCACTCTACCCACCACATCATACTGAATGAATTCAACAATTTTTCCTAAATCGAGACACTTTGATTCACCCCCCTGCAACTTGCACCCATCACTCAATGGGGCCCTCTCTTCTGCTCTAACTTATGCCAGGAGGAGGAGCAGGAGCATCAGAGGACAAGAGCATTCGAGTTCTCTCTTGTTCTACTGGAAAGTCCCGTTAGCTTCTCTCAGCTGGCGGTGTACACATTGCTAGCAAAAGACTAATGAAATCGTGCCGAATTTTCCCGTGATGAGGTGGCTGCCAGACTCGTCATGACTTCATGGCAAGCAGCTCAAGGTCACCTGCATCTCCACCACTACCACGCGTCCGAAGGCCAGCCTAAAAGTTGTTCTTCCTGAGCGTTACTCTACCTGGACAGGAACTAATTCCCCAAAATACATGTAATCAGCACCTGTACAAGTAGGGCACCACACACATCAGGGCTCTCTGTGGAGGATCTCCCCGGTCCCATTCCTACGTTCACGAGGAACTTTGATCTGTACCCCCATCACATTTTGACGCCTGCACCCACGATATATGCAGACCCCTAGAGGATATCGAACCGCTGCCTTCCAACCTGCATCCTTCCCTCACTGGATATCTGCACCCACCTCCACCCCGGCTCTATGCCTAATAGAGAAGTGTCAGGACTCCACGAGAAAAACGCATATTATACTTCTCTCTTCTTTTCATAGGAATGATTTTCCTTCCTGCAACCTCTTTATGTTCACTTTGTGAGGAAAGGACCACCTAACTCATCCTGAGGATGCCAGAAACACAGAGGGCTCCCAGGGTCATTAGGGTATCAAGGCACCCAACTCAAGGATGCCCGCAAATCCACGCCCATCACTGTTCCAGAGGCCACCACCAACGATGTTCTTGTGAGTCTTACTCTAGCCACACGGGCACCGTTTACTAGTAGTATATGTCAACAGCACCTGGGTGAACAGGGCACCGCACACAGCACGGCCTCCAAGTGGAGGACACGCCCAACTCCTTCTCACTCACACATGTACCTTTCTTACGTCTAACCATCACATCCTGATGGCTCTAATCTCGATTGATCTCTAACGCTACAAAATATCTAGACCCAATGGCCTCCAACTTGCATCTCTTCCCCTTGGGGATCACCTCAACGGCTCTATGCATATCTGGAGAACAGTGGGGACCAGGACGCATGATCTTGGCTTCTGTTCTCTGCTACTCCATTAGCAATTATCTTTACCTTCCTTACTTTACACATGTTCAAGTTTATCGGGGTGGAACAGGTAAATCATCAGCAAGATGCGGTTGAGGTCTACGTGGCTTCCACAGCCTTCCGGACTTCTGGGAGGAAGATCACCTGTAGACCCACCCCCATCGCTTATCCAACGGCCACCGCCTCCGATAATCCACTTGCACAGCACTCTACCCACAAAGGCACTCTTTACCCCTAGACTAGTAAACGGCACCTTTCCGGGCTGGGCACTGCACGCAGCATGGCCTCAATGTGGGGGACATGCTGAGTCTCCTTCCCAATCTATAGCGAACTTTTCTTCTCTATGCCGACCACACCTTGATGACTGTACCCAAGAGGTATCCATAGATGTAGACAGTGCTGACCCACTGCCCTCAGACTTGCATTCCACCTCACTGAGAATCTCATCGCCGGTTTTATGAGTACTGGCAGAAAGACGAGGATACCATGGGAAAATCTTCCTCCGATTATCTCTTTTCCTGATAGGAACTGTGTTTCCCTTTGCTAAACTGTGGCTGCCCACACTACTAGGAATATTCGAGCACCGGATTCACCCTCCAAATGCCAGGGATCCTGGTTG
The DNA here is from genome assembly GCF_028021215.1 of Eschrichtius robustus. Taxonomy (NCBI): domain Eukaryota; kingdom Metazoa; phylum Chordata; class Mammalia; order Artiodactyla; family Eschrichtiidae; genus Eschrichtius; species Eschrichtius robustus. The sequence continues at coordinate 128,071,376 of NC_090845.1, forward strand.
CACCCCTGGCCCTCTTCTCGCCATGGCAAGCAACTCAAAGACATGTGCAGCTCTAACACTACAACGGGTCCAAAGGCCACCACAAGTGATATTCCTTGGGAGCCACGCTCTGCCCAGGCAGACAGCGTTAAGCCCAAGTCTGACAGATCATCACCCGTCTGGGCACCGCCCCGCATACAGCGGGCCTTCGCATTGGAAGACTTACCCAGTACTTTTGCCACTTCCAAATAGAGCGTTCACCTCGTTCCCATCATATCACACCGAATACATCGAAGAATTTTCCGTGCATCGAGACACATTGATTTTCCGCCCTGCAACTTGCATCCATCACTCACTGAGGATCTGCTCTTTGGCTCCAAGTTTTCCTCGGAAGAAGATGAAGAGCATCAGAGGACAAGATCCTTCGGGTTCCCTCTTGTTCTATTGGAAAAGTCCAGTTAGCTTCGCTCACCTGTGGGTATTGACACTGCTGGGAACAGACTACTGAAATCGCCATGAGTTCTCCCGAGGTCACGGGGCTGCCAGAGTCCTCATGAATTCACGGCAGCCAGCTCAAGTCAACTGCAGCTCCACCACTACCACCCATCCGAAGGCCAGCCTCAAACTTGTTCTTGTTGAGCGTTACTCTACCTGGCCAGGAACGATCTACTCAAAATACAAGTAATCAGCACCTGTCCGGGCAGGGCACCGCACACATCAGGGCTCTCAGTGAAGGATCTCCCCGGTCCCCTTCCCACTCTCGCGAGTAGCTTTGATCTGTCTCCCCATCAAATCCTAACGGCTGCACCCACGATATATCCAGACCCCTACAAGATATCAAACCACTGCCTTCCAACCTGCAACCCTCCCTCAGTGGACACCCACACCTACCTCCACCCCACTCTATTCCTACTTGAGAAGTATCAGAACCACGCGAGAAATACGCATATTGTACTTCTCGCTTCTTCTCATAGGAATGATCTTGCTTCCTGCAAACTGTTTGTGTTCTCCTTGTGAGGAAAGGACCACTTACCTCATCCTGAGGATGCCAGCCCAACACATGGCTACCACAGTCATTAGGATATCAAGGCAGCCAACTCAAGGACACCTGTAACTCCACCCACATAACGGGTCTAGAGGTCACCACCAACGATGTTCTTGTGAGCCTTACTCTACCTAGACGGCTCGGTTCACTAGTACTATACGTGAACAGTATCTGTCCGGGCAGGGCACCGCACACAGCACATCTTCGAGGTGGCTGACACGCCTACCTCCCTCTCACTCACACATGTACCTTTCTTACTTCTATCCATCATATCCTGATGACTGTCCCCAGGCTTGATCCTTACCCATTCAAAATATCTCGACCCACTGTCCGCCATCTTGCATCCCTCGCCCGTGGGGATCCCCTCAGCTGCTCTATGCATATCTGGAGAACTATGTGAACACAGGAAAAATGATCTTGCTTTCTGTTCTCTGCTACTCTATGAGCAATTATCTTGACCTTATTCACTTTAGACATGTTCACGTTTTTCGGGGTGGAACAGGTAAATCATCATCAAGATGCGGTTGAGATCTATGTGGCTTCCAGAGCCTTCCTGACTTCGGGAAGTAAGACCCCCGGAGCCCCATGCCCATCGCCCGTCCACAGGCACCACAACCGATACTCCAGTTGCACAGTACTCGACCCGGAAAGGCACTGTTTACCCCTAGTCTAGGAAACGGCACCTTTCCGGGCTGGGCACTGCACACAGCACGGCCTCAAGGTGGGGGACCTGCTGAGTCTCCTTTCCCATCTGTAGAGAAGTTGGCTTCTCTATGCCGACCACACCTGGAGACTCTACCCAAGATTTATCCATAGCCTTAGACAGTGTTTACCCACTGCCCTCAGACTTGCATCCCACCTCTATGAGGATTTCATCAACGGTTCTATGTGTACTGCCACAAGGATGAGGATACCATGAGAAAATCTTCCTCCCTTTATAGCTTTTCCTGATAGGAACTGTGTTTCCCTTTCCTAAACTGTGGGCGCCCACACTGTTTGCATTATTCGAGCACCGGCGTCATCCTCAAAATGGCAGGGATCCTGCTCGCTCTCCATTCCCTCTTCTCGCCATGGCAAGCATCTCAACGACACATGCAGCTCCACCACTAGAACGGGTCCAAAGGCCACCACCACCGATGTTCCTTTTGAGCCTCCCCCTAGCCAGGCAGACACTGTTTACACCAAGTCTGAGAGACCAGCACGTGTCTGAGCACAGCCCCGCAAACAGTGTGGCTTCGCCTTGCAAGAACGCCCCAGGACTTCTGGCACTTCCAAATGTACCTGGCACCACTCTACCCACCACATCATACTGAATGAATTCAACAATTTTTCCTAAATCGAGACACTTTGATTCACCCCCCTGCAACTTGCACCCATCACTCAATGGGGCCCTCTCTTCTGCTCTAACTTATGCCAGGAGGAGGAGCAGGAGCATCAGAGGACAAGAGCATTCGAGGTCTGTCTTGTTCCACTGGAAAGTCCCGTTAGCTTCTCTCAGCTGGCGGTGTACACATTGCTAGCAAAAGACTAATGAAATCGTGCCGAATTTTCCCGTGATGAGGTGGCTGCCAGACTCGTCATGACTTCATGGCAAGCAGCTCAAGGTCACCTGCATCTCCACCACTACCACGCGTCCGAAGGCCAGCCTAAAAGTTGTTCTTCCTGAGCGTTACTCTACCTGGACAGGAACTAATTCCCCAAAATACATGTAAACAGCACCTGTACAAGTAGGGCACCACACACATCAGGGCTCTCTGTGGAGGATCTCCCCGGTCCCATTCCTACGTTCACGAGGAACTTTGATCTGTACCCCCATCACATTTTGACGCCTGCACCCACGATATATGCAGACCCCTAGAGGATATCGAACCGCTGCCTTCCAACCTGCATCCTTCCCTCACTGGATATCTGCACCCACCTCCACCCCGGCTCTATGCCTAATAGAGAAGTGTCAGGACTCCACGAGAAAAACGCATATTATACTTCTCTCTTCTTTTCATAGGAATGATTTTCCTTCCTGCAACCTCTTTATGTTCACTTTGTGAGGAAAGGACCACCTAACTCATCCTGAGGATGCCAGAAACACAGAGGGCTCCCAGGGTCATTAGGGTATCAAGGCACCCAACTCAAGGATGCCCGCAAATCCACGCCCATCACTGTTCCAGAGGCCACCACCAACGATGTTCTTGTGAGTCTTACTCTAGCCACACGGGCACCGTTTACTAGTAGTATATGTCAACAGCACCTGGGTGAACAGGGCACCACACACAGCACGGCCTCCAAGTGGAGGACACGCCCAACTCCTTCTCATTCACACATGTACCTTTCTTACGTCTAACCATCACATCCTGATGGCTCTAATCTCGATTGATCTCTAACGCTACAAAATATCTAGACCCAATGGCCTCCAACTTGCATCTCTTCCCCTTGGGGATCACCTCAACGGCTCTATGCATATCTGGAGAACAGTGGGGACCAGGATGCATGATCTTGGCTTCTGTTCTCTGCTACTCCATTAGCAATTATCTTTACCTTCCTTACTTTACACATGTTCAAGTTTTTCGGGGTGGAACAGGTAAATCATCAGCAAGATGCGGTTGAGGTCTACGTGGCTTCCACAGCCTTCCGGACTTCTGGGAGGAAGATCACCTGTAGACCCACGCCCATCGCTTATCCAACGGCCACCGCCTCCGATAATCCACTTGCACAGCACTCTACCCACAAAGGAACTCTTTACCCCTAGACTAGTAAATGGCACCTTTCCGGGCTGGGCACTGCACGCAGCATGGCCTCAATGTGGGGGACATGCTGAGTCTCCTTCCCAATCTATAGCGAACTTTTCTTCTCTATGCCGACCACACCTTGATGACTGTACCCAAGAGGTATCCATAGATGTAGACAGTGCTGACCCACTGCCCTCAGACTTGCATTCCACCTCACTGAGAATCTCATCACCGGTTTTATGAGTACTGGCAGAAAGACGAGGATACCATGGGAAAATCTTCCTCCGATTATCTCTTTTCCTGATAGGAACTGTGTTTCCCTTTGCTAAACTGTGGCTGCCCACACTACTAGGAATATTCGAGCACCGGATTCACCCTCCAAATGCCAGGGATCCTGGTCGCACCCCTGGCCCTCTTCTCGCCATGGCAAGCAACTCAAAGACATGTGTAGCTCTAACACTACAACGGGTCCAAAGGCCACCACAAGTGATATTCCTTGGGAGCCACGCTCTGCCCAGGCAGACAGCGTAAAGCCCAAGTCTGACAGATCATCACCCGTCTGGGCACGGCCCCGCATACAGCGGGCCTTCGCATTGGTAGACTTACCCAGTACTTCTGCCACTTCCAAATAGAGCGTTCACCTCGTTCCCATCACATCACACCGAATACATCGAAGAATTTTCCGTGCATCGAGACACATTGATTTTCCGCCCTGCAACTTGCATCCATCACTCACTGAGGATCTGCTCTTTGGCTCCAAGTTTTCCTCGGAAGAAGATGAAGAGCATCAGAGGACAAGATCCTTCGGGTTCCCTCTTGTTCTATTGGAAAACTCCAGTTAGCTTTGCTCACCTGTGGGTATTGACACTGCTAGGAACAGACTAATGAAATCGCCATGAGTTCTCCCGAGGTCACGGGGCTGCCAGAGTCCTCATGAATTCACGGCAGCCAGCTCAAGTCAACTGCAGCTCCACCACTACCACCCATCCGAAGGCCAGCCTCAAACTTGTTCTTGTTGAGCGTTACTCTACCTGGCCAGGAACGAACTACTCAAAATACAAGTAATCAGCACCTGTCCGGGCAGGGCACCGCACACATCAGGGCTCTCAGTGAAGGATCTCCCCGGTCCCCTTCCCACTCTCGCGAGTAGCTTTGATCTGTCTCCCCATCAAATCCTAACGGCTGCACCCACGATATATCCAGACCCCTACAAGATATCAAACCACTGCATTCCAACCTGTAACCCTCCCTCAGTGGACACCCACACCTACCTCCACCCCACTCTATGCCTACTTGAGAAGTATCAGAACCACGCGAGAATAACGCATATTGCACTTCTCGCTTCTTCTCATAGGAATGATCTTGATTCCTGCAAACTGTTTTTGTTCTCCTTGTGAGGAAAGGACCACTTACCTCATCCTGAGGATGCCAGCCCAACACATGGCTACCACAGTCATTAGGATATCAAGGCAGCCAACTCAAGGACACCTGTAACTCCACCCACATAACGGGGCTAGAGGTCACCACCAACGATGTTCTGGTGAGCCTTACTCTACCTAGACGGCTCGGTTCACTAGTACTATACGTGAACAGTATCTGTCCGGGCAGGGCACCGCACACAGCACATCTTCGAGGTGGCTGACACGCCTACCTCCCTCTCACTCACACATGTACCTTTCTTACTTCTATCCATCACATCCTGATGACTGTCCCCAGGCTTGATCCTTACCCATTCAAAATATCTCGACCCACTGTCCGCCATCTTGCATCCCTCGCCCGTGGGGATCCCCTCAGCTGCTCTATGCATATCTGGAGAACTATGTGAACACAGGAAAAATGATCTTGCTTTCTGTTCTCTGCTACTCTATGAGCAATTATCTTGACCTTATTCACTTTAGACATGTTCACGTTTTTCGGGGTGGAACAGGTAAATCATCATCAAGATGCGGTTGAGATCTATGTGGCTTCCAGAGCCTTCCTGACTTCGGGAAGTAAGACCCCCGGAGCCCCATGCCCATCGCCCGTCCACAGGCACCACAACCGATACTCCAGTTGCACAGTACTCGACCCGGAAAGACACTGTTTACCCCTAGTCTAGGAAACGGCACCTTTCCGGGCTGGGCACTGCACACAGCACGGCCTCAAGGTGGGGGACCTGCTGAGTCTCCTTTCCCATCTGTAGAGAAGTTGGCTTCTCTATGCCGACCACACCTGGAGACTCTACCCAAGATTTATCCATAGCCTTAGACAGTGTTTACCCACTGCCCTCAGACTTGCATCCCACCTCTATGAGGATTTCATCAACGGTTCTATGTGTACTGCCACAAGGATGAGGATACCATGAGAAAATCTTCCTCCCTTTATAGCTTTTCCTGATAGGAACTGTGTTTCCCTTTCCTAAACTGTGGGCGCCCACACTGTTTGCATTATTCGAGCACCGGCGTCATCCTCAGAATGGCAGGGATCCTGGTCGCTCTCCATTCCCTCTTCTCGCCATGGCAAGCATCTCAACGACACATGCAGCTCCACCACTAGAAAGGGGCCAAAGGCCACCACCACCGTTGTTCCTTTTGAGCCTCCCCCTAGCCAGGCAGACACTGTTTACACCAAGTCTGAGAGACCAGCACGTGTCTGAGCACAGCCCCGCAAACAGTGTGGCTTCGCGTTGCAAGAACGCCCCAGGACTTCTGGCACTTCCAAATGTACCTGGCACCACTCTACCCACCACATCATACTGAATGAATTCAACAATTTTTCCTAAATCGAGACACTTTGATTCACCCCCCTGCAACTTGCACCCATCACTCAATGGGGCCCTCTCTTCTGCTCTAACTTATGCCAGGAGGAGGAGCAGGAGCATCAGAGGACAAGAGCATTCGAGGTCTGTCTTGTTCTACTGGAAAGTCCCGTTAGCTTCTCTCAGCTGGCGGTGTACACATTGCTAGCAAAAGACTAATGAAATCGTGCCGAATTTTCCCGTGATGAGGTGGCTGCCAGACTCGTCATGACTTCATGGCAAGCAGCTCAAGGTCACCTGCATCTCCACCACTACCACGCGTCCGAAGGCCAGCCTAAAAGTTGTTCTTCCTGAGCGTTACTCTACCTGGACAGGAACTAATTCCCCAAAATACATGTAATCAGCACCTGTACAAGTAGGGCACCACACACATCAGGGCTCTCTGTGGAGGATCTCCCCGGTCCCATTCCTACGTTCACGAGGAACTTTGATCTGTACCCCCATCACATTTTGACGCCTGCACCGACGATATATACAGACCCCTAGAGGATATCTAACCGCTGCCTTCCAACCTGCATCCTTCCCTCACTGGATATCTGCACCCACCTCCACCCCGGCTCTATGCCTAATAGAGAAGTGTCAGGACTCCACGAGAAAAACGCATATTATACTTCTCTCTTCTTTTCATAGGAATGATTTTCCTTCCTGCAACCTCTTTATGTTCACTTTGTGAGGAAAGGACCACCTAACTCATCCTGAGGATGCCAGAAACACAGAGGGCTCCCAGGGTCATTAGGGTATCAAGGCACCCAACTCAAGGATGCCCGCAAATCCACGCCCATCACTGTTCCAGAGGCCACCACCAACGATGTTCTTGTGAGTCTTACTCTAGCCACACGGGCACCGTTTACTAGTAGTATATGTCAACAGCACCTGGGTGAACAGGGCACCACACACAGCACGGCCTCCAAGTGGAGGACACGCCCAACTCCTTCTCATTCACACATGTACCTTTCTTACGTCTAACCATCACATCCTGATGGCTCTAATCTCGATTGATCTCTAACGCTACAAAATATCTAGACCCAATGGCCTCCAACTTGCATCTCTTCCCCTTGGGGATCACCTCAACGGCTCTATGCATATCTGGAGAACAGTGGGGACCAGGATGCATGATCTTGGCTTCTGTTCTCTGCTACTCCATTAGCAATTATCTTTACCTTCCTTACTTTACACATGTTCAAGTTTTTCGGGGTGGAACAGGTAAATCATCAGCAAGATGCGGTTGAGGTCTACGTGGCTTCCACAGCCTTCCGGACTTCTGGGAGGAAGATCACCTGTAGACCCACGCCCATCGCTTATCCAACGGCCACCGCCTCCGATAATCCACTTGCACAGCACTCTACCCACAAAGGAACTCTTTACCCCTAGACTAGTAAATGGCACCTTTCCGGGCTGGGCACTGCACGCAGCATGGCCTCAATGTGGGGGACATGCTGAGTCTCCTTCCCAATCTATAGCGAACTTTTCTTCTCTATGCCGACCACACCTTGATGACTGTACCCAAGAGGTATCCATAGATGTAGACAGTGCTGACCCACTGCCCTCAGACTTGCATTCCACCTCACTGAGAATCTCATCACCGGTTTTATGAGTACTGGCAGAAAGACGAGGATACCATGGGAAAATCTTCCTCCGATTATCTCTTTTCCTGATAGGAACTGTGTTTCCCTTTGCTAAACTGTGGCTGCCCACACTACTAGGAATATTCGAGCACCGGATTCACCCTCCAAATGCCAGGGATCCTGGTCGCACCCCTGGCCCTCTTCTCGCCATGGCAAGCAACTCAAAGACATGTGTAGCTCTAACACTACAACGGGTCCAAAGGCCACCACAAGTGATATTCCTTGGGAGCCACGCTCTGCCCAGGCAGACAGCGTAAAGCCCAAGTCTGACAGATCATCACCCGTCTGGGCACGGCCCCGCATACAGCGGGCCTTCGCATTGGTAGACTTACCCAGTACTTCTGCCACTTCCAAATAGAGCGTTCACCTCGTTCCCATCACATCACACCGAATACATCGAAGAATTTTCCGTGCATCGAGACACATTGATTTTCCGCCCTGCAACTTGCATCCATCACTCACTGAGGATCTGCTCTTTGGCTCCAAGTTTTCCTCGGAAGAAGATGAAGAGCATCAGAGGACAAGATCCTTCGGGTTCCCTCTTGTTCTATTGGAAAACTCCAGTTAGCTTTGCTCACCTGTGGGTATTGACACTGCTAGGAACAGACTAATGAAATCGCCATGAGTTCTCCCGAGGTCACGGGGCTGCCAGAGTCCTCATGAATTCACGGCAGCCAGCTCAAGTCAACTGCAGCTCCACCACTACCACCCATCCGAAGGCCAGCCTCAAACTTGTTCTTGTTGAGCGTTACTCTACCTGGCCAGGAACGAACTACTCAAAATACAAGTAATCAGCACCTGTCCGGGCAGGGCACCGCACACATCAGGGCTCTCAGTGAAGGATCTCCCCGGTCCCCTTCCCACTCTCGCGAGTAGCTTTGATCTGTCTCCCCATCAAATCCTAACGGCTGCACCCACGATATATCCAGACCCCTACAAGATATCAAACCACTGCATTCCAACCTGTAACCCTCCCTCAGTGGACACCCACACCTACCTCCACCCCACTCTATGCCTACTTGAGAAGTATCAGAACCACGCGAGAATAACGCATATTGCACTTCTCGCTTCTTCTCATAGGAATGATCTTGATTCCTGCAAACTGTTTTTGTTCTCCTTGTGAGGAAAGGACCACTTACCTCATCCTGAGGATGCCAGCCCAACACATGGCTACCACAGTCATTAGGATATCAAGGCAGCCAACTCAAGGACACCTGTAACTCCACCCACATAACGGGGCTAGAGGTCACCACCAACGATGTTCTGGTGAGCCTTACTCTACCTAGACGGCTCGGTTCACTAGTACTATACGTGAACAGTATCTGTCCGGGCAGGGCACCGCACACAGCACATCTTCGAGGTGGCTGACACGCCTACCTCCCTCTCACTCACACATGTACCTTTCTTACTTCTATCCATCACATCCTGATGACTGTCCCCAGGCTTGATCCTTACCCATTCAAAATATCTCGACCCACTGTCCGCCATCTTGCATCCCTCGCCCGTGGGGATCCCCTCAGCTGCTCTATGCATATCTGGAGAACTATGTGAACACAGGAAAAATGATCTTGCTTTCTGTTCTCTGCTACTCTATGAGCAATTATCTTGACCTTATTCACTTTAGACATGTTCACGTTTTTCGGGGTGGAACAGGTAAATCATCATCAAGATGCGGTTGAGATCTATGTGGCTTCCAGAGCCTTCCTGACTTCGGGAAGTAAGACCCCCGGAGCCCCATGCCCATCGCCCGTCCACAGGCACCACAACCGATACTCCAGTTGCACAGTACTCGACCCGGAAAGACACTGTTTACCCCTAGTCTAGGAAACGGCACCTTTCCGGGCTGGGCACTGCACACAGCACGGCCTCAAGGTGGGGGACCTGCTGAGTCTCCTTTCCCATCTGTAGAGAAGTTGGCTTCTCTATGCCGACCACACCTGGAGACTCTACCCAAGATTTATCCATAGCCTTAGACAGTGTTTACCCACTGCCCTCAGACTTGCATCCCACCTCTATGAGGATTTCATCAACGGTTCTATGTGTACTGCCACAAGGATGAGGATACCATGAGAAAATCTTCCTCCCTTTATAGCTTTTCCTGATAGGAACTGTGTTTCCCTTTCCTAAACTGTGGGCGCCCACACTGTTTGCATTATTCGAGCACCGGCGTCATCCTCAGAATGGCAGGGATCCTGGTCGCTCTCCATTCCCTCTTCTCGCCATGGCAAGCATCTCAACGACACATGCAGCTCCACCACTAGAAAGGGGCCAAAGGCCACCACCACCGTTGTTCCTTTTGAGCCTCCCCCTAGCCAGGCAGACACTGTTTACACCAAGTCTGAGAGACCAGCACGTGTCTGAGCACAGCCCCGCAAACAGTGTGGCTTCGCGTTGCAAGAACGCCCCAGGACTTCTGGCACTTCCAAATGTACCTGGCACCACTCTACCCACCACATCATACTGAATGAATTCAACAATTTTTCCTAAATCGAGACACTTTGATTCACCCCCCTGCAACTTGCACCCATCACTCAATGGGGCCCTCTCTTCTGCTCTAACTTATGCCAGGAGGAGGAGCAGGAGCATCAGAGGACAAGAGCATTCGAGGTCTGTCTTGTTCTACTGGAAAGTCCCGTTAGCTTCTCTCAGCTGGCGGTGTACACATTGCTAGCAAAAGACTAATGAAATCGTGCCGAATTTTCCCGTGATGAGGTGGCTGCCAGACTCGTCATGACTTCATGGCAAGCAGCTCAAGGTCACCTGCATCTCCACCACTACCACGCGTCCGAAGGCCAGCCTAAAAGTTGTTCTTCCTGAGCGTTACTCTACCTGGACAGGAACTAATTCCCCAAAATACATGTAATCAGCACCTGTACAAGTAGGGCACCACACACATCAGGGCTCTCTGTGGAGGATCTCCCCGGTCCCATTCCTACGTTCACGAGGAACTTTGATCTGTACCCCCATCACATTTTGACGCCTGCACCCACGATATATGCAGACCCCTAGAGGATATCGAACCGCTGCCTTCCAACCTGCATCCTTCCCTCACTGGATATCTGCACCCACCTCCACCCCGGCTCTATGCCTAATAGAGAAGTGTCAGGACTCCATGAGAAAAACGCATATTATACTTCTCTCTTCTTTTCATAGGAATGATTTTCCTTCCTGCAACCTCTTTATGTTCACTTTGTGAGGAAAAGACCACCTAACTCATCCTGAGCATGCCAGAAACACAGAGGGCTCCCAGGGTCATTAGGGTATCAAGGCACCCAACTCAAGGATGCCCGCAAGTCCACGCCCATCACTGTTCCAGAGGCCACCACCAACGATGTTCTTGTGAGTCTTACTCTAGCCACACGGGCACCGTTTACTAGTAGTATATGTCAACAGCACCTGGGTGAACAGGGCACCGCACACAGCACGGCCTCTAAGTGGAGGACACACCCAACTCCTTCTCACTCACACATGTACCTTTCTTACATCTAACCATCACATCCTGATGGCTCTAATCTCGATTGATCTCTAACGCTACAAAATATCTAGACCCAATGGCCTCCAACTTGCATCTCTTCCCCTTGGGGATCACCTCAACGGCTCTATGCATATCTGGAGAACAGTGGGGACCAGGATGCATGATCTTGGCTTCTGTTCTCTGCTACTCCATTAGCAATTATCTTTACCTTAATTACTTTACACATGTTCAAGTTTTTCGGGGTGGAACAGGTAAATCATCAGCAAGATGCGGTTGAGGTCTACGTGGCTTCCACAGCCTTCCGGACTTCTGGGAGGAAGATCACCTGTAGACCCACGCCCATCGCTTATCCAACGGCCACCGCATCCCATAATCCACTTGCACAGCACTCTACCCACAAAGGCACTCTTTACCCCTAGACTAGTAAACGGCACCTTTCCGGGCTGGGCACTGCACGCAGCATGGCCTCAATGTGGGGGACATGCTGAGTCTCCTTCCCAATCTATAGCGAACTTTTCTTCTCTATGCCGACCACACCTTGATGACTGTACCCAAGAGGTATCCATAGATGTAGACAGTGCTGACCCACTGCCCTCAGACTTGCATTCCACCTCACTGAGAATCTCATCGCCGGTTTTATGAGTACTGGCAGAAAGACGAGGATACCATGGGAAAATCTTCCTCCGATTATCTCTTTTCCTGATAGGAACTGTGTTTCCCTTTGCTAAACTGTGGCTGCCCACACTACTAGGAATATTCGAGCACCGGATTCACCCTCCAAATGCCAGGGATCCTGGTCGCACCCCTGGCCCTCTTCTCGCCATGGCAAGCAACTCAAAGACATGTGCAGCTCTAACACTACAACGGGTCCAAAGGCCACCACAAGTGATATTCCTTGGGAGCCACACTCTGCCCAGGCAGACAGCGTTAAGCCCAAGTCTGACAGATCATCACCCGTCTGGGCACGGCCCCGCATACAGCGGGCCTTCGCATTGGAAGACTTACCCAGTACTTCTGCCACTTCCAAATAGAGCGTTCACCTCGTTCCCATCATATCACACCGAATACATCGAAGAATTTTCCGTGCATCGAGACACATTGATTTTCCGCCCTGCAACTTGCATCCATCACTCACTGAGGATCTGCTCTTTGGCTCCAAGTTTTCCTCGGAAGAAGATGAAGAGCATCAGAGGACAAGATCCTTCGGGTTCCCTCTTGTTCTATTGGAAAACTCCAGTTAGCTTTGCTCACCTGTGGGTATTGACACTGCTAGGAACAGACTAATGAAATCGCCATGAGTTCTCCCGAGGTCACGGGGCTGCCAGAGTCCTCATGAATTCACGGCAGCCAGCTCAAGTCAACTGCAGCTCCACCACTACCACCCATCCGAAGGCCAGCCTCAAACTTGTTCTTGTTGAGCGTTACTCTACCTGGCCAGGAACGAACTACTCAAAATACAAGTAATCAGCACCTGTCCGGGCAGGGCACCGCACACATCAGGGCTCTCAGTGAAGGATCTCCCCGGTCCCCTTCCCACTCTCGCGAGTAGCTTTGATCTGTCTCCCCATCAAATCCTAACGGCTGCACCCACGATATATCCAGACCCCTACAAGATATCAAACCACTGCATTCCAACCTGTAACCCTCCCTCAGTGGACACCCACACCTACCTCCACCCCACTCTATGCCTACTTGAGAAGTATCAGAACCACGCGAGAATAACGCATATTGCACTTCTCGCTTCTTCTCATAGGAATGATCTTGATTCCTGCAAACTGTTTTTGTTCTCCTTGTGAGGAAAGGACCACTTACCTCATCCTGAGGATGCCAGCCCAACACATGGCTACCACAGTCATTAGGATATCAAGGCAGCCAACTCAAGGACACCTGTAACTCCACCCACATAACGGGGCTAGAGGTCACCACCAACGATGTTCTGGTGAGCCTTACTCTACCTAGACGGCTCGGTTCACTAGTACTATACGTGAACAGTATCTGTCCGGGCAGGGCACCGCACACAGCACATCTTCGAGGTGGCTGACACGCCTACCTCCCTCTCACTCACACATGTACCTTTCTTACTTCTATCCATCACATCCTGATGACTGTCCCCAGGCTTGATCCTTACCCATTCAAAATATCTCGACCCACTGTCCGCCATCTTGCATCCCTCGCCCGTGGGGATCCCCTCAGCTGCTCTATGCATATCTGGAGAACTATGTGAACACAGGAAAAATGATCTTGCTTTCTGTTCTCTGCTACTCTATGAGCAATTATCTTGACCTTATTCACTTTAGACATGTTCACGTTTTTCGGGGTGGAACAGGTAAATCATCATCAAGATGCGGTTGAGATCTATGTGGCTTCCAGAGCCTTCCTGACTTCGGGAAGTAAGACCCCCGGAGCCCCATGCCCATCGCCCGTCCACAGGCACCACAACCGATACTCCAGTTGCACAGTACTCGACCCGGAAAGACACTGTTTACCCCTAGTCTAGGAAACGGCACCTTTCCGGGCTGGGCACTGCACACAGCACGGCCTCAAGGTGGGGGACCTGCTGAGTCTCCTTTCCCATCTGTAGAGAAGTTGGCTTCTCTATGCCGACCACACCTGGAGACTCTACCCAAGATTTATCCATAGCCTTAGACAGTGTTTACCCACTGCCCTCAGACTTGCATCCCACCTCTATGAGGATTTCATCAACGGTTCTATGTGTACTGCCACAAGGATGAGGATACCATGAGAAAATCTTCCTCCCTTTATAGCTTTTCCTGATAGGAACTGTGTTTCCCTTTCCTAAACTGTGGGCGCCCACACTGTTTGCATTATTCGAGCACCGGCGTCATCCTCAGAATGGCAGGGATCCTGGTCGCTCTCCATTCCCTCTTCTCGCCATGGCAAGCATCTCAACGACACATGCAGCTCCACCACTAGAAAGGGGCCAAAGGCCACCACCACCGTTGTTCCTTTTGAGCCTCCCCCTAGCCAGGCAGACACTGTTTACACCAAGTCTGAGAGACCAGCACGTGTCTGAGCACAGCCCCGCAAACAGTGTGGCTTCGCGTTGCAAGAACGCCCCAGGACTTCTGGCACTTCCAAATGTACCTGGCACCACTCTACCCACCACATCATACTGAATGAATTCAACAATTTTTCCTAAATCGAGACACTTTGATTCACCCCCCTGCAACTTGCACCCATCACTCAATGGGGCCCTCTCTTCTGCTCTAACTTATGCCAGGAGGAGGAGCAGGAGCATCAGAGGACAAGAGCATTCGAGGTCTGTCTTGTTCTACTGGAAAGTCCCGTTAGCTTCTCTCAGCTGGCGGTGTACACATTGCTAGCAAAAGACTAATGAAATCGTGCCGAATTTTCCCGTGATGAGGTGGCTGCCAGACTCGTCATGACTTCATGGCAAGCAGCTCAAGGTCACCTGCATCTCCACCACTACCACGCGTCCGAAGGCCAGCCTAAAAGTTGTTCTTCCTGAGCGTTACTCTACCTGGACAGGAACTAATTCCCCAAAATACATGTAATCAGCACCTGTACAAGTAGGGCACCACACACATCAGGGCTCTCTGTGGAGGATCTCCCCGGTCCCATTCCTACGTTCACGAGGAACTTTGATCTGTACCCCCATCACATTTTGACGCCTGCACCCACGATATATGCAGACCCCTAGAGGATATCGAACCGCTGCCTTCCAACCTGCATCCTTCCCTCACTGGATATCTGCACCCACCTCCACCCCGGCTCTATGCCTAATAGAGAAGTGTCAGGACTCCATGAGAAAAACGCATATTATACTTCTCTCTTCTTTTCATAGGAATGATTTTCCTTCCTGCAACCTCTTTATGTTCACTTTGTGAGGAAAAGACCACCTAACTCATCCTGAGCATGCCAGAAACACAGAGGGCTCCCAGGGTCATTAGGGTATCAAGGCACCCAACTCAAGGATGCCCGCAAGTCCACGCCCATCACTGTTCCAGAGGCCACCACCAACGATGTTCTTGTGAGTCTTACTCTAGCCACACGGGCACCGTTTACTAGTAGTATATGTCAACAGCACCTGGGTGAACAGGGCACCGCACACAGCACGGCCTCTAAGTGGAGGACACACCCAACTCCTTCTCACTCACACATGTACCTTTCTTACATCTAACCATCACATCCTGATGGCTCTAATCTCGATTGATCTCTAACGCTACAAAATATCTAGACCCAATGGCCTCCAACTTGCATCTCTTCCCCTTGGGGATCACCTCAACGGCTCTATGCATATCTGGAGAACAGTGGGGACCAGGATGCATGATCTTGGCTTCTGTTCTCTGCTACTCCATTAGCAATTATCTTTACCTTAATTACTTTACACATGTTCAAGTTTTTCGGGGTGGAACAGGTAAATCATCAGCAAGATGCGGTTGAGGTCTACGTGGCTTCCACAGCCTTCCGGACTTCTGGGAGGAAGATCACCTGTAGACCCACGCCCATCGCTTATCCAACGGCCACCGCATCCCATAATCCACTTGCACAGCACTCTACCCACAAAGGCACTCTTTACCCCTAGACTAGTAAACGGCACCTTTCCGGGCTGGGCACTGCACGCAGCATGGCCTCAATGTGGGGGACATGCTGAGTCTCCTTCCCAATCTATAGCGAACTTTTCTTCTCTATGCCGACCACACCTTGATGACTGTACCCAAGAGGTATCCATAGATGTAGACAGTGCTGACCCACTGCCCTCAGACTTGCATTCCACCTCACTGAGAATCTCATCGCCGGTTTTATGAGTACTGGCAGAAAGACGAGGATACCATGGGAAAATCTTCCTCCGATTATCTCTTTTCCTGATAGGAACTGTGTTTCCCTTTGCTAAACTGTGGCTGCCCACACTACTAGGAATATTCGAGCACCGGATTCACCCTCCAAATGCCAGGGATCCTGGTCGCACCCCTGGCCCTCTTCTCGCCATGGCAAGCAACTCAAAGACATGTGCAGCTCTAACACTACAACGGGTCCAAAGGCCACCACAAGTGATATTCCTTGGGAGCCACACTCTGCCCAGGCAGACAGCGTTAAGCCCAAGTCTGACAGATCATCACCCGTCTGGGCACGGCCCCGCATACAGCGGGCCTTCGCATTGGAAGACTTACCCAGTACTTCTGCCACTTCCAAATAGAGCGTTCACCTCGTTCCCATCATATCACACCGAATACATCGAAGAATTTTCCGTGCATCGAGACACATTGATTTTCCGCCCTGCAACTTGCATCCATCACTCACTGAGGATCTGCTCTTTGGCTCCAAGTTTTCCTCGGAAGAAGATGAAGAGCATCAGAGGACAAGATCCTTCGGGTTCCCTCTTGTTCTATTGGAAAACTCCAGTTAGCTTTGCTCACCTGTGGGTATTGACACTGCTAGGAACAGACTAATGAAATCGCCATGAGTTCTCCCGAGGTCACGGGGCTGCCAGAGTCCTCATGAATTCACGGCAGCCAGCTCAAGTCAACTGCAGCTCCACCACTACCACCCATCCGAAGGCCAGCCTCAAACTTGTTCTTGTTGAGCGTTACTCTACCTGGCCAGGAACGAACTACTCAAAATACAAGTAATCAGCACCTGTCCGGGCAGGGCACCGCACACATCAGGGCTCTCAGTGAAGGATCTCCCCGGTCCCCTTCCCACTCTCGCGAGTAGCTTTGATCTGTCTCCCCATCAAATCCTAACGGCTGCACCCACGATATATCCAGACCCCTACAAGATATCAAACCACTGCATTCCAACCTGTAACCCTCCCTCAGTGGACACCCACACCTACCTCCACCCCACTCTATGCCTACTTGAGAAGTATCAGAACCACGCGAGAATAACGCATATTGCACTTCTCGCTTCTTCTCATAGGAATGATCTTGATTCCTGCAAACTGTTTTTGTTCTCCTTGTGAGGAAAGGACCACTTACCTCATCCTGAGGATGCCAGCCCAACACATGGCTACCACAGTCATTAGGATATCAAGGCAGCCAACTCAAGGACACCTGTAACTCCACCCACATAACGGGGCTAGAGGTCACCACCAACGATGTTCTGGTGAGCCTTACTCTACCTAGACGGCTCGGTTCACTAGTACTATACGTGAACAGTATCTGTCCGGGCAGGGCACCGCACACAGCACATCTTCGAGGTGGCTGACACGCCTACCTCCCTCTCACTCACACATGTACCTTTCTTACTTCTATCCATCACATCCTGATGACTGTCCCCAGGCTTGATCCTTACCCATTCAAAATATCTCGACCCACTGTCCGCCATCTTGCATCCCTCGCCCGTGGGGATCCCCTCAGCTGCTCTATGCATATCTGGAGAACTATGTGAACACAGGAAAAATGATCTTGCTTTCTGTTCTCTGCTACTCTATGAGCAATTATCTTGACCTTATTCACTTTAGACATGTTCACGTTTTTCGGGGTGGAACAGGTAAATCATCATCAAGATGCGGTTGAGATCTATGTGGCTTCCAGAGCCTTCCTGACTTCGGGAAGTAAGACCCCCGGAGCCCCATGCCCATCGCCCGTCCACAGGCACCACAACCGATACTCCAGTTGCACAGTACTCGACCCGGAAAGACACTGTTTACCCCTAGTCTAGGAAACGGCACCTTTCCGGGCTGGGCACTGCACACAGCACGGCCTCAAGGTGGGGGACCTGCTGAGTCTCCTTTCCCATCTGTAGAGAAGTTGGCTTCTCTATGCCGACCACACCTGGAGACTCTACCCAAGATTTATCCATAGCCTTAGACAGTGTTTACCCACTGCCCTCAGACTTGCATCCCACCTCTATGAGGATTTCATCAACGGTTCTATGTGTACTGCCACAAGGATGAGGATACCATGAGAAAATCTTCCTCCCTTTATAGCTTTTCCTGATAGGAACTGTGTTTCCCTTTCCTAAACTGTGGGCGCCCACACTGTTTGCATTATTCGAGCACCGGCGTCATCCTCAGAATGGCAGGGATCCTGGTCGCTCTCCATTCCCTCTTCTCGCCATGGCAAGCATCTCAACGACACATGCAGCTCCACCACTAGAAAGGGGCCAAAGGCCACCACCACCGTTGTTCCTTTTGAGCCTCCCCCTAGCCAGGCAGACACTGTTTACACCAAGTCTGAGAGACCAGCACGTGTCTGAGCACAGCCCCGCAAACAGTGTGGCTTCGCGTTGCAAGAACGCCCCAGGACTTCTGGCACTTCCAAATGTACCTGGCACCACTCTACCCACCACATCATACTGAATGAATTCAACAATTTTTCCTAAATCGAGACACTTTGATTCACCCCCCTGCAACTTGCACCCATCACTCAATGGGGCCCTCTCTTCTGCTCTAACTTATGCCAGGAGGAGGAGCAGGAGCATCAGAGGACAAGAGCATTCGAGGTCTGTCTTGTTCTACTGGAAAGTCCCGTTAGCTTCTCTCAGCTGGCGGTGTACACATTGCTAGCAAAAGACTAATGAAATCGTGCCGAATTTTCCCGTGATGAGGTGGCTGCCAGACTCGTCATGACTTCATGGCAAGCAGCTCAAGGTCACCTGCATCTCCACCACTACCACGCGTCCGAAGGCCAGCCTAAAAGTTGTTCTTCCTGAGCGTTACTCTACCTGGACAGGAACTAATTCCCCAAAATACATGTAATCAGCACCTGTACAAGTAGGGCACCACACACATCAGGGCTCTCTGTGGAGGATCTCCCCGGTCCCATTCCTACGTTCACGAGGAACTTTGATCTGTACCCCCATCACATTTTGACGCCTGCACCCACGATATATGCAGACCCCTAGAGGATATCGAACCGCTGCCTTCCAACCTGCATCCTTCCCTCACTGGATATCTGCACCCACCTCCACCCCGGCTCTATGCCTAATAGAGAAGTGTCAGGACTCCATGAGAAAAACGCATATTATACTTCTCTCTTCTTTTCATAGGAATGATTTTCCTTCCTGCAACCTCTTTATGTTCACTTTGTGAGGAAAAGACCACCTAACTCATCCTGAGCATGCCAGAAACACAGAGGGCTCCCAGGGTCATTAGGGTATCAAGGCACCCAACTCAAGGATGCCCGCAAGTCCACGCCCATCACTGTTCCAGAGGCCACCACCAACGATGTTCTTGTGAGTCTTACTCTAGCCACACGGGCACCGTTTACTAGTAGTATATGTCAACAGCACCTGGGTGAACAGGGCACCGCACACAGCACGGCCTCTAAGTGGAGGACACACCCAACTCCTTCTCACTCACACATGTACCTTTCTTACATCTAACCATCACATCCTGATGGCTCTAATCTCGATTGATCTCTAACGCTACAAAATATCTAGACCCAATGGCCTCCAACTTGCATCTCTTCCCCTTGGGGATCACCTCAACGGCTCTATGCATATCTGGAGAACAGTGGGGACCAGGATGCATGATCTTGGCTTCTGTTCTCTGCTACTCCATTAGCAATTATCTTTACCTTAATTACTTTACACATGTTCAAGTTTTTCGGGGTGGAACAGGTAAATCATCAGCAAGATGCGGTTGAGGTCTACGTGGCTTCCACAGCCTTCCGGACTTCTGGGAGGAAGATCACCTGTAGACCCACGCCCATCGCTTATCCAACGGCCACCGCATCCCATAATCCACTTGCACAGCACTCTACCCACAAAGGCACTCTTTACCCCTAGACTAGTAAACGGCACCTTTCCGGGCTGGGCACTGCACGCAGCATGGCCTCAATGTGGGGGACATGCTGAGTCTCCTTCCCAATCTATAGCGAACTTTTCTTCTCTATGCCGACCACACCTTGATGACTGTACCCAAGAGGTATCCATAGATGTAGACAGTGCTGACCCACTGCCCTCAGACTTGCATTCCACCTCACTGAGAATCTCATCGCCGGTTTTATGAGTACTGGCAGAAAGACGAGGATACCATGGGAAAATCTTCCTCCGATTATCTCTTTTCCTGATAGGAACTGTGTTTCCCTTTGCTAAACTGTGGCTGCCCACACTACTAGGAATATTCGAGCACCGGATTCACCCTCCAAATGCCAGGGATCCTGGTCGCACCCCTGGCCCTCTTCTCGCCATGGCAAGCAACTCAAAGACATGTGCAGCTCTAACACTACAACGGGTCCAAAGGCCACCACAAGTGATATTCCTTGGGAGCCACACTCTGCCCAGGCAGACAGCGTTAAGCCCAAGTCTGACAGATCATCACCCGTCTGGGCACGGCCCCGCATACAGCGGGCCTTCGCATTGGAAGACTTACCCAGTACTTCTGCCACTTCCAAATAGAGCGTTCACCTCGTTCCCATCATATCACACCGAATACATCGAAGAATTTTCCGTGCATCGAGACACATTGATTTTCCGCCCTGCAACTTGCATCCATCACTCACTGAGGATCTGCTCTTTGGCTCCAAGTTTTCCTCGGAAGAAGATGAAGAGCATCAGAGGACAAGATCCTTCGGGTTCCCTCTTGTTCTATTGGAAAAGTCCAGTTAGCTTCGCTCACCTGTGGGTATTCACACTGCTAGGAACAGACTAATGAAATCGCCATGAGTTCTCCCTAGGTCACGGGGCTGCCAGAGTCCTCATGAATTCACGGCAGCCAGCTCAAGTCAACTGCAGCTCCACCACTACCACCCATCCGAAGGCCAGCCTCAAACTTGTTCTTGTTGAGTGTTACTCTACCTGGCCAGGAACGAACTACTCAAAATACAAGTAATCAGCACCTGTCCGGGAAGGGCACCGCACACATCAGGGCTCTCAGTGAAGGATCTCCCCGGTCCCCTTCCCACTCTCGCGAGTAGCTTTGATCTGTCTCCCCATCAAATCCTAACGGCTGCACCCACGATATATCCAGACCCCTACAAGATATCAAACCACTGCCTTCCAACCTGCAACCCTCCCTCAGTGGACACCCACACCTACCTCCACCCCACTCTATGCCTACTTGAGAAGTAACAGAACCACGTGAGAATTACGCATATTGTACTTCTCACTTCTTCTCATAGGAATGATCTTGCTTCCTGCAAACTGTTTGTGTTCTCCTTGTGAGGAAAGGACCACTTACCTCATCCTGAGGATGCCAGCCCAACACATGGCTACCACAGTCATTAGGATATCAAGGCAGCCAACTCAAGGACTCCTGTAACTCCACCCACATAACGGGTCTAGAGGTCACCACCAACGATGTTCTGGTGAGCCTTACTCTACCTAGACGGCTCGGTTCACTAGTACTATACGTGAACAGTATCTGTCCGGGCAGGGCACCGCACACAGCACATCTTCGAGGTGGCTGACACGCCTACCTCCCTCTCACTCACACATGTACCTTTCTTACTTCTATCCATCACATCCTGATGACTGTCCCCAGGCTTGATCCTTACCCATTCAAAATATCTCGACCCACTGTCCGCCATCTTGCATCCCTCGCCCGTGGGGATCCCCTCAGCTGCTCTATGCATATCTGGAGAACTATGTGAACACAGGAAAAATGATCTTGCTTTCTGTTCTCTGCTACTCTATGAGCAATTATCTTGACCTTATTCACTTTAGACATGTTCACGTTTTTCGGGGTGGAACAGGTAAATCATCATCAAGATGCGGTTGAGATCTATGTGGCTTCCAGAGCCTTCCTGACTTCGGGAAGTAAGACCCCCGGAGCCCCATGCCCATCGCCCGTCCACAGGCACCACAACCGATACTCCAGTTGCACAGTACTCGACCCGGAAAGGCACTGTTTACCCCTAGTCTAGGAAACGGCACCTTTCCGGGCTGGGCACTGCACACAGCACGGCCTCAAGGTGGGGGACCTGCTGAGTCTCCTTTCCCATCTGTAGAGAATTTGGCTTCTCTATGCCGACCACACCTGGAGACTCTACCCAAGATTTATCCATAGCCTTAGACAGTGTTTACCCACTGCCCTCAGACTTGCATCCCACCTCTATGAGGATTTCATCAACGGTTCTATGTGTACTGCCACAAGGATGAGGATACCATGAGAAAATCTTCCTCCCTTTATAGCTTTTCCTGATAGGAACTGTGTTTCCCTTTCCTAAACTGTGGGCGCCCACACTGTTTGCATTATTCGAGCACCGGCGTCATCCTCAAAATGGCAGGGATCCTGCTCGCTCTCCATTCCCTCTTCTCGCCATGGCAAGCATCTCAACGACACATGCAGCTCCACCACTAGAACGGGTCCAAAGGCCACCACCACCGATGTTCCTTTTGAGCCTCCCCCTAGCCAGGCAGACACTGTTTACACCAAGTCTGAGAGACCAGCACGTGTCTGAGCACAGCCCCGCAAACAGGGTGGCTTCGCGTTGCAAGAACGCCCCAGGACTTCTGGCACTTCCAAATGTACCTGGCACCACTCTACCCACCACATCATACTGAATGAATTCAACAATTTTTCCTAACTCGAGACACTTTGATTCACCCCCCTGCAACTTGCACCCATCACTCAATGGGGCCCTCTCTTCTGCTCTAACTTATGCCAGGAGGAGGAGCAGGAGCATCAGAGGACAAGAGCATTCGAGTTCTCTCTTGTTCTACTGGAAAGTCCCATTAGCTTCTCTCAGCTGGCGGTGTACACATTGCTAGCAAAAGACTAATGAAATCGTGCCGAATTTTCCCGTGATGAGGTGGCTGCCAGACTCGTCATGACTTCATGGCAAGCAGCTCAAGGTCACCTGCATCTCCACCACTACCACGCGTCCGAAGGCCAGCCTAAAAGTTGTTCTTCCTGAGCGTTACTCTACCTGGACAGGAACTAATTCCCCAAAATACATGTAAACAGCACCTGTACAAGTAGGGCACCACACACATCAGGGCTCTCTGTGGAGGATCTCCCCGGTCCCATTCCTACGTTCACGAGGAACTTTGATCTGTACCCCCATCACATTTTGACGCCTGCACCCACGATATATGCAGACCCCTAGAGGATATCGAACCGCTGCCTTCCAACCTGCATCCTTCCCTCACTGGATATCTGCACCCACCTCCACCCCGGCTCTATGCCTAATAGGGAAGTGTCAGGACTCCACGAGAAAAACGCATATTATACTTCTCTCTTCTTTTCATAGGAATGAGTTTCCTTCCTGCAACCTCTTTCTGTTCACTTTGTGAGGAAAGGACCACCTAACTCATCCTGAGGATGCCAGAAACACAGAGGGCTCCCAGGGTCATTAGGGTATCAAGGCACCCAACTCAAGGATGCCCGCAAGTCCACGCCCATCACTGTTCCAGAGGCCACCACCAACGATGTTCTTGTGAGTCTTACTCTAGCCACACGGGCACCGTTTACTAGTAGTATATGTCAACAGCACCTGGGTGAACAGGGCACCGCACACAGCACGGCCTCTAAGTGGAGGACACGCCCAACTCCTTCTCACTCACACATGTACCTTTCTTACGTCTAACCATCACATCCTGATGGCTCTAATCTCGATTGATCTCTAACGCTACAAAATATCTAGACCCAATGGCCTCCAACTTGCATCTCTTCCCCTTGGGGATCACCTCAACGGCTCTATGCATATCTGGAGAACAGTGGGGACCAGGATGCATGATCTTGGCTTCTGTTCTCTGCTACTCCATTAGCAATTATCTTTACCTTAATTACTTTACACATGTTCAAGTTTTTCGGGGTGGAACAGGTAAATCATCAGCAAGATGCGGTTGAGGTCTACGTGGCTTCCACAGCCTTCCGGACTTCTGGGAGGAAGATCTCCTGTAGACCCACGCCCATCGCTTATCCAACGGCCACCGCCTCCGATAATCCACTTGCACAGCACTCTACCCACAAAGGCACTCTTTACCCCTAGACTAGTAAACGGCACCTTTCCGGGCTGGGCACTGCACGCAGCATGGCCTCAATGTGGGGGACATGCTGAGTCTCCTTCCCAATCTATAGCGAACTTTTCTTCTCTATGCCGACCACACCTTGATGACTGTACCCAAGAGGTATCCATAGATGTAGACAGTGCTGACCCACTGCCCTCAGACTTGCATTCCACCTCACTGAGAATCTCATCGCCGGTTTTATGAGTACTGGCAGAAAGACGAGGATACCATGGGAAAATCTTCCTCCGATTATCTCTTTTCCTGATAGGAACTGTGTTTCCCTTTGCTAAACTGTGGCTGCCCACACTACTAGGAATATTCGAGCACCGGATTCACCCTCCAAATTCCAGGGATCCTGGTCGCACCCCTGGCCCTCTTCTCGCCATGGCAAGCAACTCAAAGACATGTGCAGCTCTAACACTACAACGGGTCCAAAGGCCACCACAAGTGATATTCCTTGGGAGCCACACTCTGCCCAGGCAGACAGCGTTAAGCCCAAGTCTGACAGATCATCACCCGTCTGGGCACGGCCCCGCATACAGCGGGCCTTCGCATTGGAAGACTTACCCAGTACTTCTGCCACTTCCAAATAGAGCGTTCACCTCGTTCCCATCATATCACACCGAATACATCGAAGAATTTTCCGTGCATCGAGACACATTGATTTTCCGCCCTGCAACTTGCATCCATCACTCACTGAGGATCTGCTCTTTGGCTCCAAGTTTTCCTCGGAAGAAGATGAAGAGCATCAGAGGACAAGATCCTTCGGGTTCCCTCTTGTTCTATTGGAAAAGTCCAGTTAGCTTCACTCACCTGTGGGTATTCACACTGCTAGGAAAAGACTAATGAAATCGCCATGAGTTCTCCCGAGGTCACGGGGCTGCCAGAGTCCTCATGAATTCACGGCAGCCAGCTCAAGTCAACTGCAGCTCCACCACTACCACCCATCCGAAGGCCAGCCTCAAACTTATTCTTGTTGAGCGTTACTCTACCTGGCCAGGAACGAACTACTCAAAATACAAGTAATCAGCACCTGTCCGGGCAGGGCACCGCACACATCAGGGCTCTCAGTGAAGGATCTCCCCGGTCCCCTTCCCACTCTCGCGAGTAGCTTTGATCTGTCTCCCCATCAAATCCTAACGGCTGCACCCACGATATATCCAGACCCCTACAAGATATCAAACCACTGCCTTCCAACCTGCAACCCTCCCTCAGTGGACACCCACACCTACCTCCACCCCACTCTATGCCTACTTGAGAAGTAACAGAACCACGCGAGAATTACGCATATTGTACTTCTCGCTTCTTCTCATAGGAATGATCTTGCTTCCTGCAAACTGTTTGTGTTCTCCTTGTGAGGAAAGGACCACTTACCTCATCCTGAGGATGCCAGCCCAACACATGGCTACCACAGTCATTAGGATATCAAGGCAGCCAACTCAAGGACACCTGTAACTCCACCCACATAACGGGTCTAGAGGTCACCACCAACGATGTTCTGGTGAGCCTTACTCTACCTAGACGGCTCGGTTCACTAGTACTATA
This sequence comes from Eschrichtius robustus, assembly GCF_028021215.1. NCBI lineage: Eukaryota > Metazoa > Chordata > Mammalia > Artiodactyla > Eschrichtiidae > Eschrichtius > Eschrichtius robustus. Next base: position 128,097,447 of record NC_090845.1, read on the forward strand.
CGTGAACAGTATCTGTCCGGGCAGGGCACCGCACACAGCACATCTTCGAGGAGGCTGACACGCCTACCTCCCTCTCACTCACACATGTACCTTTCTTACTTCTATCCATCACATCCTGATGACTGTCCCCAGGCTTGATCCTTACCCATTCAAAATATCTCGACCCACTGTCCGCCATCTTGCATCCCTCGCCCGTGGGGATCCCCTCAGCTGCTCTATGCATATCTGGAGAACTATGTGAACACAGGAAAAATGATCTTGCTTTCTGTTCTCTGCTACTCTATGAGAAATTATCTTGACCTTATTCACTTTAGACATGTTCACGTTTTTCGGGGTGGAACAGGTAAATCATCATCAAGATGCGGTTGAGATCTATGTGGCTTCCAGAGCCTTCCTGACTTCGGGAAGTAAGACCCCCGGAGCCCCATGCCCATCGCCCGTCCACAGGCACCACAACCGATACTCCAGTTGCACAGTACTCGACCCGGAAAGGCACTGTTTACCCCTAGTCTAGGAAACGGCACCTTTCCGGGCTGGGCACTGCACACAGCACGGCCTCAAGGTGGGGGACCTGCTGAGTCTCCTTTCCCATCTGTAGAGAAGTTGGCTTCTCTATGCCGACCACACCTGGAGACTCTACCCAAGATTTATCCATAGCCTTAGACAGTGTTTACCCACTGCCCTCAGACTTGCATCCCACCTCTATGAGGATTTCATCAACGGTTCTATGTGTACTGCCACAAGGATGAGGATACCATGAGAAAATCTTCCTCCCTTTATAGCTTTTCCTGATAGGAACTGTGTTTCCCTTTCCTAAACTGTGGGCGCCCACACTGTTTGCATTATTCGAGCACCGGCGTCATCCTCAAAATGGCAGGGATCCTGCTCGCTCTCCATTCCCTCTTCTCGCCATGGCAAGCATCTCAACGACACATGCAGCTCCACCACTAGAACGGGTCCAAAGGCCACCACCACCGATGTTCCTTTTGAGCCTCCCCCTAGCCAGGCAGACACTGTTTACACCAAGTCTGAGAGACCAGCACGTGTCTGAGCACAGCCCCGCAAACAGTGTGGCTTCGCGTTGCAAGAACGCCCCAGGACTTCTGGCACTTCCAAATGTACCTGGCACCACTCTACCCACCACATCATACTGAATGAATTCAACAATTTTTCCTAAATCGAGACACTTTGATTCACCCCCCTGCAACTTGCACCCATCACTCAATGGGGCCCTCTCTTCTGCTCTAACTTATGCCAGGAGGAGGAGCAGGAGCGTCAGAGGACAAGAGCATTCGAGTTCTGTCTTGTTCTACTGGAAAGTCCCATTAGCTTCTCTCAGCTGGCGGTGTACACATTGCTAGCAAAAGACTAATGAAATCGTGCCGAATTTTCCCGTGATGAGGTGACTGCCAGACTCGTCATGACTTCATGGCAAGCAGCTCAAGGTCACCTGCATCTCCACCACTACCACGCGTCCGAAGGCTAGCCTAAAAGTTGTTCTTCCTGAGCGTTACTCTACCTGGACAGGAACTAATTCCCCAAAATACATGTAATCAGCACCTGTACAAGTAGGGCACCACACACATCAGGGCTCTCTGTGGAGGATCTCCCCGGTCCCATTCCTACGTTCACGAGGAACTTTGATCTGTACCCCCATCACATTTTGACGCCTGCACCCACGATATATGCAGACCCCTAGAGGATATCGAACCGCTGCCTTCCAACCTGCATCCTTCCCTCACTGGATATCTGCACCCACCTCCACCCCGGCTCTATGCCTAATAGAGAAGTGTCAGGACTCCACGAGAAAAACGCATATTATACTTCTCTCTTCTTTTCATAGGAATGATTTTCCTTCCTGCAACCTGTTTATGTTCACTTTGTGTGGAAAGGACCACCTAACTCATCCTGAGGATGCCAGAAACACAGAGGGCTCCCAGGGTCTTTAGGGTATCAAGGCACCCAACTCAAGGATGCCCGCAAGTCCACGCCCATCACTGTTCCAGAGGCCACCACCAACGATGTTCTTGTGAGTCTTACTCTAGCCACACGGGCACCGTTTACTAGTAGTATATGTCAACAGCACCTGGGTGAACAGGGCACCGCACACAGCACGGCCTCTAAGTGGAGGACACGCCCAACTCCTTCTCACTCACACATGTACCTTTCTTACGTCTAACCATCACATCCTGATGGCTCTAATGTCGATTGATCTCTAACGCTACAAAATATCTAGACCCAATGGCCTCCAACTTGCATCTCTTCCCCTTGGGGATCACCTCAACGGCTCTATGCATATCTGGAGAACAGTGGGGACCAGGATGCATGATCTTGGCTTCTGTTCTCTGCTACTCCATTAGCAATTATCTTTACCTTAATTACTTTACACATGTTCAAGTTTTTCGGGGTGGAACAGGTAAATCATCAGCAAGATGCGGTTGAGGTCCACGTGGCTTCCACAGCCTTCCGGACTTCTGGGAGGAAGATCACCTGTAGACCCACCCCCATCGCTTATCCAACGGCCACCGCCTCCGATAATCCACTTGCACAGCACTCTACCCACAAAGGCACTCTTGACCCCTAGACTAGTAAACGGCACCTTTCCGGGCTGGGCACTGCACGCAGCATGGCCTCAATGTGGGGGACATGCTGAGTCTCCTTCCCAATCTATAGCGAACTTTTCTTCTCTATGCCGACCACACCTTGATGACTGTACCCAAGAGGTATCCATAGATGTAGACAGTGCTGACCCACTGCCCTCAGACTTGCATTCCACCTCACTGAGAATCTCATCGCCGGTTTTATGAGTACTGGCAGAAAGACGAGGATACCATGGGAAAATCTTCCTCCGATTATCTCTTTTCCTGATAGGAACTGTGTTTCCCTTTGCTAAACTGTGGCTGCCCACACTACTAGGAATATTCGAGCACCGGATTCACCCTCCAAATGCCAGGGATCCTGGTCGCACCCCTGGCCCTCTTCTCGCCATGGCAAGCAACTCAAAGACATGTGCAGCTCTAACACTACAACGGGTCCAAAGGCCAACACAAGTGATATTCCTTGGGAGCCACGCTCTGCCCAGGCAGACAGCGTTAAGCCCAAGTCTGACAGATCATCACCCGTCTGGGCACGGCCCCGCATACAGCGGGCCTTCGCATTGGAAGACTTACCCAGTACTTCTGCCACTTCCAAATAGAGCGTTCACCTCGTTCCCATCATATCACACCGAATACATCGAAGAATTTTCCGTGCATCGAGACACATTGATTTTCCGCCCTGCAACTTGCATCCATCACTCACTGAGGATCTGCTCTTTGGCTCCAAGTTTTCCTCGGAAGAAGATGAAGAGCATCAGAGGACAAGATCCTTCGGGTTCCCTCTTGTTCTATTGGAAAAGTCCAGTTAGCTTCGCTCACCTGTGGGTATTCACACTGCTAGGAACAGACTAATGAAATCGCCATGAGTTCTCCCGAGGTCACGGGGCTGCCAGAGTCCTCATGAATTCACGGCAGCCAGCTCAAGTCAACTGCAGCTCCACCACTACCACCCATCCGAAGGCCAGCCTCAAACTTGTTCTTGTTGAGCGTTACTCTACCTGGCCAGGAACGAACTACTCAAAATACAAGTAATCAGCACCTGTCCGGGCAGGGCACCGCACACATCAGGGCTCTCAGTGAAGGATCTCCCCGGTCCCCTTCCCACTCTCGCGAGTAGCTTTGATCTGTCTCCCCATCAAATCCTAACGGCTGCACCCACGATATATCCAGACCCCTACAAGATATCAAACCACTGCCTTCCAACCTGCAACCCTCCCTCAGTGGACACCCACACCTACCTCCACCCCACTCTATGCCTACTTGAGAAGTATCAGAACCACGCGAGAATAACGCATATTGTACTTCTCGCTTCTTCTCATAGGAATGATCTTGCTTCCTGCAAACTGTTTGTGTTCTCCTTGTGAGGAAAGGACCACTTACCTCATCCTGAGGATGCCAGCCCAACACATGGCTACCACAGTCATTAGGATATCAAGGCAGCCAACTCAAGGACACCTGTAACTCCACCCACATAACGGGTCTAGAGGTCACCACCAACGATGTTCTGGTGAGCCTTACTCTACCTAGACGGCTCGGTTCACTAGTACTATACGTGAACAGTATCTGTCCGGGCAGGGCACCGCACACAGCACAGCTTCGAGGTGGCTGACACGCCTACCTCCCTCTCACTCACACATGTACCTTTCTTACTTCTATCCATCACATCCTGATGACTGTCCCCAGGCTTGATCCTTACCCATTCAAAATATCTCGACCCACTGTCCGCCATCTTGCATCCCTCGCCCGTGGGGATCCCCTCAGCTGCTCTATGCATATCTGGAGAACTATGTGAACACAGGAAAAATGATCTTGCTTTCTGTTCTCTGCTACTCTATGAGCAATTATCTTGACCTTATTCACTTTAGACATGTTCACGTTTTTCGGGGTGGAACAGGTAAATCATCATCAAGATGCGGTTGAGATCTATGTGGCTTCCAGAGCCTTCCTGACTTCGGGAAGTAAGACCCCCGGAGCCCCATGCCCATCGCCCGTCCACAGGCACCACAACCGATACTCCAGTTGCACAGTACTCGACCCGGAAAGGCACTGTTTACCCCTAGTCTAGGAAACGGCAACTTTCCGGGCTGGGCACTGCACACAGCACGGCCTCAAGGTGGGGGACCTGCTGAGTCTCCTTTCCCATCTGTAGAGAAGTTGGCTTCTCTATGCCGACCACACCTGGAGACTCTACCCAAGATTTATCCATAGCCTTAGACAGTGTTTACCCACTGCCCTCAGACTTGCATCCCACCTCTATGAGGATTTCATCAACGGTTCTATGTGTACTGCCACAAGGATGAGGATACCATGAGAAAATCTTCCTCCCTTTATAGCTTTTCCTGATAGGAACTGTGTTTCCCTTTCCTAAACTGTGGGCGCCCACACTGTTTGCATTATTCGAGCACCGGCGTCATCCTCAAAATGGCAGGGATCCTGCTCGCTCTCCATTCCCTCTTCTCGCCATGGCAAGCATCTCAACGACACATGCAGCTCCACCACTAGAACGGGTCCAAAGGCCACCACCACCGATGTTCCTTTTGAGCCTCCCCCTAGCCAGGCAGACACTGTTTACACCAAGTCTGAGAGACCAGCACGTGTCTGAGCACAGCCCCGCAAACAGTGTGGCTTCGCGTTGCAAGAACGCCCCAGGACTTCTGGCACTTCCAAATGTACCTGGCACCACTCTACCCACCACATCATACTGAATGAATTCAACAATTTTTCCTAAATCGAGACACTTTGATTCACCCCCCTGCAACTTGCACCCATCACTCAATGGGGCCCTCTCTTCTGCTCTAACTTATGCCAGGAGGAGGAGCAGGAGCATCAGAGGACAAGAGCATTCGAGTTCTGTCTTGTTCTACTGGAAAGTCCCATTAGCTTCTCTCAGCTGGCGGTGTACACATTGCTAGCAAAAGACTAATGAAATCGTGCCGAATTTTCCCGTGATGAGGTGGCTGCCAGACTCGTCATGACTTCATGGCAAGCAGCTCAAGGTCACCTGCATCTCCACCACTACCACGCGTCCGAAGGCCAGCCTAAAAGTTGTTCTTCCTGAGCGTTACTCTACCTGGACAGGAACTAATTCCCCAAAATACATGTAATCAGCACCTGTACAAGTAGGGCACCACACACATCAGGGCTCTCTGTGGAGGATCTCCCCGGTCCCATTCCTACGTTCACGAGGAACTTTGATCTGTACCCCCATCACATTTTGACGCCTGCACCCACGATATATGCAGACCCCTAGAGGATATCGAACCGCTGCCTTCCAACCTGCATCCTTCCCTCACTGGATATCTGCACCCACCTCCACCCCGGCTCTATGCCTAATAGAGAAGTGTCAGGACTCCACGAGAAAAACGCATATTATACTTCTCTCTTCTTTTCATAGGAATGATTTTCCTTCCTGCAACCTCTTTATGTTCACTTTGTGAGGAAAGGACCACCTAACTCATCCTGAGGATGCCAGAAACACAGAGGGCTCCCAGGGTCATTAGGGTATCAAGGCACCCAACTCAAGGATGCCCGCAAGTCCACGCCCATCACTGTTCCAGAGGCCACCACCAACGATGTTCTTGTGAGTCTTACTCTAGCCACACGGGCACCGTTTACTAGTAGTATATGTCAACAGCACCTGGGTGAACAGGGCACCGCACACAGCACGGCCTCTAAGTGGAGGACACGCCCAACTCCTTCTCACTCACACATGTACCTTTCTTACGTCTAACCATCACATCCTGATGGCTCTAATGTCGATTGATCTCTAACGCTACAAAATATCTAGACCCAATGGCCTCCAACTTGCATCTCTTCCCCTTGGGGATCACCTCAACGGCTCTATGCATATCTGGAGAACAGTGGGGACCAGGATGCATGATCTTGGCTTCTGTTCTCTGCTACTCCATTAGCAATTATCTTTACCTTAATTACTTTACACATGTTCAAGTTTTTCGGGGTGGAACAGGTAAATCATCAGCAAGATGCGGTTGAGGTCCACGTGGCTTCCACAGCCTTCCGGACTTCTGGGAGGAAGATCACCTGTAGACCCACGCCCATCGCTTATCCAACGGCCACCGCCTCCGATAATCCACTTGCACAGCACTCTACCCACAAAGGCACTCTTGACCCCTAGACTAGTAAACGGCACCTTTCCGGGCTGGGCACTGCACGCAGCATGGCCTCAATGTGGGGGACATGCTGAGTCTCCTTCCCAATCTATAGCGAACTTTTCTTCTCTATGCCGACCACACCTTGATGACTGTACCCAAGAGGTATCCATAGATGTAGACAGTGCTGACCCACTGCCCTCAGACTTGCATTCCACCTCACTGAGAATCTCATCGCCGGTTTTATGAGTACTGGCAGAAAGACGAGGATACCATGGGAAAATCTTCCTCCGATTATCTCTTTTCCTGATAGGAACTGTGTTTCCCTTTGCTAAACTGTGGCTGCCCACACTACTAGGAATATTCGAGCACCGGATTCACCCTCCAAATGCCAGGGATCCTGGTCGCACCCCTGGCCCTCTTCTCGCCATGGCAAGCAACTCAAAGACATGTGCAGCTCTAACACTACAACGGGTCCAAAGGCCACCACAAGTGATATTCCTTGGGAGCCACGCTCTGCCCAGGCAGACAGCGTTAAGCCCAAGTCTGACAGATCATCACCCGTCTGGGCACGGCCCCGCATACAGCGGGCCTTCGCATTGGAAGACTTACCCAGTACTTCTGCCACTTCCAAATAGAGCGTTCACCTCGTTCCCATCATATCACACCGAATACATCGAAGAATTTTCCGTGCATCGAGACACATTGATTTTCCGCCCTGCAACTTGCATCCATCACTCACTGAGGATCTGCTCTTTGGCTCCAAGTTTTCCTCGGAAGAAGATGAAGAGCATCAGAGGACAAGATCCTTCGGGTTCCCTCTTGTTCTATTGGAAAAGTCCAGTTAGCTTCGCTCACCTGTGGGTATTCACACTGCTAGGAACAGACTAATGAAATCGCCATGAGTTCTCCCGAGGTCACGGGGCTGCCAGAGTCCTCATGAATTCACGGCAGCCAGCTCAAGTCAACTGCAGCTCCACCACTACCACCCATCCGAAGGCCAGCCTCAAACTTGTTCTTGTTGAGCGTTACTCTACCTGGCCAGGAACGAACTACTCAAAATACAAGTAATCAGCACCTGTCCGGGCAGGGCACCGCACACATCAGGGCTCTCAGTGAAGGATCTCCCCGGTCCCCTTCCCACTCTCGCGAGTAGCTTTGATCTGTCTCCCCATCAAATCCTAACGGCTGCACCCACGATATATCCAGACCCCTACAAGATATCAAACCACTGCCTTCCAACCTGCAACCCTCCCTCAGTGGACACCCACACCTACCTCCACCCCACTCTATGCCTACTTGAGAAGTATCAGAACCACGCGAGAATAACGCATATTGTACTTCTCGCTTCTTCTCATAGGAATGATCTTGCTTCCTGCAAACTGTTTGTGTTCTCCTTGTGAGGAAAGGACCACTTACCTCATCCTGAGGATGCCAGCCCAACACATGGCTACCACAGTCATTAGGATATCAAGGCAGCCAACTCAAGGACACCTGTAACTCCACCCACATAACGGGTCTAGAGGTCACCACCAACGATGTTCTGGTGAGCCTTACTCTACCTAGACGGCTCGGTTCACTAGTACTATACGTGAACAGTATCTGTCCGGGCAGGGCACCGCACACAGCACAGCTTCGAGGTGGCTGACACGCCTACCTCCCTCTCACTCACACATGTACCTTTCTTACTTCTATCCATCACATCCTGATGACTGTCCCCAGGCTTGATCCTTACCCATTCAAAATATCTCGACCCACTGTCCGCCATCTTGCATCCCTCGCCCGTGGGGATCCCCTCAGCTGCTCTATGCATATCTGGAGAACTATGTGAACACAGGAAAAATGATCTTGCTTTCTGTTCTCTGCTACTCTATGAGCAATTATCTTGACCTTATTCACTTTAGACATGTTCACGTTTTTCGGGGTGGAACAGGTAAATCATCATCAAGATGCGGTTGAGATCTATGTGGCTTCCAGAGCCTTCCTGACTTCGGGAAGTAAGACCCCCGGAGCCCCATGCCCATCGCCCGTCCACAGGCACCACAACCGATACTCCAGTTGCACAGTACTCGACCCGGAAAGGCACTGTTTACCCCTAGTCTAGGAAACGGCACCTTTCCGGGCTGGGCACTGCACACAGCACGGCCTCAAGGTGGGGGACCTGCTGAGTCTCCTTTCCCATCTGTAGAGAAGTTGGCTTCTCTATGCCGACCACACCTGGAGACTCTACCCAAGATTTATCCATAGCCTTAGACAGTGTTTACCCACTGCCCTCAGACTTGCATCCCACCTCTATGAGGATTTCATCAACGGTTCTATGTGTACTGCCACAAGGATGAGGATACCATGAGAAAATCTTCCTCCCTTTATAGCTTTTCCTGATAGGAACTGTGTTTCCCTTTCCTAAACTGTGGGCGCCCACACTGTTTGCATTATTCGAGCACCGGCGTCATCCTCAAAATGGCAGGGATCCTGCTCGCTCTCCATTCCCTCTTCTCGCCATGGCAAGCATCTCAACGACACATGCAGCTCCACCACTAGAACGGGTCCAAAGGCCACCACCACCGATGTTCCTTTTGAGCCTCCCCCTAGCCAGGCAGACACTGTTTACACCAAGTCTGAGAGACCAGCACGTGTCTGAGCACAGCCCCGCAAACAGTGTGGCTTCGCGTTGCAAGAACGCCCCAGGACTTCTGGCACTTCCAAATGTACCTGGCACCACTCTACCCACCACATCATACTGAATGAATTCAACAATTTTTCCTAAATCGAGACACTTTGATTCACCCCCCTGCAACTTGCACCCATCACTCAATGGGGCCCTCTCTTCTGCTCTAACTTATGCCAGGAGGAGGAGCAGGAGCATCAGAGGACAAGAGCATTCGAGTTCTGTCTTGTTCTACTGGAAAGTCCCATTAGCTTCTCTCAGCTGGCGGTGTACACATTGCTAGCAAAAGACTAATGAAATCGTGCCGAATTTTCCCGTGATGAGGTGGCTGCCAGACTCGTCATGACTTCATGGCAAGCAGCTCAAGGTCACCTGCATCTCCACCACTACCACGCGTCCGAAGGCCAGCCTAAAAGTTGTTCTTCCTGAGCGTTACTCTACCTGGACAGGAACTAATTCCCCAAAATACATGTAATCAGCACCTGTACAAGTAGGGCACCACACACATCAGGGCTCTCTGTGGAGGATCTCCCCGGTCCCATTCCTACGTTCACGAGGAACTTTGATCTGTACCCCCATCACATTTTGACGCCTGCACCCACGATATATGCAGACCCCTAGAGGATATCGAACCGCTGCCTTCCAACCTGCATCCTTCCCTCACTGGATATCTGCACCCACCTCCACCCCGGCTCTATGCCTAATAGAGAAGTGTCAGGACTCCACGAGAAAAACGCATATTATACTTCTCTCTTCTTTTCATAGGAATGATTTTCCTTCCTGCAACCTGTTTATGTTCACTTTGTGTGGAAAGGACCACCTAACTCATCCTGAGGATGCCAGAAACACAGAGGGCTCCCAGGGTCTTTAGGGTATCAAGGCACCCAACTCAAGGATGCCCGCAAGTCCACGCCCATCACTGTTCCAGAGGCCACCACCAACGATGTTCTTGTGAGTCTTACTCTAGCCACACGGGCACCGTTTACTAGTAGTATATGTCAACAGCACCTGGGTGAACAGGGCACCGCACACAGCACGGCCTCTAAGTGGAGGACACGCCCAACTCCTTCTCACTCACACATGTACCTTTCTTACGTCTAACCATCACATCCTGATGGCTCTAATGTCGATTGATCTCTAACGCTACAAAATATCTAGACCCAATGGCCTCCAACTTGCATCTCTTCCCCTTGGGGATCACCTCAACGGCTCTATGCATATCTGGAGAACAGTGGGGACCAGGATGCATGATCTTGGCTTCTGTTCTCTGCTACTCCATTAGCAATTATCTTTACCTTAATTACTTTACACATGTTCAAGTTTTTCGGGGTGGAACAGGTAAATCATCAGCAAGATGCGGTTGAGGTCCACGTGGCTTCCACAGCCTTCCGGACTTCTGGGAGGAAGATCACCTGTAGACCCACCCCCATCGCTTATCCAACGGCCACCGCCTCCGATAATCCACTTGCACAGCACTCTACCCACAAAGGCACTCTTGACCCCTAGACTAGTAAACGGCACCTTTCCGGGCTGGGCACTGCACGCAGCATGGCCTCAATGTGGGGGACATGCTGAGTCTCCTTCCCAATCTATAGCGAACTTTTCTTCTCTATGCCGACCACACCTTGATGACTGTACCCAAGAGGTATCCATAGATGTAGACAGTGCTGACCCACTGCCCTCAGACTTGCATTCCACCTCACTGAGAATCTCATCGCCGGTTTTATGAGTACTGGCAGAAAGACGAGGATACCATGGGAAAATCTTCCTCCGATTATCTCTTTTCCTGATAGGAACTGTGTTTCCCTTTGCTAAACTGTGGCTGCCCACACTACTAGGAATATTCGAGCACCGGATTCACCCTCCAAATGCCAGGGATCCTGGTCGCACCCCTGGCCCTCTTCTCGCCATGGCAAGCAACTCAAAGACATGTGCAGCTCTAACACTACAACGGGTCCAAAGGCCAACACAAGTGATATTCCTTGGGAGCCACGCTCTGCCCAGGCAGACAGCGTTAAGCCCAAGTCTGACAGATCATCACCCGTCTGGGCACGGCCCCGCATACAGCGGGCCTTCGCATTGGAAGACTTACCCAGTACTTCTGCCACTTCCAAATAGAGCGTTCACCTCGTTCCCATCATATCACACCGAATACATCGAAGAATTTTCCGTGCATCGAGACACATTGATTTTCCGCCCTGCAACTTGCATCCATCACTCACTGAGGATCTGCTCTTTGGCTCCAAGTTTTCCTCGGAAGAAGATGAAGAGCATCAGAGGACAAGATCCTTCGGGTTCCCTCTTGTTCTATTGGAAAAGTCCAGTTAGCTTCGCTCACCTGTGGGTATTCACACTGCTAGGAACAGACTAATGAAATCGCCATGAGTTCTCCCGAGGTCACGGGGCTGCCAGAGTCCTCATGAATTCACGGCAGCCAGCTCAAGTCAACTGCAGCTCCACCACTACCACCCATCCGAAGGCCAGCCTCAAACTTGTTCTTGTTGAGCGTTACTCTACCTGGCCAGGAACGAACTACTCAAAATACAAGTAATCAGCACCTGTCCGGGCAGGGCACCGCACACATCAGGGCTCTCAGTGAAGGATCTCCCCGGTCCCCTTCCCACTCTCGCGAGTAGCTTTGATCTGTCTCCCCATCAAATCCTAACGGCTGCACCCACGATATATCCAGACCCCTACAAGATATCAAACCACTGCCTTCCAACCTGCAACCCTCCCTCAGTGGACACCCACACCTACCTCCACCCCACTCTATGCCTACTTGAGAAGTATCAGAACCACGCGAGAATAACGCATATTGTACTTCTCGCTTCTTCTCATAGGAATGATCTTGCTTCCTGCAAACTGTTTGTGTTCTCCTTGTGAGGAAAGGACCACTTACCTCATCCTGAGGATGCCAGCCCAACACATGGCTACCACAGTCATTAGGATATCAAGGCAGCCAACTCAAGGACACCTGTAACTCCACCCACATAACGGGTCTAGAGGTCACCACCAACGATGTTCTGGTGAGCCTTACTCTACCTAGACGGCTCGGTTCACTAGTACTATACGTGAACAGTATCTGTCCGGGCAGGGCACCGCACACAGCACAGCTTCGAGGTGGCTGACACGCCTACCTCCCTCTCACTCACACATGTACCTTTCTTACTTCTATCCATCACATCCTGATGACTGTCCCCAGGCTTGATCCTTACCCATTCAAAATATCTCGACCCACTGTCCGCCATCTTGCATCCCTCGCCCGTGGGGATCCCCTCAGCTGCTCTATGCATATCTGGAGAACTATGTGAACACAGGAAAAATGATCTTGCTTTCTGTTCTCTGCTACTCTATGAGCAATTATCTTGACCTTATTCACTTTAGACATGTTCACGTTTTTCGGGGTGGAACAGGTAAATCATCATCAAGATGCGGTTGAGATCTATGTGGCTTCCAGAGCCTTCCTGACTTCGGGAAGTAAGACCCCCGGAGCCCCATGCCCATCGCCCGTCCACAGGCACCACAACCGATACTCCAGTTGCACAGTACTCGACCCGGAAAGGCACTGTTTACCCCTAGTCTAGGAAACGGCACCTTTCCGGGCTGGGCACTGCACACAGCACGGCCTCAAGGTGGGGGACCTGCTGAGTCTCCTTTCCCATCTGTAGAGAAGTTGGCTTCTCTATGCCGACCACACCTGGAGACTCTACCCAAGATTTATCCATAGCCTTAGACAGTGTTTACCCACTGCCCTCAGACTTGCATCCCACCTCTATGAGGATTTCATCAACGGTTCTATGTGTACTGCCACAAGGATGAGGATACCATGAGAAAATCTTCCTCCCTTTATAGCTTTTCCTGATAGGAACTGTGTTTCCCTTTCCTAAACTGTGGGCGCCCACACTGTTTGCATTATTCGAGCACCGGCGTCATCCTCAAAATGGCAGGGATCCTGCTCGCTCTCCATTCCCTCTTCTCGCCATGGCAAGCATCTCAACGACACATGCAGCTCCACCACTAGAACGGGTCCAAAGGCCACCACCACCGATGTTCCTTTTGAGCCTCCCCCTAGCCAGGCAGACACTGTTTACACCAAGTCTGAGAGACCAGCACGTGTCTGAGCACAGCCCCGCAAACAGTGTGGCTTCGCGTTGCAAGAACGCCCCAGGACTTCTGGCACTTCCAAATGTACCTGGCACCACTCTACCCACCACATCATACTGAATGAATTCAACAATTTTTCCTAAATCGAGACACTTTGATTCACCCCCCTGCAACTTGCACCCATCACTCAATGGGGCCCTCTCTTCTGCTCTAACTTATGCCAGGAGGAGGAGAAGGAGCATCAGAGGACAAGAGCATTCGAGTTCTGTCTTGTTCTACTGGAAAGTCCCATTAGCTTCTCTCAGCTGGCGGTGTACACATTGCTAGCAAAAGACTAATGAAATCGTGCCGAATTTTCCCGTGATGAGGTGGCTGCCAGACTCGTCATGACTTCATGGCAAGCAGCTCAAGGTCACCTGCATCTCCACCACTACCACGCGTCCGAAGGCCAGCCTAAAAGTTGTTCTTCCTGAGCGTTACTCTACCTGGACAGGAACTAATTCCCCAAAATACATGTAATCAGCACCTGTACAAGTAGGGCACCACACACATCAGGGCTCTCTGTGGAGGATCTCCCCGGTCCCATTCCTACGTTCACGAGGAACTTTGATCTGTACCCCCATCACATTTTGACGCCTGCACCCACGATATATGCAGACCCCTAGAGGATATCGAACCGCTGCCTTCCAACCTGCATCCTTCCCTCACTGGATATCTGCACCCACCTCCACCCCGGCTCTATGCCTAATAGAGAAGTGTCAGGACTCCACGAGAAAAACGCATATTATACTTCTCTCTTCTTTTCATAGGAATGATTTTCCTTCCTGCAACCTCTTTATGTTCACTTTGTGAGGAAAGGACCACCTAACTCATCCTGAGGATGCCAGAAACACAGAGGGCTCCCAGGGTCATTAGGGTATCAAGGCACCCAACTCAAGGATGCCCGCAAGTCCACGCCCATCACTGTTCCAGAGGCCACCACCAACGATGTTCTTGTGAGTCTTACTCTAGCCACAGGGGCACCGTTTACTAGTAGTATATGTCAACAGCACCTGGGTGAACAGGGCACCGCACACAGCACGGCCTCTAAGTGGAGGACACGCCCAACTCCTTCTCACTCACACATGTACCTTTCTTACGTCTAACCATCACATCCTGATGGCTCTAATGTCGATTGATCTCTAACGCTACAAAATATCTAGACCCAATGGCCTCCAACTTGCATCTCTTCCCCTTGGGGATCACCTCAACGGCTCTATGCATATCTGGAGAACAGTGGGGACCAGGATGCATGATCTTGGCTTCTGTTCTCTGCTACTCCATTAGCAATTATCTTTACCTTAATTACTTTACACATGTTCAAGTTTTTCGGGGTGGAACAGGTAAATCATCAGCAAGATGCGGTTGAGGTCCACGTGGCTTCCACAGCCTTCCGGACTTCTGGGAGGAAGATCACCTGTAGACCCACGCCCATCGCTTATCCAACGGCCACCGCCTCCGATAATCCACTTGCACAGCACTCTACCCACAAAGGCACTCTTTACCCCTAGACTAGTAAACGGCACCTTTCCGGGCTGGGCACTGCACGCAGCATGGCCTCAATGTGGGGGACATGCTGAGTCTCCTTCCCAATCTATAGCGAACTTTTCTTCTCTATGCCGACCACACCTTGATGACTGTACCCAAGAGGTATCCATAGATGTAGACAGTGCTGACCCACTGCCCTCAGACTTGCATTCCACCTCACTGAGAATCTCATCGCCGGTTTTATGAGTACTGGCAGAAAGACGAGGATACCATGGGAAAATCTTCCTCCGATTATCTCTTTTCCTGATAGGAACTGTGTTTCCCTTTGCTAAACTGTGGCTGCCCACACTACTAGGAATATTCGAGCACCGGATTCACCCTCCAAATGCCAGGGATCCTGGTCGCACCCCTGGCCCTCTTCTCGCCATGGCAAGCAACTCAAAGACATGTGCAGCTCTAACACTACAACGGGTCCAAAGGCCACCACAAGTGATATTCCTTGGGAGCCACGCTCTGCCCAGGCAGACAGCGTTAAGCCCAAGTCTGACAGATCATCACCCGTCTGGGCACGGCCCCGCATACAGCGGGCCTTCGCATTGGAAGACTTACCCAGTACTTCTGCCACTTCCAAATAGAGCGTTCACCTCGTTCCCACCATATCACACCGAATACATCGAAGAATTTTCCGTGCATCGAGACACATTGATTTTCCTCCCTGCAACTTGCATCCATCACTCACTGAGGATCTGCTCTTTGGCTCCAAGTTTTCCTCGGAAGAAGATGAAGAGCATCAGAGGACAAGATCCTTCGGGTTCCCTCTTGTTCTATTGGAAAAGTCCAGTTAGCTTCGCTCACCTGTGGGTATTCACACTGCTAGGAACAGACTAATGAAATCGCCATGAGTTCTCCCGAGGTCACGGGGCTGCCAGAGTCCTCATGAATTCACGGCAGCCAGCTCAAGTCAACTGCAGCTCCACCACTACCACCCATCCGAAGGCCAGCCTCAAACTTGTTCTTGTTGAGCGTTACTCTACCTGGCCAGGAACGAACTACTCAAAATACAAGTAATCAGCACCTGTCCGGGCAGGGCACCGCACACATCAGGGCTCTCAGTGAAGGATCTCCCCGGTCCCCTTCCCACTCTCGCGAGTAGCTTTGATCTGTCTCCCCATCAAATCCTAACGGCTGCACCCACGATATATCCAGACCCCTACAAGATATCAAACCACTGCCTTCCAACCTGCAACCCTCCCTCAGTGGACACCCACACCTACCTCCACCCCACTCTATGCCTACTTGAGAAGTATCAGAACCACGCGAGAATAACGCATATTGTACTTCTCGCTTCTTCTCATAGGAATGATCTTGCTTCCTGCAAACTGTTTGTGTTCTCCTTGTGAGGAAAGGACCACTTACCTCATCCTGAGGATGCCAGCCCAACACATGGCTACCACAGTCATTAGGATATCAAGGCAGCCAACTCAAGGACACCTGTAACTCCACCCACATAACGGGTCTAGAGGTCACCACCAACGATGTTCTGGTGAGCCTTACTCTACCTAGACGGCTCGGTTCACTAGTACTATACGTGAACAGTATCTGTCCGGGCAGGGCACCGCACACAGCACAGCTTCGAGGTGGCTGACACGCCTACCTCCCTCTCACTCACACATGTACCTTTCTTACTTCTATCCATCACATCCTGATGACTGTCCCCAGGCTTGATCCTTACCCATTCAAAATATCTCGACCCACTGTCCGCCATCTTGCATCCCTCGCCCGTGGGGATCCCCTCAGCTGCTCTATGCATATCTGGAGAACTATGTGAACACAGGAAAAATGATCTTGCTTTCTGTTCTCTGCTACTCTATGAGCAATTATCTTGACCTTATTCACTTTAGACATGTTCACGTTTTTCGGGGTGGAACAGGTAAATCATCATCAAGATGCGGTTGAGATCTATGTGGCTTCCAGAGCCTTCCTGACTTCGGGAAGTAAGACCACCTGGAGCCCCATGCCCATCGCCCGTCCACAGGCACCACAACCGATACTCCAGTTGCACAGTACTCGACCCGGAAAGGCACTGTTTACCCCTAGTCTAGGAAACGGCACCTTTCCGGGCTGGGCACTGCACACAGCACGGCCTCAAGGTGGGGGACCTGCTGAGTCTCCTTTCCCATCTGTAGAGAATTTGGCTTCTCTATGCCGACCACACCTGGAGACTCTACCCAAGATTTATCCATAGCCTTAGACAGTGTTTACCCACTGCCCTCAGACTTGCATCCCACCTCTATGAGGATTTCATCAACGGTTCTATGTGTACTGCCACAAGGATGAGGATACCATGAGAAAATCTTCCTCCCTTTATAGCTTTTCCTGATAGGAACTGTGTTTCCCTTTCCTAAACTGTGGGCGCCCACACTGTTTGCATTATTCGAGCACCGGCGTCATCCTCAAAATGGCAGGGATCCTGCTCGCTCTCCATTCCCTCTTCTCGCCATGGCAAGCATCTCAACGACACATGCAGCTCCACCACTAGAACGGATCCAAAGGCCACCACCACCGATGTTCCTTTTGAGCCTCCCCCTAGCCAGGCAGACACTGTTTACACCAAGTCTGAGAGACCAGCACGTGTTTGAGCACAGCCCCGCAAACAGTGTGGCTTCGCGTTGCAAGAACGCCCCAGGACTTCTGGCACTTCCAAATGTACCTGGCACCACTCTACCCACCACATCATACTGAATGAATTCAACAATTTTTCCTAAATCGAGACACTTTGATTCACCCCCCTGCAACTTGCACCCATCACTCAATGGGGCCCTCTCTTCTGCTCTAACTTATGCCAGGAGGAGGAGCAGGAGCGTCAGA
The DNA here is from genome assembly GCF_028021215.1 of Eschrichtius robustus. Lineage (NCBI taxonomy): Eukaryota > Metazoa > Chordata > Mammalia > Artiodactyla > Eschrichtiidae > Eschrichtius > Eschrichtius robustus. Next base: position 128,115,320 of record NC_090845.1, read on the forward strand.
GGACAAGAGCATTCGAGTTCTGTCTTGTTCTACTGGAAAGTCCCATTAGCTTCTCTCAGCTGGCGGTGTACACATTGCTAGCAAAAGACTAATGAAATCGTGCCGAATTTTCCCGTGATGAGGTGGCTGCCAGACTCGTCATGACTTCATGGCAAGCAGCTCAAGGTCACCTGCATCTCCACCACTACCACGCGTCCGAAGGCCAGCCTAAAAGTTGTTCTTCCTGAGCGTTACTCTACCTGGACAGGAACTAATACCCCAAAATACATGTAATCAGCACCTGTACAAGTAGGGCACCACACACATCAGGGCTCTCTGTGGAGGATCTCCCCGGTCCCATTCCTACGTTCACGAGGAACTTTGATCTGTACCCCCATCACATTTTGACGCCTGCACCCACGATATATGCAGACCCCTAGAGGATATCGAACCGCTGCCTTCCAACCTGCATCCTTCCCTCACTGGATATCTGCACCCACCTCCACCCCGGCTCTATGCCTAATAGAGAAGTGTCAGGACTCCACGAGAAAAACGCATATTATACTTCTCTCTTCTTTTCATAGGAATGATTTTCCTTCCTGCAACCTCTTTATGCTCACTTTGTGAGGAAAGGACCACCTAACTCATCCTGAGGATGCCAGAAACACAGAGGGCTCCCAGGGTCATTAGGGTATCAAGGCACCCAACTCAAGGATGCCCGCAAGTCCACGCCCATCACTGTTCCAGAGGCCACCACCAATGATGTTCTTGTGAGTCTTACTCTAGCCACACGGGCACCGTTTACTAGTAGTATATGTCAACAGCACCTGGGTGAACAGGGCACCGCACACAGCACGGCCTCTAAGTGGAGGACACGCCCAACTCCTTCTCACTCACACATGTACCTTTCTTACGTCTAACCATCACATCCTGATGGCTCTAATGTCGATTGATCTCTAACGCTACAAAATATCTAGACCCACTGGCCTCCAACTTGCATCTCTTCCCCTTGGGGATCACCTCAACGGCTCTATGCATATCTGGAGAACAGTGGGGACCAGGATGCATGATCTTGGCTTCTGTTCTCTGCTACTCCATTAGCAATTATCTTTACCTTAATTACTTTACACATGTTCAAGTTTTTCGGGGTGGAACAGGTAAATCATCAGCAAGATGCGGTTGAGGTCTATGTGGCTTCCACAGCCTTCCGGACTTCTGGGAGGAAGATCACCTGTAGACCCACGCCCATCGCTTATCCAACGGCCACCGCCTCCGATAATCCACTTGCACAGCACTCTACCCACAAAGGCACTCTTTACCCCTAGACTAGTAAACGGCACCTTTCCGGGCTGGGCACTGCACGCAGCATGGCCTCAATGTGGGGGACATGCTGAGTCTCCTTCCCAATCTATAGCGAACTTTTCTTCTCTATGCCGACCACACCTTGATGACTGTACCCAAGAGGTATCCATAGATGTAGACAGTGCTGACCCACTGCCCTCAGACTTGCATTCCACCTCACTGAGAATCTCATCGCCGGTTTTATGAGTACTGGCAGAAAGACGAGGATACCATGGGAAAATCTTCCTCCGATTATCTCTTTTCCTGATAGGAACTGTGTTTCCCTTTGCTAAACTGTGGCTGCCCACACTACTAGGAATATTCGAGCACCGGATTCACCCTCCAAATGCCAGGGATCCTGGTCGCACCCCTGGCCCTCTTCTCGCCATGGCAAGCAACTCAAAGACATGTGCAGCTCTAACACTACAACGGGTCCAAAGGCCACCACAAGTGATATTCCTTGGGAGCCACGCTCTGCCCAGGTAGACAGCGTTAAGCCCAAGTCTGACAGATCATCACCCGTCTGGGCACGGCCCCGCATACAGCGGGCCTTCGCATTGGAAGACTTACCCAGTACTTCTGCCACTTCCAAATAGAGCGTTCACCTCGTTCCCATCACATCACACCGAATATATCGAAGAATTTTCCGTGCATCGAGACACATTGATTTTCCGCCCTGCAACTTGCATCCATCACTCACTGAGGATCTGCTCTTTGGCTCCAAGTTTTCCTCGGAAGAAGATGAAGAGCATCAGAGGACAAGATCCTTCGGGTTCCCTCTTGTTCTATTGGAAAAGTCCAGTTAGCTTCGCTCACCTGTGGGTATTCACACTGCTAGGAACAGACTAATGAAATCGCCATGAGTTCTCCCGAGGTCACGGGGCTGCCAGAGTCCTCATGAATTCACAGCAGCCAGCTCAAGTCAACTGCAGCTCCACCACTAACACCGATCCGAAGGCCAGCCTCAAAGTTGTTCTTGTTGAGCGTTACTCTCCCTGGCCAGGAACGAACTACTCAAAATACAAGTAATCAGCACCTGTCCGGGCAGGGCACCGCACACATCAGGGCTCTCAGTGAAGGATCTCCCCGGTCCCCTTCCCACTCTCGCGAGTAGCTTTGATCTGTCTCCCCATCAAATCCTAACGGCTGCACCCACGATATATCCAGACCCCTACAAGATATCAAACCACTGCCTTCCAACCTGCAACCCTCCCTCAGTGGACACCCACACCTACCTCCACCCCACTCTATGCCTACTTGAGAAGTATCAGAACCACGCGAGAATAACGCATATTGTACTTCTCACTTCTTCTCATAGGAATGATCTTGCTTCCTGCAAACTGTTTGTGTTCTCCTTGTGAGGAAAGGACCACTTACCTCATCCTGAGGATGACAGCCCAACACATGGCTACCACAGTCATTAGGATATCAAGGCAGCCAACTCAAGGACACCTGTAACTCCACCCACATAACGGGTCTAGAGGTCACCACCAACGATGTTCTGGTGAGCCTTACTCTACCTAGACGGCTCGGTTCATTAGTACTATACTTGAACAGTATCTGTCCGGGCAGGGCACCGCACACAGCACAGCTTCGAGGTGGCTGACACGCCTACCTCCCTCTCACTCACACATGTACCTTTCTTACTTCTATCCATCACATCCTGATGACTGTCCCCAGGCTTGATCCTTACCCATTCAAAATATCTCGACCCACTGTCCGCCATCTTGCATCCCTCGCCCGTGGGGATCCCCTCAGCTGCTCTATGCATATCTGGAGAACTATGTGAACACAGGAAAAATGATCTTGCTTTCTGTTCTCTGCTACTCTATGAGCAATTATCTTGACCTTATTCACTTTAGACATGTTCACGTTTTTCGGGGTGGAACAGGTAAATCATCATCAAGATGCAGTTGAGATCTATGTGGCTTCCAGAGCCTTCCTGACTTCGGGAAGTAAGACCCCCGGAGCCCCATGCCCATCGCCCGTCCACAGGCACCACAACCGATACTCCAGTTGCACAGTACTCGACCCGGAAAGGCACTGTTTACCCCTAGTCTAGGAAACGGCACCTTTCCGGGCTGGGCACTGCACACAGCACGGCCTCAAGGTGGGGGACCTGCTGAGTCTCCTTTCCCATCTGTAGAGAAGTTGGCTTCTCTATGCCGACCACACCTGGAGACTCTACCCAAGATTTATCCATAGCCTTAGACAGTGTTTACCCACTGCCCTCAGACTTGCATCCCACCTCTATGACGATTTCATCAACGGTTCTATGTGTACTGCCACAAGGATGAGGATACCATGAGAAAATCTTCCTCCCTTTATAGCTTTTCCTGATAGGAACTGTGTTTCCCTTTCCTAAACTGTGGGCGCCCACACTGTTTGCATTATTCGAGCACCGGCGTCATCCTCAAAATGGCAGGGATCCTGCTCGCTCTCCATTCCCTCTTCTCGCCATGGCAAGCATCTCAACGACACATGCAGCTCCACCACTAGAACGGGTCCAAAGGCCACCACCACCGATGTTCCTTTTGAGCCTCCCCCTAGCCAGGCAGACACTGTTTACACCAAGTCTGAGAGACCAGCACGTGTCTGAGCACAGCCCCGCAAACAGTGTGGCTTCGCGTTGCAAGAACGCCCCAGGACTTCTGGCACTTCCAAATGTACCTGGCACCACTCTACCCACCACATCATACTGAATGAATTCAACAATTTTTCCTAAATCGAGACACTTTGATTCACCCCCCTGCAACTTGCACCCATCACTCAATGGGGCCCTCTCTTCTGCTCTAACTTATGCCAGGAGGAGGAGCAGGAGCATCAGAGGACAAGAGCATTCGAGTTCTGTCTTGTTCTACTGGAAAGTCCCATTAGCTTCTCTCAGCTGGCGGTGTACACATTGCTAGCAAAAGACTAATGAAATCGTGCCGAATTTTCCCGTGATGAGGTGGCTGCCAGACTCGTCATGACTTCATGGCAAGCAGCTCAAGGTCACCTGCATCTCCACCACTACCACGCGTCCGAAGGCCAGCCTAAAAGTTGTTCTTCCTGAGCGTTACTCTACCTGGACAGGAACTAATTCCCCAAAATACATGTAATCAGCACCTGTACAAGTAGGGCACCACACACATCAGGGCTCTCTGTGGAGGATCTCCCCGGTCCCATTCCTACGTTCACGAGGAACTTTGATCTGTACCCCCATCACATTTTGACGCCTGCACCCACGATATATGCAGACCCCTAGAGGATATCGAACCGCTGCCTTCCAACCTGCATCCTTCCCTCACTGGATATCTGCACCCACCTCCACCCCGGCTCTATGCCTAATAGAGAAGTGTCAGGACTCCACGAGAAAAACGCATATTATACTTCTCTCTTCTTTTCATAGGAATGATTTTCCTTCCTGCAACCTATTTATGTTCACTTTGTGAGGAAAGGACCACCTAACTCATCCTGAGGATGCCAGAAACACAGAGGACTCCCAGGGTCATTAGGGTATCAAGGCACCCAACTCAAGGATGCCCGCACGTCCACGCCCATCACTGTTCCAGAGGCCACCACCAACGATGTTCTTGTGAGTCTTACTCTAGCCACACGGGCACCGTTTACTAGTAGTATATGTCATAGCACCTGGGTGAACAGGGCACCGCACACAGCACGGACTCTAAGTGGAGGACACGCCCAACTCCTTCTCACTCACACATGTACCTTTCTTACGTCTAACCATCACATCCTGATGGCTCTAATGTCGATTGATCTCTAACGCTACAAAATATCTAGACCCAATGGCCTCCAACTTGCATCTCTTCCCCTTGGGGATCACCTCAACGGCTCTATGCATATCTGGAGAACAGTGGGGACCAGGATGCATGATCTTGGCTTCTGTTCTCTGCCAGTCCATTAGCAATTATCTTTACCTTAATTACTTTACACATGTTCAAGTTTTTCGGGGTGGAACAGGTAAATCATCAGCAAGATGCGGTTGAGGTCTACGTGGCTTCCACAGCCTTCCGGACTTCTGGGAGGAAGATCACCTGTAGACCCACGCCCATCGCTTATCCAACGGCCACCGCCTCTGATAATCCACTTGCACAGCACTCTACCCACAAAGGCACTCTTTACCCCTAGACTAGTAAACGGCACCTTTCCGGGCTGGGCACTGCACGCAGCATGGCCTCAATGTGGGGGACATGCTGAGTCTCCTTCCCAATCTATAGCGAACTTTTCTTCTCTATGCAGACCACACCTTGATGACTGTACCCAAGAGGTATCCATAGATGTAGACAGTGCTGACCCACTGCCCTCAGACTTGCATTCCACCTCACTGAGAATCTCATCGCCGGTTTTATGAGTACTGGCAGAAAGACGAGGATACCATGGGAAAATCTTCCTCCGATTATCTCTTTTCCTGATAGGAACTGTGTTTCCCTTTGCTAAACTGTGGCTGCCCACACTACTAGGAATATTCGAGCACCGGATTCACCCTCCAAATGCCAGGGATCCTGGTCGCACCCCTGGCCCTCTTCTCGCCATGGCAAGCAACTCAAAGACATGTGCAGCTCTAACACTACAACGGGTCCAAAGGCCACCACAAGTGATATTCCTTGGGAGCCACGCTCTGCCCAGGCAGACAGCGTTAAGCCCAAGTCTGACAGATCATCACCCGTCTGGGCACGGCCCCGCATACAGCGGGCCTTCGCATTGGAAGACTTACCCAGTACTTCTGCCACTTCCAAATAGAGCGTTCACCTCGTTCCCATCATATCACACCAAATACATCGAAGAATTTTCCGTGCATTGAGACACATTGATTTTCCGCCCTGCAACTTGCATCCATCACTCACTGAGGATCTGCTCTTTGGCTCCAAGTTTTCCTCGGAAGAAGATGAAGAGCATCAGAGGACAAGATCCTTCGGGTTCCCTCTTGTTCTATTGGAAAAGTCCAGTTAGCTTCGCTCACCTGTGGGTATTCACACTGCTAGGAACAGACTAATGAAATCGCCATGAGTTCTCCTGAGGTCACGGGGCTGCCAGAGTCCTCATGAATTCACAGCAGCCAGCTCAAGTCAACTGCAGCTCCACCACTACCACCCATCCGAAGGCCAGCCTCAAAGTTGTTCTTGTTGAGTGTTACTCTACCTGGCCAGGAACGAACTACTCAAAATACAAGTAATCAGCACCTGTCCGGGCAGGGCACCGCACACATCAGGGCTCTCAGTGAAGGATCTCCCCGGTCCCCTTCCCACTCTCGTGAGTAGCTTTGATCTGTCTCCCCATCAAATCCTAACGGCTGCACCCACGATATATCCAGACCCCTACAAGATATCAAACCACTGCCTTCCAACCTGCAACCCTCCCTCAGTGGACACCCACACCTACCTCCACCCCACTCTATGCCTACTTGAGAAGTATCAGAACCACGCGAGAATAACGCATATTGTACTTCTCGCTTCTTCTCATAGGAATGATCTTGCTTCCTGCAAACTGTTTGTGTTCTCCTTGTGAGGAAAGGACCACTTACCTCATCCTGAGGATGCCAGCCCAACACATGGCTACCACAGTCATTAGGATATCAAGGCAGCCAACTCAAGGACACCTGTAACTCCACCCACATAACGGGTCTAGAGGTCACCACCAACGATGTTCTGGTGAGCCTTACTCTACCTAGACGGCTCGGTTCACTAGTACTATACGTGAACAGTATCTGTCCGGGCAGGGCACCGCACACAGCACAGCTTCGAGGTGGCTGACACGCCTACCTCCCTCTCACTCACACATGTACCTTTCTTACTTCTATCCATCACATCCTGATGACTGTCCCCAGGCTTGATCCTTACCCATTCAAAATATCTCGACCCACTGTCCGCCATCTTGCATCCCTCGCCCGTGGGGATCCCCTCAGCTGCTCTATGCATATCTGGAGAACTATGTGAACACAGGAAGAATGATCTTGCTTTCTGTTCTCTGCTACTCTATGAGCAATTATCTTGACCTTATTCACTTTAGACATGTTCACGTTTTTCGGGGTGGAACAGGTAAATCATCATCAAGATGCGGTTGAGATCTATGTGGCTTCCAGAGCCTTCCTGACTTCGGGAAGTAAGACCCCCGGAGCCCCATGCCCATCGCCCGTCCACAGGCACCACAACCGATACTCCAGTTGCACAGTACTCGACCCGGAAAGACACTGTTTACCCCTAGTCTAGGAAACGGCACCTTTCCGGGCTGGGCACTGCACACAGCACGGCCTCAAGGTGGGGGACCTGCTGAGTCTCCTTTCCCATCTGTAGAGATGTTGGCTTCTCTATGCCGACCACAGCTGGAGACTCTACCCAAGATTTATCCATAGCCTTAGACAGTGTTTACCCACTGCCCTCAGACTTGCATCCCACCTCTATGAGGATTTCATCAACGGTTCTATGTGTACTGCCACAAGGATGAGGATACCATGAGAAAATCTTCCTCCCTTTATAGCTTTTCCTGATAGGAACTGTGTTTCCCTTTCCTAAACTGTGGGTGCCCACACTGTTTGCATTATTCGAGCACCGGCGTCATCCTCAAAATGGCAGGGATCCTGGTCGCTCTCCATTCCGTCTTCTCGCCATGGCAAGCATCTCAACGACACATGCAGCTCCACCACTAGAACGGGTCCAAAGGCCACCACCACCGATGTTCCTTTTGAGCCTCCCCCTAGCCAGGCAGACACTGTTCAACACCAAGTCTGAGAGACCAGCACGTGTCTGAGCACAGCCCCGCAAACAGTCTGGCTTCGCGTTGCAAGAACGCCCCAGGACTTCTGGCACTTCCAAATGTACCTGGCACCACTCTACCCACCACATCATACTGAATGAATTCAACAATTTTTCCTAAATCGAGACACTTTGATTCACCCCCCTGCAACTTGCACCCATCACTCAATGGGGCCCTCTCTTCTGCTCTAACTTATGCCAGGAGGAGGAGCAGGAGCATCAGAGGACAAGAGCATTCGAGTTCTGTCTTGTTCTACTGGAAAGTCCCATTAGCTTCTCTCAGCTGGCGGTGTACACATTGCTAGCAAAAGACTAATGAAATCGTGCCGAATTTTCCCGTGATGAGGTGGCTGCCAGACTCGTCATGACTTCATGGCAAGCAGCTCAAGGTCACCTGCATCTCCACCACTACCACGCGTCCGAAGGCCAGCCTAAAAGTTGTTCTTCCTGAGCGTTACTCTACCTGGACAGGAACTAATTCCCCAAAATACGTGTAATCAGCACCTGTACAAGTAGGGCACCACACACATCAGGGCTCTCTGTGGAGGATCTCCCCGGTCCCATTCCTACGTTCACGAGGAACTTTGATCTGTACCCCCATCACATTTTGACGCCTGCACCCACGATATATGCAGACCCCTAGAGGATATCGAACCGCTGCCTTCCAACCTGCATCCTTCCCTCACTGGATATCTGCACCCACCTCCACCCCGGCTCTATGCCTAATAGAGAAGTGTCAGGACTCCACGAGAAAAACGCATATTATACTTCTCTCTTCTTTTCATAGGAATGATTTTCCTTCCTGCAACCTCTTTATGTTCACTTTGTGAGGAAAGGACCACCTAACTCATCCTGAGGATGCCAGAAACACAGAGGGCTCCCAGGGTCATTAGGGTATCAAGGCACCCAACTCAAGGATGCCCGCAAATCCACGCCCATCACTGTTCCAGAGGCCACCACCAACGATGTTCTTGTGAGTCTTACTCTAGCCACACGGGCACCGTTTACTAGTAGTATATGTCAACAGCACCTGGGTGAACAGGGCACCGCACACAGCACGGCCTCTAAGTGGAGGACACGCCCAACTCCTTCTCACTCACACATGTACCTTTCTTACGTCTAACCATCACATCCTGATGGCTCTAATGTCGATTGGTCTCTAACGTTACAAAATATCTAGACCCACTGGCCTCCAACTTGCATATCTTCCCCTTGGGGATCACCTCAACGGCTCTATGCATATCTGGAGAACAGTGGGGACCAGGATGCATGATCTTGGCTTCTGTTCTCTGCTACTCCATTAGCAATTATCTTTACCTTAATTACTTTACACATGTTCAAGTTTTTCGGGGTGGAACAGGTAAATCATCAGCAAGATGCGGTTGAGGTCTACGTGGCTTCCACAGCCTTCCGGACTTCTGGGAGGAAGATCACCTGTAGACCCACGCCCATCGCTTATCCAACGGCCACCGCCTCCGATAATCCACTTGCACAGCACTCTACCCAAAAGGCACTCTTTACCCCTAGACTAGTAAACGGCACCTTTCCGGGCTGGGCACTGCACCCAGCATGGCCTCAATGTGGGGGACATGCTGAGTCTCCTTCCCAATCTATAGCGAACTTTTCTTCTCTATGCCGACCACACCTTGATGACTGTACCCAAGAGGTATCCATAGATGTAGACAGTGCTGACCCACTGCCCTCAGACTTGCATTCCACCTCACTGAGAATCTCATCGCCGGTTTTATGAGTACTGGCAGAAAGACGAGGATACCATGGGAAAATCTTCCTCCGATTATCTCTTTTCCTGATAGGAACTGTGTTTCCCTTTGCTAAACTGTGGCTGCCCACACTACTAGGAATATTCGAGCACCGGATTCACCCTCCAAATGCCAGGGATCCTGGTCGCACCCCTGGCCCTCTTCTCGCCATGGCAAGCAACTCAAAGACATGTGCAGCTCTAACACTACAACGGGTACAAAGGCCACCACAAGTGATATTCCTTGGGAGCCACACTCTGCCCAGGCAGACAGCGTTAAGCCCAAGTCTGACAGATCATCACCCGTCTGGGCACGGCCCCGCATACAGCGGGCCTTCGCATTGGAAGACTTACCCAGTACTTCTGCCACTTCCAAATAGAGCGTTCACCTCGTTCCCATCACATCACACCGAATACATCGAAGAATTTTCCGTGCATCGAGACACATTGATTTTCTGCCCTGCAACTTGCATCCATCACTCACTGAGGATCTGCTCTTTGGCTCCAAGTTTTCCTCGGAAGAAGATGAAGAGCATCAGAGGACAAGATCCTTCGGGTTCCCTCTTGTTCTATTGGAAAAGTCCAGTTAGCTTCGCTCACCTGTGGGTATTCACACTGCTAGGAACAGACTAATGAAATCGCCATGAGTTCTCCCGAGGTCACGGGGCTGCCAGAGTCCTCATGAATTCACAGCAGCCAGCTCAAGTCAACTGCAGCTCCACCACTACCACCCATCCGAAGGCCAGCCTCAAACTTGTTCTTGTTGAGCGTTACTCTCCCTGGCCAGGAACGAACTACTCAAAATACAAGTAATCAGCACCTGTCCGGGCAGGGCACCGCACACATCAGGGCTCTCAGTGAAGGATCTCCCCGGTCCCCTTCCCACTCTCGCGAGTAGCTTTGATCTGTCTCCCCATCAAATCCTAACGGCTGCACCCACGATATATCCAGACCCCTACAAGATATCAAACCACTGCCTTCCAACCTGCAACCGTCCCTCAGTGGACACCCACACCTACCTCCACCCCACTCTATGCCTACTTGAGAAGTATCAGAACCACGCGAGAATAACGCATATTGTACTTCTTGCTTCTTCTCATAGGAATGATCTTGCTTCCTGCAAACTGTTTGTGTTCTCCTTGTGAGGAAAGGACCACTTACCTCATCCTGAGGATGCCAGCCCAACACATGGCTACCACAGTCATTAGGATATCAAGGCAGCCAACTCAAGGACACCTGTAACTCCACCCACATAACGGGTCTAGAGGTCACCACCAACGATGTTCTGGTGAGCCTTACTCTACCTAGACGGCTCGGTTCACTAGTACTATACGTGAACAGTATCTGTCCGGGCAGGGCACTGCACACAGCACATCTTCGAGGTGGCTGACACGCCTACCTCCCTCTCACTCACACATGTACCTTTCTTACTTCTATCCATCACATCCTGATGACTGTCCCCAGGCTTGATCCTTACCCATTCAAAATATCTCGACCCACTGTCCGCCATCTTGCATCCCTCGCCCGTGGGGATCCCCTCAGCTGCTCTATGCATATCTGGAGAACTATGTGAACACAGGAAAAATGATCTTGCTTTCTGTTCTCTGCTACTCTATGAGCAATTATCTTGACCTTATTCACTTTAGACATGTTCACGTTTTTCGGGGTGGAACAGGTAAATCATCATCAAGATGCGGTTGAGATCTATGTGGCTTCCAGAGCCTTCCTGACTTCGGGAAGTAAGACCCCCGGAGCCCCATGCCCATCGCCCGTCCACAGGCACCACAACCGATACTCCAGTTGCACAGTACTCGACCCGGAAAGGCACTGTTTACCCCTAGTCTAGGAAACGGCACCTTTCCGGGCTGGGCACTGCACACAGCACGGCCTCAAGGTGGGGGACCTGCTGAGTCTCCTTTCCCATCTGTAGAGAAGTTGGCTTCTCTATGCCGACCACACCTGGAGACTCTACCCAAGATTTATCCATAGCCTTAGACAGTGTTTACCCACTGCCCTCAGACTTGCATCCCACCTCTATGAGGATTTCATCAACGGTTCTATGTGTACTGCCACAAGGATGAGGATACCATGAGAAAATCTTCCTCCCTTTATAGCTTTTCCTGATAGGAACTGTGTTTCCCTTTCCTAAACTGTGGGCGCCCACACTGTTTGCATTATTCGAGCACCGGCGTCATCCTCAAAATGGCAGGGATCCTGCTCGCTCTCCATTCCCTCTTCTCGCCATGGCAAGCATCTCAACGACACATGCAGCTCCACCACTAGAACGGATCCAAAGGCCACCACCACCGATGTTCCTTTTGAGCCTCCCCCTAGCCAGGCAGACACTGTTTACACCAAGTCTGAGAGACCAGCACGTGTCTGAGCACAGCCCCGCAAACAGTGTGGCTTCGCGTTGCAAGAACGCCCCAGGACTTCTGGCACTTCCAAATGTACCTGGCACCACTCTACCCACCACATCATACTGAATGAATTCAACAATTTTTCCTAAATCGAGACACTTTGATTCACCCCCCTGCAACTTGCACCCATCACTCAATGGGGCCCTCTCTTCTGCTCTAACTTATGCCAGGAGGAGGAGCAGGAGCATCAGAGGACAAGAGCATTCGAGTTCTGTCTTGTTCTACTGGAAAGTCCCATTAGCTTCTCTCAGCTGGCGGTGTACACATTGCTAGCAAAAGACTAATGAAATCGTGCCGAATTTTCCCGTGATGAGGTGGCTGCCAGACTCGTCATGACTTCATGGCAAGCAGCTCAAGGTCACCTGCATCTCCACCACTACCACGCGTCCGAAGGCCAGCCTAAAAGTTGTTCTTCCTGAGCGTTACTCTACCTGGACAGGAACTAATTCCCCAAAATACATGTAATCAGCACCTGTACAAGTAGGGCACCACACACATCAGGGCTCTCTGTGGAGGATCTCCCCGGTCCCATTCCTACGTTCACGAGGAACTTTGATCTGTACCCCCATCACATTTTGACGCCTGCACCCACGATATATGCAGACCCCTAGAGGATATCGAACCGCTGCCTTCCAACCTGCATCCTTCCCTCACTGGATATCTGCACCCACCTCCACCCCGGCTCTATGCCTAATAGAGAAGTGTCAGGACTCCACGAGAAAAACGCATATTATACTTCTCTCTTCTTTTCATAGGAATGATTTTCCTTCCTGCAACCTCTTTATGTTCACTTTGTAAGGAAAGGACCACCTAACTCATCCTGAGGATGCCAGAAACACAGAGGGCTCCCAGGGTCATTAGGGTATCAAGGCACCCAACTCAAGGATGCCCGCAAGTCCACGCCCATCACTGTTCCAGAGGCCACCACCAACGATGTTCTTGTGAGTCTTACTCTAGCCACACGGGCACCGTTTACTAGTAGTATATGTCAACAGCACCTGGGTGAACAGGGCACCGCACACAGCACGGCCTCTAAGTGGAGGACACGCCCAACTCCTTCTCACTCACACATGTACCTTTCTTACGTCTAACCATCACATCCTGATGGCTCTAATCTCGATTGATCTCTAACGCTACAAAATATCTAGACCCACTGGCCTCCAACTTGCATCTCTTCCCCTTGGGGATCACCTCAACGGCTCTATGCATATCTGGAGAACAGTGGGGACCAGGATGCATGATCTTGGCTTCTGTTCTCTGCTACTCCATTAGCAATTATCTTTACCTTAATTACTTTACACATGTTCAAGTTTTTCGGGGTGGAACAGGTAAATCATCAGCAAGATGCGGTTGAGGTCTATGTGGCTTCCACAGCCTTCCGGACTTCTGGGAGGAAGATCACCTGTAGACCCACGCCCATCGCTTATCCAACGGCCACCGCCTCCGATAATCCACTTGCACAGCACTCTACCCACAAAGGCACTCTTTACCCCTAGACTAGTAAACGGCACCTTTCCGGGCTGGGCACTGCACGCAGCATGGCCTCAATGTGGGGGACATGCTGAGTCTCCTTCCCAATCTATAGCGAACTTTTCTTCTCTATGCCGACCACACCTTGATGACTGTACCCAAGAGGTATCCATAGATGTAGACAGTGCTGACCCACTGCCCTCAGACTTGCATTCCACCTCACTGAGAATCTCATCGCCGGTTTTATGAGTACTGGCAGAAAGACGAGGATACCATGGGAAAATCTTCCTCCGATTATCTCTTTTCCTGATAGGAACTGTGTTTCCCTTTGCTAAACTGTGGCTGCCCACACTACTAGGAATATTCGAGCACCGGATTCACCCTCCAAATGCCAGGGATCCTGGTCGCACCCCTGGCCCTCTTCTCGCCATGGCAAGCAACTCAAAGACATGTGCAGCTCTAACACTACAACGGGTCCAAAGGCCTCCACAAGTGATATTCCTTGGGAGCCACGCTCTGCCCAGGTAGACAGCGTTAAGCCCAAGTCTGACAGATCATCACCCGTCTGGGCACGGCCCCGCATACAGCGGGCCTTCGCATTGGAAGACTTACCCAGTACTTCTGCCACTTCCAAATAGAGCGTTCACCTCGTTCCCATCACATCACACCGAATACATCGAAGAATTTTCCGTGCATCGAGACACATTGATTTTCCGCCCTGCAACTTGCATCCATCACTCACTGAGGATCTGCTCTTTGGCTCCAAGTTTTCCTCGGAAGAAGATGAAGAGCATCAGAGGACAAGATCCTTCGGGTTCCCTCTTGTTCTATTGGAAAAGTCCAGTTAGCTTCGCTCACCTGTGGGTATTCACACTGCTAGGAACAGACTAATGAAATCGCCATGAGTTCTCCCGAGGTCACGGGGCTGCCAGAGTCCTCATGAATTCACAGCAGCCAGCTCAAGTCAACTGCAGCTCCACCACTAACACCGATCCGAAGGCCAGCCTCAAAGTTGTTCTTGTTGAGCGTTACACTCCCTGGCCAGGAACGAACTACTCAAAATACAAGTAATCAGCACCTGTCCGGGCAGGGCACCGCACACATCAGGGCTCTCAGTGAAGGATCTCCCCGGTCCCCTTCCCACTCTCGCGAGTAGCTTTGATCTGTCTCCCCATCAAATCCTAACGGCTGCACCCACGATATATCCAGACCCCTACAAGATATCAAACCACTGCCTTCCAACCTGCAACCCTCCCTCAGTGGACACCCACACCTACCTCCACCCCACTCTATGCCTACTTGAGAAGTATCAGAACCACGCGAGAATAACGCATATTGTACTTCTCACTTCTTCTCATAGGAATGATCTTGCTTCCTGCAAACTGTTTGTGTTCTCCTTGTGAGGAAAGGACCACTTACCTCATCCTGAGGATGCCAGCCCAACACATGGCTACCACAGTCATTAGGATATCAAGGCAGCCAACTCAAGGACACCTGTAACTCCACCCACATAACGGGTCTAGAGGTCACCACCAACGATGTTCTGGTGAGCCTTACTCTACCTAGACGGCTCGGTTCATTAGTACTATACGTGAACAGTATCTGTCCGGGCAGGGCACCGCACACAGCACAGCTTCGAGGTGGCTGACACGCCTACCTCCCTCTCACTCACACATGTACCTTTCTTACTTCTATCCATCACATCCTGATGACTGTCCCCAGGCTTGATCCTTACCCATTCAAAATATCTCGACCCACTGTCCGCCATCTTGCATCCCTCGCCCGTGGGGATCCCCTCAGCTGCTCTATGCATATCTGGAGAACTATGTGAACACAGGAAAAATGATCTTGCTTTCTGTTCTCTGCTACTCTATGAGCAATTATCTTGACCTTATTCACTTTAGACATGTTCACGTTTTTCGGGGTGGAACAGGTAAATCATCATCAAGATGCAGTTGAGATCTATGTGGCTTCCAGAGCCTTCCTGACTTCGGGAAGTAAGACCCCCGGAGCCCCATGCCCATCGCCCGTCCACAGGCACCACAACCGATACTCCAGTTGCACAGTACTCGACCCGGAAAGGCACTGTTTACCCCTAGTCTAGGAAACGGCACCTTTCCGGGCTGGGCACTGCACACAGCACGGCCTCAAGGTGGGGGACCTGCTGAGTCTCCTTTCCCATCTGTAGAGAAGTTGGCTTCTCTATGCCGACCACACCTGGAGACTCTACCCAAGATTTATCCATAGCCTTAGACAGTGTTTACCCACTGCCCTCAGACTTGCATCCCACCTCTATGAGGATTTCATCAACGGTTCTATGTGTACTGCCACAAGGATGAGGATACCATGAGAAAATCTTCCTCCCTTTATAGCTTTTCCTGATAGGAACTGTGTTTCCCTTTCCTAAACTGTGGGTGCCCACACTGTTTGCATTATTCGAGCACCGGCGTCATCCTCAAAATGGCAGGGATCCTGCTCGCTCTCCATTCCCTCTTCTCGCCATGGCAAGCATCTCAACGACACATGCAGCTCCACCACTAGAACGGATCCAAAGGCCACCACCACCGATGTTCCTTTTGAGCCTCCCCCTAGCCAGGCAGACACTGTTTACACCAAGTCTGAGAGACCAGCACGTGTCTGAGCACAGCCCCGCAAACAGTGTGGCTTCGCGTTGCAAGAACGCCCCAGGACTTCTGGCACTTCCAAATGTACCTGGCACCACTCTACCCACCACATCATACTGAATGAATTCAACAATTTTTCCTAAATCGAGACACTTTGATTCACCCCCCTGCAACTTGCACCCATCACTCAATGGGGCCCTCTCTTCTGCTCTAACTTATGCCAGGAGGAGGAGCAGGAGCATCAGAGGACAAGAGCATTCGAGTTCTGTCTTGTTCTACTGGAAAGTCCCATTAGCTTCTCTCAGCTGGCGGTGTACACATTGCTAGCAAAAGACTAATGAAATCGTGCCGAATTTTCCCGTGATGAGGTGGCTGCCAGACTCGTCATGACTTCATGGCAAGCAGCTCAAGGTCACCTGCATCTCCACCACTACCACGCGTCCGAAGGCCAGCCTAAAAGTTGTTCTTCCTGAGCGTTACTCTACCTGGACAGGAACTAATTCCCCAAAATACATGTAATCAGCACCTGTACAAGTAGGGCACCACACACATCAGGGCTCTCTGTGGAGGATCTCCCCGGTCCCATTCCTACGTTCACGAGGAACTTTGATCTGTACCCCCATCACATTTTGACGCCTGCACCCACGATATATGCAGACCCCTAGAGGATATCGAACCGCTGCCTTCCAACCTGCATCCTTCCCTCACTGGATATCTGCACCCACCTCCACCCCGGCTCTATGCCTAATAGAGAAGTGTCAGGACTCCACGAGAAAAACGCATATTATACTTCTCTCTTCTTTTCATAGGAATGATTTTCCTTCCTGCAACCTCTTTATGTTCACTTTGTGAGGAAAGGACCACCTAACTCATCCTGAGGATGCCAGAAACACAGAGGGCTCCCAGGGTCATTAGGGTATCAAGGCACCCAACTCAAGGATGCCCGCAAGTCCACGCCCATCACTGTTCCAGAGGCCACCACCAACGATGTTCTTGTGAGTCTTACTCTAGCCACACGGGCACCGTTTACTAGTAGTATATGTCAACAGCACCTGGGTGAACAGGGCACCGCACACAGCACGGCCTCTAAGTGGAGGACACGCCCAACTCCTTCTCACTCACACATGTACCTTTCTTACGTCTAACCATCACATCCTGATGGCTCTAATGTCGATTGATCTCTAACGCTACAAAATATCTAGACCCACTGGCCTCCAACTTGCATCTCTTCCCCTTGGGGATCACCTCAACGGCTCTATGCATATCTGGAGAACAGTGGGGACCAGGATGCATGATCTTGGCTTCTGTTCTCTGCTACTCCATTAGCAATTATCTTTACCTTAATTACTTTACACATGTTCAAGTTTTTCGGGGTGGAACAGGTAAATCATCAGCAAGATGCGGTTGAGGTCTACGTGGCTTCCACAGCCTTCCGGACTTCTGGGAGGAAGATCACCTGTAGACCCACGCCCATCGCTTATCCAACGGCCACCGCCTCCGATAATCCACTTGCACAGCACTCTACCCACAAAGGCACTCTTTACCCCTAGACTAGTAAACGGCACCTTTCCGGGCTGGGCACTGCACGCAGCATGGCCTCAATGTGGGGGACATGCTGAGTCTCCTTCCCAATCTATAGCGAACTTTTCTTCTCTATGCCGACCACACCTTGATGACTGTACCCAAGAGGTATCCATAGATGTAGACAGTGCTGACCCACTGCCCTCAGACTTGCATTCCACCTCACTGAGAATCTCATCGCCGGTTTTATGAGTACTGGCAGAAAGACGAGGATACCATGGGAAAATCTTCCTCCGATTATCTCTTTTCCTGATAGGAACTGTGTTTCCCTTTGCTAAACTGTGGCTGCCCACACTACTAGGAATATTCGAGCACCGGATTCACCCTCCAAATGCCAGGGATCCTGGTCGCACCCCTGGCCCTCTTCTCGCCATGGCAAGCAACTCAAAGACATGTGCAGCTCTAACACTACAACGGGTCCAAAGGCCACCACAAGTGATATTCCTTGGGAGCCACGCTCTGCCCAGGTAGACAGCGTTAAGCCCAAGTCTGACAGATCATCACCCGTCTGGGCACGGCCCCGCATACAGCGTGCCTTCGCATTGGAAGACTTACCCAGTACTTCTGCCACTTCCAAATAGAGCGTTCACCTCGTTCCCATCACATCACACCGAATACATCGAAGAATTTTCCGTGCATCGAGACACATTGATTTTCCGCCCTGCAACTTGCATCCATCACTCACTGAGGATCTGCTCTTTGGCTCCAAGTTTTCCTCGGAAGAAGATGAAGAGCATCAGAGGACAAGATCCTTCGGGTTCCCTCTTGTTCTATTGGAAAAGTAAAGTTAGCTTCGCTCACCTGTGGGTATTCACACTGCTAGGAACAGACTAATGAAATCGCCATGAGTTCTCCCGAGGTCACGGGGCTGCCAGAGTCCTCATGAATTCACAGCAGCCAGCTCAAGTCAACTGCAGCTCCACCACTAACACCGATCCGAAGGCCAGCCTCAAAGTTGTTCTTGTTGAGCGTTACTCTCCCTGGCCAGGAACGAACTACTCAAAATACAAGTAATCAGCACCTGTCCGGGCAGGGCACCGCACACATCAGGGCTCTCAGTGAAGGATCTCCCCGGTCCCCTTCCCACTCTCGCGAGTAGCTTTGATCTGTCTCCCCATCAAATCCTAACGGCTGCACCCACGATATATCCAGACCCCTACAAGATATCAAACCACTGCCTTCCAACCTGCAACCCTCCCTCAGTGGACACCCACACCTACCTCCACCCCACTCTATGCCTACTTGAGAAGTATCAGAACCACGCGAGAATAACGCATATTGTACTTCTCACTTCTTCTCATAGGAATGATCTTGCTTCCTGCAAACTGTTTGTGTTCTCCTTGTGAGGAAAGGACCACTTACCTCATCCTGAGGATGCCAGCCCAACACATGGCTACCACAGTCATTAGGATATCAAGGCAGCCAACTCAAGGACACCTGTAACTCCACCCACATAACGGGTCTAGAGGTCACCACCAACGATGTTCTGGTGAGCCTTACTCTACCTAGACGGCTCGGTTCATTAGTACTATACGTGAACAGTATCTGTCCGGGCAGGGCACCGCACACAGCACAGCTTCGAGGTGGCTGACACGCCTACCTCCCTCTCACTCACACATGTACCTTTCTTACTTCTATCCATCACATCCTGATGACTGTCCCCAGGCTTGATCCTTACCCATTCAAAATATCTCGACCCACTGTCCGCCATCTTGCATCCCTCGCCCGTGGGGATCCCCTCAGCTGCTCTATGCATATCTGGAGAACTATGTGAACACAGGAAAAATGATCTTGCTTTCTGTTCTCTGCTACTCTATGAGCAATTATCTTGACCTTATTCACTTTAGACATGTTCACGTTTTTCGGGGTGGAACAGGTAAATCATCATCAAGATGCAGTTGAGATCTATGTGGCTTCCAGAGCCTTCCTGACTTCGGGAAGTAAGACCCCCGGAGCCCCATGCCCATCGCCCGTCCACAGGCACCACAACCGATACTCCAGTTGCACAGTACTCGACCCGGAAAGGCACTGTTTACCCCTAGTCTAGGAAACGGCACCTTTCCGGGCTGGGCACTGCACACAGCACGGCCTCAAGGTGGGGGACCTGCTGAGTCTCCTTTCCCATCTGTAGAGAAGTTGGCTTCTCTATGCCGACCACACCTGGAGACTCTACCCAAGATTTATCCATAGCCTTAGACAGTGTTTACCCACTGCCCTCAGACTTGCATCCCACCTCTATGACGATTTCATCAACGGTTCTATGTGTACTGCCACAAGGATGAGGATACCATGAGAAAATCTTCCTCCCTTTATAGCTTTTCCTGATAGGAACTGTGTTTCCCTTTCCTAAACTGTGGGTGCCCACACTGTTTGCATTATTCGAGCACCGGCGTCATCCTCAAAATGGCAGGGATCCTGCTCGCTATCCATTCCCTCTTCTCGCCATGGCAAGCATCTCAACGACACATGCAGCTCCACCACTAGAACGGGTCCAAAGGCCACCACCACCGATGTTCCTTTTGAGCCTCCCCCTAGCCAGGCAGACACTGTTTACACCAAGTCTGAGAGACCAGCACGTGTCTGAGCACAGCCCCGCAAACAGTGTGGCTTCGCGTTGCAAGAACGCCCCAGGACTTCTGGCACTTCCAAATGTACCTGGCACCACTCTACCCACCACATCATACTGAATGAATTCAACAATTTTTCCTAAATCGAGACACTTTGATTCACCCCCCTGCAACTTGCACCCATCACTCAATGGGGCCCTCTCTTCTGCTCTAACTTATGCCAGGAGGAGGAGCAGGAGCATCAGAGGACAAGAGCATTCGAGTTCTGTCTTGTTCTACTGGAAAGTCCCATTAGCTTCTCTCAGCTGGCGGTGTACACATTGCTAGCAAAAGACTAATGAAATCGTGCCGAATTTTCCCGTGATGAGGTGGCTGCCAGACTCGTCATGACTTCATGGCAAGCAGCTCAAGGTCACCTGCATCTCCACCACTACCACGCGTCCGAAGGCCAGCCTAAAAGTTGTTCTTCCTGAGCGTTACTCTACCTGGACAGGAACTAATTCCCCAAAATACATGTAATCAGCACCTGTACAAGTAGGGCACCACACACATAAGGGCTCTCTGTGGAGGATCTCCCCGGTCCCATTCCTACGTTCACGAGGAACTTTGATCTGTACCCCCATCACATTTTGACGCCTGCACCCACGATATATGCAGACCCCTAGAGGATATCGAACCGCTGCCTTCCAACCTGCATCCTTCCCTCACTGGATATCTGCACCCACCTCCACCCCGGCTCTATGCCTAATAGAGAAGTGTCAGGACTCCACGAGAAAAACGCATATTATACTTCTCTCTTCTTTTCATAGGAATGATTTTCCTTCCTGCAACCTCTTTATGTTCACTTTGTGAGGAAAGGACCACCTAACTCATCCTGAGGATGCCAGAAACACAGAGGACTCCCAGGGTCATTAGGGTATCAAGGCACCCAACTCAAGGATGCCCGCAAGTCCACGCCCATCACTGTTCCAGAGGCCACCACCAACGATGTTCTTGTGAGTCTTACTCTAGCCACACGGGCACCGTTTACTAGTAGTATATGTCAACAGCACCTGGGTGAACAGGGCACCGCACACAGCACGGCCTCTAAGTGGAGGACACGCCCAACTCCTTCTCACTCACACATGTACCTTTCTTACGTCTAACCATCACATCCTGATGGCTCTAATCTCGATTGATCTCTAACGCTACAAAATATCTAGACCCAATGGCCTCCAACTTGCATCTCTTCCCCTTGGGGATCACCTCAACGGCTCTATGCATATCTGGAGAACAGTGGGGACCAGGATGCATGATCTTGGCTTCTGTTCTCTGCCAGTCCATTAGCAATTATCTTTACCTTAATTACTTTACACATGTTCAAGTTTTTCGGGGTGGAACAGGTAAATCATCAGCAAGATGCGGTTGAGGTCTACGTGGCTTCCACAGCCTTCCGGACTTCTGGGAGGAAGATCACCTGTAGACCCACGCCCATCGCTTATCCAACGGCCACCGCCTCTGATAATCCACTTGCACAGCACTCTCCCCACAAAGGCACTCTTTACCCCTAGACTAGTAAACGGCACCTTTCCGGGCTGGGCACTGCACGCAGCATGGCCTCAATGTGGGGGACATGCTGAGTCTCCTTCCCAATCTATAGCGAACTTTTCTTCTCTATGCCGACCACACCTTGATGACTGTACCCAAGAGGTATCCATAGATGTAGACAGTGCTGACCCACTGCCCTCAGACTTGCATTCCACCTCACTGAGAATCTCATCGCCGGTTTTATGAGTACTGGCAGAAAGACGAGGATACCATGGGAAAATCTTCCTCCGATTATCTCTTTTCCTGATAGGAACTGTGTTTCCCTTTGCTAAACTGTGGCTGCCCACACTACTAGGAATATTCGAGCACCGGATTCACCCTCCAAATGCCAGGGATCCTGGTCGCACCCCTGGCCCTCTTCTCGCCATGGCAAGCAACTCAAAGACATGTGCAGCTCTAACACTACAACGGGTCCAAAGGCCACCACAAGTGATATTCCTTGGGAGCCACGCTCTGCCCAGGCAGACAGCGTTAAGCCCAAGTCTGACAGATCATCACCCGTCTGGGCACGGCCCCGCATACAGCGGGCCTTCGCATTGGAAGACTTACCCAGTACTTCTGCCACTTCCAAATAGAGCGTTCACCTCGTTCCCATCACATCACACCGAATACATTGAAGAATTTTCCGTGCATCGAGACACATTGATTTTCCGCCCTGCAACTTGCATCCATCACTCACTGAGGATCTGCTCTTTGGCTCCAAGTTTTCCTCGGAAGAAGATGAAGAGCATCAGAGGACAAGATCCTTCGGGTTCCCTCTTGTTCTATTGGAAAAGTCCAGTTAGCTTCGCTCACCTGTGGGTATTCACACTGCTAGGAACAGACTAATGAAATCGCCATGAGTTCTCCCGAGGTCACGGGGCTGCCAGAGTCCTCATGAATTCACAGCAGCCAGCTCAAGTCAACTGCAGCTCCACCACTACCACCCATCCGAAGGCCAGCCTCAAAGTTGTTCTTGTTGAGTGTTACTCTACCTGGCCAGGAACGAACTACTCAAAATACAAGTAATCAGCACCTGTCCGGGCAGGGCACCGCACACATCAGGGCTCTCAGTGAAGGATCTCCCCGGTCCCCTTCCCACTCTCGTGAGTAGCTTTGATCTGTCTCCCCATCAAATCCTAACGGCTGCACCCACGATATATCCAGACCCCTACAAGATATCAAACCACTGCCTTCCAACCTGCAACCCTCCCTCAGTGGACACCCACACCTACCTCCACCCCACTCTATGCCTACTTGAGAAGTATCAGAACCACGCGAGAATAACGCATATTGTACTTCTCGCTTCTTCTCATAGGAATGATCTTGCTTCCTGCAAACTGTTTGTGTTCTCCTTGTGAGGAAAGGACCACTTACCTCATCCTGAGGATGCCAGCCCAACACATGGCTACCACAGTCATTAGGATATCAAGGCAGCCAACTCAAGGACACCTGTAACTCCACCCACATAACGGGTCTAGAGGTCACCACCAACGATGTTCTGGTGAGCCTTACTCTACCTAGACGGCTCGGTTCACTAGTACTATACGTGAACAGTATCTGTCCGGGCAGGGCACCGCACACAGCACAGCTTCGAGGTGGCTGACACGCCTACCTCCCTCTCACTCACACATGTACCTTTCTTACTTCTATCCATCACATCCTGATGACTGTCCCCAGGCTTGATCCTTACCCATTCAAAATATCTCGACCCACTGTCCGCCATCTTGCATCCCTCGCCCGTGGGGATCCCCTCAGCTGCTCTATGCATATCTGGAGAACTATGTGAACACAGGAAGAATGATCTTGCTTTCTGTTCTCTGCTACTCTATGAGCAATTATCTTGACCTTATTCACTTTAGACATGTTCACGTTTTTCGGGGTGGAACAGGTAAATCATCATCAAGATGCGGTTGAGATCTATGTGGCTTCCAGAGCCTTCCTGACTTCGGGAAGTAAGACCCCCGGAGCCCCATGCCCATCGCCCGTCCACAGGCACCACAACCGATACTCCAGTTGCACAGTACTCGACCCGGAAAGACACTGTTTACCCCTAGTCTAGGAAACGGCACCTTTCCGGGCTGGGCACTGCACACAGCACGGCCTCAAGGTGGGGGACCTGCTGAGTCTCCTTTCCCATCTGTAGAGATGTTGGCTTCTCTATGCCGACCACAGCTGGAGACTCTACCCAAGATTTATCCATAGCCTTAGACAGTGTTTACCCACTGCCCTCAGACTTGCATCCCACCTCTATGAGGATTTCATCAACGGTTCTATGTGTACTGCCACAAGGATGAGG
The DNA here is from genome assembly GCF_028021215.1 of Eschrichtius robustus. NCBI lineage: Eukaryota > Metazoa > Chordata > Mammalia > Artiodactyla > Eschrichtiidae > Eschrichtius > Eschrichtius robustus. The sequence goes on from NC_090845.1 coordinate 128,139,678, forward strand.
ATACCATGAGAAAATCTTCCTCCCTTTATAGCTTTTCCTGATAGGAACTGTGTTTCCCTTTCCTAAACTGTGGGCGCCCACACTGTTTGCATTATTCGAGCACCGGCGTCATCCTCAAAATGGCAGGGATCCTGGTCGCTCTCCATTCCCTCTTCTCGCCATGGCAAGCATCTCAACGACACATGCAGCTCCACCACTAGAACGGGTCCAAAGGCCACCACCACCGATGTTCCTTTTGAGCCTCCCCCTAGCCAGGCAGACACTGTTTACACCAAGTCTGAGAGACCAGCACGTGTCTGAGCACAGCCCCGCAAACAGTGTGGCTTCGCGTTGCAAGAACGTCCCAGGACTTCTGGCACTTCCAAATGTACCTGGCACCACTCTACCCACCACATCATACTGAATGAATTCAACAATTTTTCCTAAATCGAGACACTTTGATTCACCCCCCTGCAACTTGCACCCATCACTCAATGGGGCCCTCTCTTCTGCTCTAACTTATGCCAGGAGGAGGAGCAGGAGCATCAGAGGACAAGAGCATTCGAGTTCTGTCTTGTTCTACTGGAAAGTCCCATTAGCTTCTCTCAGCTGGCGGTGTACACATTGCTAGCAAAAGACTAATGAAATCGTGCCGAATTTTCCCGTGATGAGGTGGCTGCCAGACTCGTCATGACTTCATGGCAAGCAGCTCAAGGTCACCTGCATCTCCACCACTACCACGCGTCCGAAGGCCAGCCTAAAAGTTGTTCTTCCTGAGCGTTACTCTACCTGGACAGGAACTAATTCCCCAAAATACATGTAATCAGCACCTGTACAAGTAGGGCACCACACACATCAGGGCTCTCTGTGGAGGATCTCCCCGGTCCCATTCCTACGTTCACGAGGAACTTTGATCTGTACCCCCATCACATTTTGACGCCTGCACCCACGATATATGCAGACCCCTAGAGGATATCGAACCGCTGCCTTCCAACCTGCATCCTTCCCTCACTGGATATCTGCACCCACCTCCACCCCGGCTCTATGCCTAATAGAGAAGTGTCAGGACTCCACGAGAAAAACGCATATTATACTTCTCTCTTCTTTTCATAGGAATGATTTTCCTTCCTGCAACCTCTTTATGTTCACTTTGTGAGGAAAGGACCACCTAACTCATCCTGAGGATGCCAGAAACACAGAGGGCTCCCAGGGTCATTAGGGTATCAAGGCACCCAACTCAAGGATGCCCGCAAATCCACGCCCATCACTGTTCCAGAGGCCACCACCAACGATGTTCTTGTGAGTCTTACTCTAGCCACACGGGCACCGTTTACTAGTAGTATATGTCAACAGCACCTGGGTGAACAGGGCACCGCACACAGCACGGCCTCTAAGTGGAGGACACGCCCAACTCCTTCTCACTCACACATGTACCTTTCTTACGTCTAACCATCACATCCTGATGGCTCTAATCTCGATTGATCTCTAACGCTACAAAATATCTAGACCCAATGGCCTCCAACTTGCATCTCTTCCCCTTGGGGATCACCTCAACGGCTCTATGCATATCTGGAGAACAGTGGGGACCAGGATGCATGATCTTGGCTTCTGTTCTCTGCTACTCCATTAGCAATTATCTTTACCTTAATTACTTTACACATGTTCAAGTTTTTCGGGGTGGAACAGGTAAATCATCAGCAAGATGCGGTTGAGGTCTACGTGGCTTCCACAGCCTTCCGGACTTCTGGGAGGAAGATCACCTGTAGACCCACGCCCATCGCTTATCCAACGGCCACCGCCTCCGATAATCCACTTGCACAGCACTCTACCCAAAAGGCACTCTTTACCCCTAGACTAGTAAACGGCACCTTTCCAGGCTGGGCACTGCACCCAGCATGGCCTCAATGTGGGGGACATGCTGAGTCTCCTTCCCAATCTATAGCGAACTTTTCTTCTCTATGCCGACCACACCTTGATGACTGTACCCAAGAGGTATCCATAGATGTAGACAGTGCTGACCCACTGCCCTCAGACTTGCATTCCACCTCACTGAGAATCTCATCGCCGGTTTTATGAGTACTGGCAGAAAGACGAGGATACCATGGGAAAATCTTCCTCCGATTATCTCTTTTCCTGATAGGAACTGTGTTTCCCTTTGCTAAACTGTGGCTGCCCACACTACTAGGAATATTCGAGCACCGGATTCACCCTCCAAATGCCAGGGATCCTGGTCGCACCCCTGGCCCTCTTCTCGCCATGGCAAGCAACTCAAAGACATGTGCAGCTCTAACACTACAACGGGTACAAAGGCCACCACAAGTGATATTCCTTGGGAGCCACACTCTGCCCAGGCAGACAGCGTTAAGCCCAAGTCTGACAGATCATCACCCGTCTGGGCACGGCCCCGCATACAGCGGGCCTTCGCATTGGAAGACTTACCCAGTACTTCTGCCACTTCCAAATAGAGCGTTCACCTCGTTCCCATCACATCACACCGAATACATCGAAGAATTTTCCGTGCATCGAGACACATTGATTTTCCGCCCTGCAACTTGCATCCATCACTCACTGAGGATCTGCTCTTTGGCTCCAAGTTTTCCTCGGAAGAAGATGAAGAGCATCAGAGGACAAGATCCTTCGGGTTCCCTCTTGTTCTATTGGAAAAGTCCAGTTAGCTTCGCTCACCTGTGGGTATTCACACTGCTAGGAACAGACTAATGAAATCGCCATGAGTTCTCCCGAGGTCACGGGGCTGCCAGAGTCCTCATGAATTCACAGTAGCCAGCTCAAGTCAACTGCAGCTCCACCACTACCACCCATCCGAAGGCCAGCCTCAAACTTGTTCTTGTTGAGCGTTACTCTCCCTGGCCAGGAACGAACTACTCAAAATACAAGTAATCAGCACCTGTCCGGGCAGGGCACCGCACACATCAGGGCTCTCAGTGAAGGATCTCCCCGGTCCCCTTCCCACTCTGGCGAGTAGCTTTGATCTGTCTCCCCATCAAATCCTAACGGCTGCACCCACGATATATCCAGACCCCTACAAGATATCAAACCACTGCCTTCCAACCTGCAACCGTCCCTCAGTGGACACCCACACCTACCTCCACCCCACTCTATGCCTACTTGAGAAGTATCAGAACCACGCGAGAATAACGCATATTGTACTTCTCGCTTCTTCTCATAGGAATGATCTTGCTTCCTGCAAACTGTTTGTGTTCTCCTTGTGAGGAAAGGACCACTTACCTCATCCTGAGGATGCCAGCCCAACACATGGCTACCACAGTCATTAGGATATCAAGGCAGCCAACTCAAGGACACCTGTAACTCCACCCACATAACGGGTCTAGAGGTCACCACCAACGATGTTCTGGTGAGCCTTACTCTACCTAGACGGCTCGGTTCACTAGTACTATACGTGAACAGTATCTGTCCGGGCAGGGCACTGCACACAGCACATCTTCGAGGTGGCTGACACGCCTACCTCCCTCTCACTCACACATGTACCTTTCTTACTTCTATCCATCACATCCTGATGACTGTCCCCAGGCTTGATCCTTACCCATTCAAAATATCTCGACCCACTGTCCGCCATCTTGCATCCCTCGCCCGTGGGGATCCCCTCAGCTGCTCTATGCATATCTGGAGAACTATGTGAACACAGGAAAAATGATCTTGCTTTCTGTTCTCTGCTACTCTATGAGCAATTATCTTGACCTTATTCACTTTAGACATGTTCACGTTTTTCGGGGTGGAACAGGTAAATCATCATCAAGATGCGGTTGAGATCTATGTGGCTTCCAGAGCCTTCCTGACTTCGGGAAGTAAGACCCCCGGAGCCCCATGCCCATCGCCCGTCCACAGGCACCACAACCGATACTCCAGTTGCACAGTACTCGACCCGGAAAGGCACTGTTTACCCCTAGTCTAGGAAACGGCACCTTTCCGGGCTGGGCACTGCACACAGCACGGCCTCAAGGTGGGGGACCTGCTGAGTCTCCTTTCCCATCTGTAGAGAAGTTGGCTTCTCTATGCCGACCACACCTGGAGACTCTACCCAAGATTTATCCATAGCCTTAGACAGTGTTTACCCACTGCCCTCAGACTTGCATCCCACCTCTATGAGGATTTCATCAACGGTTCTATGTGTACTGCCACAAGGATGAGGATACCATGAGAAAATCTTCCTCCCTTTATAGCTTTTCCTGATAGGAACTGTGTTTCCCTTTCCTAAACTGTGGGCGCCCACACTGTTTGCATTATTCGAGCACCGGCGTCATCCTCAAAATGGCAGGGATCCTGCTCGCTCTCCATTCCCTCTTCTCGCCATGGCAAGCATCTCAACGACACATGCAGCTCCACCACTAGAACGGGTCCAAAGGCCACCACCACCGATGTTCCTTTTGAGCCTCCCCCTAGCCAGGCAGACACTGTTTACACCAAGTCTGAGAGACCAGCACGTGTCTGAGCACAGCCCCGCAAACAGGGTGGCTTCGCGTTGCAAGAACGCCCCAGGACTTCTGGCACTTCCAAATGTACCTGGCACCACTCTACCCACCACATCATACTGAATGAATTCAACAATTTTTCCTAAATTGAGACACTTTGATTCACCCCCCTGCAACTTGCACCCATCACTCAATGGGGCCCTCTCTTCTGCTCTAACTTATGCCAGGAGGAGGAGCAGGAGCATCAGAGGACAAGAGCATTCGAGTTCTGTCTTGTTCTACTGGAAAGTCCCATTAGCTTCTCTCAGCTGGCGGTGTACACATTGCTAGCAAAAGACTAATGAAATCGTGCCGAATTTTCCCGTGATGAGGTGGCTGCCAGACTCGTCATGACTTCATGGCAAGCAGCTCAAGGTCACCTGCATCTCCACCACTACCACGCGTCCGAAGGCCAGCCTAAAAGTTGTTCTTCCTGAGCGTTACTCTACCTGGACAGGAACTAATTCCCCAAAATACATGTAATCAGCACCTGTACAAGTAGGGCACCACACACATCAGGGCTCTCTGTGGAGGATCTCCCCGGTCCCATTCCTACGTTCACGAGGAACTTTGATCTGTACCCCCATCACATTTTGACGCCTGCACCCACGATATATGCAGACCCCTAGAGGATATCGAACCGCTGCCTTCCAACCTGCATCCTTCCCTCACTGGATATCTGCACCCACCTCCACCCCGGCTCTATGCCTAATAGAGAAGTGTCAGGACTCCACGAGAAAAACGCATATTATACTTCTCTCTTCTTTTCATAGGAATGATTTTCCTTCCTGCAACCTCTTTATGTTCACTTTGTGAGGAAAGGACCACCTAACTCATCCTGAGGATGCCAGAAACACAGAGGGCTCCCAGGGTCATTAGGGTATCAAGGCACCCAACTCAAGGATGCCCGCAAGTCCACGCCCATCACTGTTCCAGAGGCCACCACCAACGATGTTCTTGTGAGTCTTACTCTAGCCACACGGGCACCGTTTACTAGTAGTATATGTCAACAGCACCTGGGTGAACAGGGCACCGCACACAGCACGGCCTCTAAGTGGAGGACACGCCCAACTCCTTCTCACTCACACATGTACCTTTCTTACGTCTAACCATCACATCCTGATGGCTCTAATCTCGATTGATCTCTAACGCTACAAAATATCTTGCATCTCTTCCCCTTGGGGATCACCTCAACGGCTCTATGCATATCTGGAGAACAGTGGGGACCAGGATGCATGATCTTGGCTTCTGTTCTCTGCTACTCCATTAGCAATTATCTTTACCTTAATTACTTTACACATGTTCAAGTTTTTCGGGGTGGAACAGGTAAATCATCAGCAAGATGCGGTTGAGGTCTACGTGGCTTCCACAGCCTTCCGGACTTCTGGGAGGAAGATCACCTGTAGACCCACGCCCATCGCTTATCCAACGGCCACCGCCTCCGATAATCCACTTGCACAGCACTCTACCCAAAAGGCACTCTTTACCCCTAGACTAGTAAACGGCACCTTTCCAGGCTGGGCACTGCACCCAGCATGGCCTCAATGTGGGGGACATGCTGAGTCTCCTTCCCAATCTATAGCGAACTTTTCTTCTCTATGCCGACCACACCTTGATGACTGTACCCAAGAGGTATCCATAGATGTAGACAGTGCTGACCCACTGCCCTCAGACTTGCATTCCACCTCACTGAGAATCTCATCGCCGGTTTTATGAGTACTGGCAGAAAGACGAGGATACCATGGGAAAATCTTCCTCCGATTATCTCTTTTCCTGATAGGAACTGTGTTTCCCTTTGCTAAACTGTGGCTGCCCACACTACTAGGAATATTCGAGCACCGGATTCACCCTCCAAATGCCAGGGATCCTGGTCGCACCCCTGGCCCTCTTCTCGCCATGGCAAGCAACTCAAAGACATGTGCAGCTCTAACACTACAACGGGTACAAAGGCCACCACAAGTGATATTCCTTGGGAGCCACGCTCTGCCCAGGCAGACAGCGTTAAGCCCAAGTCTGACAGATCATCACCCGTCTGGGCACGGCCCCGCATACAGCGGGCCTTCGCATTGGAAGACTTACCCAGTACTTCTGCCACTTCCAAATAGAGCGTTCACCTCGTTCCCATCACATCACACCGAATACATCGAAGAATTTTCCGTGCATCGAGACACATTGATTTTCCGCCCTGCAACTTGCATCCATCACTCACTGAGGATCTGCTCTTTGGCTCCAAGTTTTCCTCGGAAGAAGATGAAGAGCATCAGAGGACAAGATCCTTCGGGTTCCCTCTTGTTCTATTGGAAAAGTCCAGTTAGCTTCGCTCACCTGTGGGTATTCACACTGCTAGGAACAGACTAATGAAATCGCCATGAGTTCTCCCGAGGTCACGGGGCTGCCAGAGTCCTCATGAATTCACAGCAGCCAGCTCAAGTCAACTGCAGCTCCACCACTACCACCCATCCGAAGGCCAGCCTCAAACTTGTTCTTGTTGAGCGTTACTCTCCCTGGCCAGGAACGAACTACTCAAAATACAAGTAATCAGCACCTGTCCGGGCAGGGCACCGCACACATCAGGGCTCTCAGTGAAGGATCTCCCCGGTCCCCTTCCCACTCTCGCGAGTAGCTTTGATCTGTCTCCCCATCAAATCCTAACGGCTGCACCCACGATATATCCAGACCCCTACAAGATATCAAACCACTGCCTTCCAACCTGCAACCGTCCCTCAGTGGACACCCACACCTACCTCCACCCCACTCTATGCCTACTTGAGAAGTATCAGAACCACGCGAGAATAACGCATATTGTACTTCTCGCTTCTTCTCATAGGAATGATCTTGCTTCCTGCAAACTGTTTGTGTTCTCCTTGTGAGGAAAGGACCACTTACCTCATCCTGAGGATGCCAGCCCAACACATGGCTACCACAGTCATTAGGATATCAAGGCAGCCAACTCAAGGACACCTGTAACTCCACCCACATAACGGGTCTAGAGGTCACCACCAACGATGTTCTGGTGAGCCTTACTCTACCTAGACGGCTCGGTTCACTAGTACTATACGTGAACAGTATCTGTCCGGGCAGGGCACTGCACACAGCACATCTTCGAGGTGGCTGACACGCCTACCTCCCTCTCACTCACACATGTACCTTTCTTACTTCTATCCATCACATCCTGATGACTGTCCCCAGGCTTGATCCTTACCCATTCAAAATATCTCGACCCACTGTCCGCCATCTTGCATCCCTCGCCCGTGGGGATCCCCTCAGCTGCTCTATGCATATCTGGAGAACTATGTGAACACAGGAAAAATGATCTTGCTTTCTGTTCTCTGCTACTCTATGAGCAATTATCTTGACCTTATTCACTTTAGACATGTTCACGTTTTTCGGGGTGGAACAGGTAAATCATCATCAAGATGCGGTTGAGATCTATGTGGCTTCCAGAGCCTTCCTGACTTCGGGAAGTAAGACCCCCGGAGCCCCATGCCCATCGCCCGTCCACAGGCACCACAACCGATACTCCAGTTGCACAGTACTCGACCCGGAAAGGCACTGTTTACCCCTAGTCTAGGAAACGGCACCTTTCCGGGCTGGGCACTGCACACAGCACGGCCTCAAGGTGGGGGACCTGCTGAGTCTCCTTTCCCATCTGTAGAGAAGTTGGCTTCTCTATGCCGACCACACCTGGAGACTCTACCCAAGATTTATCCATAGCCTTAGACAGTGTTTACCCACTGCCCTCAGACTTGCATCCCACCTCTATGAGGATTTCATCAACGGTTCTATGTGTACTGCCACAAGGATGAGGATACCATGAGAAAATCTTCCTCCCTTTATAGCTTTTCCTGATAGGAACTGTGTTTCCCTTTCCTAAACTGTGGGCGCCCACACTGTTTGCATTATTCGAGCACCGGCGTCATCCTCAAAATGGCAGGGATCCTGCTCGCTCTCCATTCCCTCTTCTCGCCATGGCAAGCATCTCAACGACACATGCAGCTCCACCACTAGAACGGGTCCAAAGGCCACCACCACCGATGTTCCTTTTGAGCCTCCCCCTAGCCAGGCAGACACTGTTTACACCAAGTCTGAGAGACCAGCACGTGTCTGAGCACAGCCCCGCAAACAGGGTGGCTTCGCGTTGCAAGAACGCCCCAGGACTTCTGGCACTTCCAAATGTACCTGGCACCACTCTACCCACCACATCATACTGAATGAATTCAACAATTTTTCCTAAATTGAGACACTTTGATTCACCCCCCTGCAACTTGCACCCATCACTCAATGGGGCCCTCTCTTCTGCTCTAAATTATGCCAGGAGGAGGAGCAGGAGCATCAGAGGACAAGAGCATTCGAGTTCTGTCTTGTTCTACTGGAAAGTCCCATTAGCTTCTCTCAGCTGGCGGTGTACACATTGCTAGCAAAAGACTAATGAAATCGTGCCGAATTTTCCCGTGATGAGGTGGCTGCCAGACTCGTCATGACTTCATGGCAAGCAGCTCAAGGTCACCTGCATCTCCACCACTACCACGCGTCCGAAGGCCAGCCTAAAAGTTGTTCTTCCTGAGCGTTACTCTACCTGGACAGGAACTAATTCCCCAAAATACATGTAATCAGCACCTGTACAAGTAGGGCACCACACACATCAGGGCTCTCTGTGGAGGATCTCCCCGGTCCCATTCCTACGTTCACGAGGAACTTTGATCTGTACCCCCATCACATTTTGACGCCTGCACCCACGATATATGCAGACCCCTAGAGGATATCGAACCGCTGCCTTCCAACCTGCATCCTTCCCTCACTGGATATCTGCACCCACCTCCACCCCGGCTCTATGCCTAATAGAGAAGTGTCAGGACTCCACGAGAAAAACGCATATTATACTTCTCTCTTCTTTTCATAGGAATGATTTTCCTTCCTGCAACCTCTTTATGTTCACTTTGTGAGGAAAGGACCACCTAACTCATCCTGAGGATGCCAGAAACACAGAGGGCTCCCAGGGTCATTAGGGTATCAAGGCACCCAACTCAAGGATGCCCGCAAGTCCACGCCCATCACTGTTCCAGAGGCCACCACCAACGATGTTCTTGTGAGTCTTACTCTAGCCACACGGGCACCGTTTACTAGTAGTATATGTCAACAGCACCTGGGTGAACAGGGCACCGCACACAGCACGGCCTCTAAGTGGAGGACACGCCCAACTCCTTCTCACTCACACATGTACCTTTCTTACGTCTAACCATCACATCCTGATGGCTCTAATGTCGATTGATCTCTAACGCTACAAAATATCTAGACCCAATGGCCTCCAACTTGCATCTCTTCCCCTTGGGGATCACCTCAACGGCTCTATGCATATCTGGAGAACAGTGGGGACCAGGATGCATGATCTTGGCTTCTGTTCTCTGCTACTCCATTAGCAATTATCTTTACCTTAATTACTTTACACATGTTCAAGTTTTTCGGGGTGGAACAGGTAAATCATCAGCAAGATGCGGTTGAGATCTACGTGGCATCCACAGCCTTCCGGACTTCTGGGAGGAAGATCACCTGTAGACCCACGCCCATCGCTTATCCAACGGCCACCGCCTCCGATAATCCACTTGCACAGCACTCTACCCACAAAGGCACTCTTTACCCCTAGACTAGTAAACGGCACCTATCCGGGCTGGGCACTGCACGCAGCATGGCCTCAATGTGGGGGACATGCTGAGTCTCCTTCCCAATCTATAGCGAACTTTTCTTCTCTATGCCGACCACACCTTGATGACTGTACCCAAGAGGTATCCATAGATGTAGACAGTGCTGACCCACTGCCCTCAGACTTGCATTCCACCTCACTGAGAATCTCATCGCCGGTTTTATGAGTACTGGCAGAAAGACGAGGATACCATGGGAAAATCTTCCTCCGATTATCTCTTTTCCTGATAGGAACTGTGTTTCCCTTTGCTAAACTGTGGCTGCCCACACTACTAGGAATATTCGAGCACCGGATTCACCCTCCAAATGCCAGGGATCCTGGTCGCACCCCTGGCCCTCTTCTCGCCATGGAAAGCAACTCAAAGACATGGGCAGCTCTAACACTACAACGGGTCCAAAGGCCACCACAAGTGATATTCCTTGGGAGCCACGCTCTGCCCAGGCAGACAGCGTTAAGCCCAAGTCTGACAGATCATCACCCGTCTGGGCACGGCCCCGCATACAGCGTGCCTTCGCATTGGAAGACTTACCCAGTACTTCTGCCACTTCCAAATAGAGCGTTCACCTCGTTCCCATCACATCACACCGAATACATTGAAGAATTTTCCGTGCATCGAGACACATTGATTTTCCGCCCTGCAACTTGCATCCATCACTCACTGAGGATCTGCTCTTTGGCTCCAAGTTTTCCTCGGAAGAAGATGAAGAGCATCAGAGGACAAGATCCTTCGGGTTCCCTCTTGTTCTATTGGAAAAGTCCAGTTAGCTTCGCTCACCTGTGGGTATTCACACTGCTAGGAACAGACTAATGAAATCGCCATGAGTTCTCCCGAGGTCACGGGGCTGCCAGAGTCCTCATGAATTCACGGCAGCCAGCTCAAGTCAACTGCAGCTCCACCACTACCACCCATCCGAAGGCCAGCCTCAAACTTGTTCTTGTTGAGCGTTACTCTACCTGGCCAGGAACGAACTACTCAAAATACAAGTAATCAGCACCTGTCCGGGCAGGGCACCGCACACATCAGGGCTCTCAGTGAAGGATCTCCCCGGTCCCCTTCCCACTCTCGCGAGTAGCTTTGATCTGTCTCCCCATCAAATCCTAACGGCTGCACCCACGATATATCCAGACCCCTACAAGATATCAAACCACTGCCTTCCAACCTGCAACCCTCCCTCAGTGGACACCCACACCTACCTCCACCCCACTCTATGCCTACTTGAGAAGTATCAGAACCACGCGAGAATTACGCATATTGTACTTCTCGCTTCTTCTCATAGGAATGATCTTGCTTCCTGCAAACTGTTTGTGTTCTCCTTGTGAAGAAAGGACCACTTACCTCATCCTGAGGATGCCAGCCCAACACATGGCTACCACAGTCATTAGGATATCAAGGCAGCCAACTCAAGGACACCTGTAACTCCACCCACATAACGGGTCTAGAGGTCACCACCAACGATGTTCTTGTGAGCCTTACTCTACCTAGACGGCTCGGTTCACTAGTACTATACGTGAACAGTATCTGTCCGGGCAGGGCACCGCACACAGCACATCTTCGAGGTGGCTGACACGCCTACCTCCCTCTCACTCACACATGTACCTTTCTTACTTCTATCCATCACATCCTGATGACTGTCCCCAGGCTTGATCCTTACCCATTCAAAATATCTCGACCCACTGTCCGCCATCTTGCATCCCTCGCCCGTGGGGATCCCCTCAGCTGCTCTATGCATATCTGGAGAACTATGTGAACACAGGAAAAATGATCTTGCTTTCTGTTCTCTGCTACTCTATGAGCAATTATCTTGACCTTATTCACTTTAGACATGTTCACGTTTTTCGGGGTGGAACAGGTAAGTCATCATCAAGATGCGGTTGAGATCTATGTGGCTTCCAGAGCCTTCCTGACTTCGGGAAGTAAGACCCCCGGAGCCCCATGCCCATCGCCCGTCCACAGGCACCACAACCGATACTCCAGTTGCACAGTACTCGACCCGGAAAGGCACTGTTTACCCCTAGTCTAGGAAACGGCACCTTTCCGGGCTGGGCACTGCACACAGCATGGCCTCAAGGTGGGGGACCTGCTGAGTCTCCTTTCCCATCTGTAGAGAAATTGGCTTCTCTATGCCGACCACACCTGGAGACTCTACCCAAGATTTATCCATAGCCTTAGACAGTGTTTACCCACTGCCCTCAGACTTGCATCCCACCTCTATGAGGATTTCATCAACGGTTCTATGTGTACTGCCACAAGGATGAGGATACCATGAGAAAATCTTCCTCCCTTTATAGCTTTTCCTGATAGGAACTGTGTTTCCCTTTCCTAAACTGTGGGCGCCCACACTGTTTGCATTATTCGAGCACCGGCGTCATCCTCAAAATGGCAGGGATCCTGGTCGCTCTCCATTCCCTCTTCTCGCCATGGCAAGCATCTCAACGACACATGCAGCTCCACCACTAGAACGGGTCCAAAGGCCACCACCACCGATGTTCCTTTTGAGCCTCCCCCTAGCCAGGCAGACACTGTTTACACCAAGTCTGAGAGACCAGCACGTGTCTGAGCACAGCCCCGCAAACAGTGTGGCTTCGCGTTGCAAGAACGCCCCAGGACTTCTGGCACTTCCAAATGTACCTGGCACCACTCTACCCACCACATCATACTGAATGAATTCAACAATTTTTCCTAAATCGAGACACTTTGATTCACCCCCCTGCAACTTGCACCCATCACTCAATGGGGCCCTCTCTTCTGCTCTAACTTATGCCAGGAGGAGGAGCAGGAGCGTCAGAGGACAAGAGCATTCGAGTTCTGTCTTGTTCTACTGGAAAGTCCCATTAGCTTCTCTCAGCTGGCGGTGTACACATTGCTAGCAAAAGACTAATGAAATCGTGCCGAATTTTCCCGTGATGAGGTGGCTGCCAGACTCGTCATGACTTCATGGCAAGCAGCTCAAGGTCACCTGCATCTCCACCACTACCACGCGTCCGAAGGCCAGCCTAAAAGTTGTTCTTCCTGAGCGTTACTCTACCTGGACAGGAACTAATTCCCCAAAATACATGTAATCAGCACCTGTACAAGTAGGGCACCACACACATCAGGGCTCTCTGTGGAGGATCTCCCCGGTCCCATTCCTACGTTCACGAGGAACTTTGATCTGTACCCCCATCACATTTTGACGCCTGCACCCACGATATATGCAGACCCCTAGAGGATATCGAACCGCTGCCTTCCAACCTGCATCCTTCCCTCACTGGATATCTGCACCCACCTCCACCCCGGCTCTATGCCTAATAGAGAAGTGTCAGGACTCCACGAGAAAAACTCATATTATACTTCTCTCTTCTTTTCATAGGAATGATTTTCCTTCCTGCAACCTCTTTATGTTCACTTTGTGAGGAAAGGACCACCTAACTCATCCTGAGGATGCCAGAAACACAGAGGGCTCCCAGGGTCATTAGGGTATCAAGGCACCCAACTCAAGGATGCCCGCAAGTCCACGCCCATCACTGTTCCAGAGGCCACCACCAACGATGTTCTTGTGAGTCTTACTCTAGCCACACGGGCACCGTTTACTAGTAGTATATGTCAACAGCACCTGGGTGAACAGGGCACCGCACACAGCACGGCCTCTAAGTGGAGGACACGCCCAACTCCTTCTCACTCACACATGTACCTTTCTTACGTCTAACCATCACATCCTGATGGCTCTAATCTCGATTGATCTCTAACGCTACAAAATATCTAGACCCAATGGCCTCCAACTTGCATCTCTTCCCCTTGGGGATCACCTCAACGGCTCTATGCATATCTGGAGAACAGTGGGGACCAGGATGCATGATCTTGGCTTCTGTTCTCTGCTACTCCATTAGCAATTATCTTTACCTTAATTACTTTACACATGTTCAAGTTTTTCGGGGTGGAACAGGTAAATCATCAGCAAGATGCGGTTGAGGTCTACGTGGCTTCCACAGCCTTCCGGACTTCTGGGAGGAAGATCACCTGTAGACCCACGCCCATCGCTTATCCAACGGCCACCGCCTCCGATAATCCACTTGCACAGCACTCTACCCACAAAGGCACTCTTTACCCCTAGACTAGTAAACGGCACCTTTCCGGGCTGGGCACTGCACCCAGCATGGCCTCAATGTGGGGGACATGCTGAGTCTCCTTCCCAATCTATAGCGAACTTTTCTTCTCTATGCCGACCACACCTTGATGACTGTACCCAAGAGGTATCCATAGATGTAGACAGTGCTGACCCACTGCCCTCAGACTTGCATTCCACCTCACTGAGAATCTCATCGCCGGTTTTATGAGTACTGGCAGAAAGACGAGGATACCATGGGAAAATCTTCCTCCGATTATCTCTTTTCCTGATAGGAACTGTGTTTCCCTTTGCTAAACTGTGGCTGCCCACACTACTAGGAATATTCGAGCACCGGATTCACCCTCCAAATGCCAGGGATCCTGGTCGCACCCCTGGCCCTCTTCTCGCCATGGAAAGCAACTCAAAGACATGGGCAGCTCTAACACTACAACGGGTCCAAAGGCCACCACAAGTGATATTCCTTGGGAGCCACGCTCTGCCCAGGCAGACAGCGTTAAGCCCAAGTCTGACAGATCATCACCCGTCTGGGCACGGCCCCGCATACAGCGTGCCTTCGCATTGGAAGACTTACCCAGTACTTCTGCCACTTCCAAATAGAGCGTTCACCTCGTTCCCATCACATCACACCGAATACATTGAAGAATTTTCCGTGCATCGAGACACATTGATTTTCCGCCCTGCAACTTGCATCCATCACTCACTGAGGATCTGCTCTTTGGCTCCAAGTTTTCCTCGGAAGAAGATGAAGAGCATCAGAGGACAAGATCCTTCGGGTTCCCTCTTGTTCTATTGGAAAAGTCCAGTTAGCTTCGCTCACCTGTGGGTATTCACACTGCTAGGAACAGACTAATGAAATCGCCATGAGTTCTCCCGAGGTCACGGGGCTGCCAGAGTCCTCATGAATTCACGGCAGCCAGCTCAAGTCAACTGCAGCTCCACCACTACCACCCATCCGAAGGCCAGCCTCAAACTTGTTCTTGTTGAGCGTTACTCTACCTGGCCAGGAACGAACTACTCAAAATACAAGTAATCAGCACCTGTCCGGGCAGGGCACCGCACACATCAGGGCTCTCAGTGAAGGATCTCCCCGGTCCCCTTCCCACTCTCGCGAGTAGCTTTGATCTGTCTCCCCATCAAATCCTAACGGCTGCACCCACGATATATCCAGACCCCTACAAGATATCAAACCACTGCCTTCCAACCTGCAACCCTCCCTCAGTGGACACCCACACCTACCTCCACCCCACTCTATGCCTACTTGAGAAGTATCAGAACCACGCGAGAATTACGCATATTGTACTTCTCGCTTCTTCTCATAGGAATGATCTTGCTTCCTGCAAACTGTTTGTGTTCTCCTTGTGAAGAAAGGACCACTTACCTCATCCTGAGGATGCCAGCCCAACACATGGCTACCACAGTCATTAGGATATCAAGGCAGCCAACTCAAGGACACCTGTAACTCCACCCACATAACGGGTCTAGAGGTCACCACCAACGATGTTCTTGTGAGCCTTACTCTACCTAGACGGCTCGGTTCACTAGTACTATACGTGAACAGTATCTGTCCGGGCAGGGCACCGCACACAGCACATCTTCGAGGTGGCTGACACGCCTACCTCCCTCTCACTCACACATGTACCTTTCTTACTTCTATCCATCACATCCTGATGACTGTCCCCAGGCTTGATCCTTACCCATTCAAAATATCTCGACCCACTGTCCGCCATCTTGCATCCCTCGCCCGTGGGGATCCCCTCAGCTGCTCTATGCATATCTGGAGAACTATGTGAACACAGGAAAAATGATCTTGCTTTCTGTTCTCTGCTACTCTATGAGCAATTATCTTGACCTTATTCACTTTAGACATGTTCACGTTTTTCGGGGTGGAACAGGTAAGTCATCATCAAGATGCGGTTGAGATCTATGTGGCTTCCAGAGCCTTCCTGACTTCGGGAAGTAAGACCCCCGGAGCCCCATGCCCATCGCCCGTCCACAGGCACCACAACCGATACTCCAGTTGCACAGTACTCGACCCGGAAAGGCACTGTTTACCCCTAGTCTAGGAAACGGCACCTTTCCGGGCTGGGCACTGCACACAGCATGGCCTCAAGGTGGGGGACCTGCTGAGTCTCCTTTCCCATCTGTAGAGAAATTGGCTTCTCTATGCCGACCACACCTGGAGACTCTACCCAAGATTTATCCATAGCCTTAGACAGTGTTTACCCACTGCCCTCAGACTTGCATCCCACCTCTATGAGGATTTCATCAACGGTTCTATGTGTACTGCCACAAGGATGAGGATACCATGAGAAAATCTTCCTCCCTTTATAGCTTTTCCTGATAGGAACTGTGTTTCCCTTTCCTAAACTGTGGGCGCCCACACTGTTTGCATTATTCGAGCACCGGCGTCATCCTCAAAATGGCAGGGATCCTGGTCGCTCTCCATTCCCTCTTCTCGCCATGGCAAGCATCTCAACGACACATGCAGCTCCACCACTAGAACGGGTCCAAAGGCCACCACCACCGATGTTCCTTTTGAGCCTCCCCCTAGCCAGGCAGACACTGTTTACACCAAGTCTGAGAGACCAGCACGTGTCTGAGCACAGCCCCGCAAACAGTGTGGCTTCGCGTTGCAAGAACGCCCCAGGACTTCTGGCACTTCCAAATGTACCTGGCACCACTCTACCCACCACATCATACTGAATGAATTCAACAATTTTTCCTAAATCGAGACACTTTGATTCACCCCCCTGCAACTTGCACCCATCACTCAATGGGGCCCTCTCTTCTGCTCTAACTTATGCCAGGAGGAGGAGCAGGAGCGTCAGAGGACAAGAGCATTCGAGTTCTGTCTTGTTCTACTGGAAAGTCCCATTAGCTTCTCTCAGCTGGCGGTGTACACATTGCTAGCAAAAGACTAATGAAATCGTGCCGAATTTTCCCGTGATGAGGTGGCTGCCAGACTCGTCATGACTTCATGGCAAGCAGCTCAAGGTCACCTGCATCTCCACCACTACCACGCGTCCGAAGGCCAGCCTAAAAGTTGTTCTTCCTGAGCGTTACTCTACCTGGACAGGAACTAATTCCCCAAAATACATGTAATCAGCACCTGTACAAGTAGGGCACCACACACATCAGGGCTCTCTGTGGAGGATCTCCCCGGTCCCATTCCTACGTTCACGAGGAACTTTGATCTGTACCCCCATCACATTTTGACGCCTGCACCCACGATATATGCAGACCCCTAGAGGATATCGAACCGCTGCCTTCCAACCTGCATCCTTCCCTCACTGGATATCTGCACCCACCTCCACCCCGGCTCTATGCCTAATAGAGAAGTGTCAGGACTCCACGAGAAAAACTCATATTATACTTCTCTCTTCTTTTCATAGGAATGATTTTCCTTCCTGCAACCTCTTTATGTTCACTTTGTGAGGAAAGGACCACCTAACTCATCCTGAGGATGCCAGAAACACAGAGGGCTCCCAGGGTCATTAGGGTATCAAGGCACCCAACTCAAGGATGCCCGCAAGTCCACGCCCATCACTGTTCCAGAGGCCACCACCAACGATGTTCTTGTGAGTCTTACTCTAGCCACACGGGCACCGTTTACTAGTAGTATATGTCAACAGCACCTGGGTGAACAGGGCACCGCACACAGCACGGCCTCTAAGTGGAGGACACGCCCAACTCCTTCTCACTCACACATGTACCTTTCTTACGTCTAACCATCACATCCTGATGGCTCTAATCTCGATTGATCTCTAACGCTACAAAATATCTAGACCCAATGGCCTCCAACTTGCATCTCTTCCCCTTGGGGATCACCTCAACGGCTCTATGCATATCTGGAGAACAGTGGGGACCAGGATGCATGATCTTGGCTTCTGTTCTCTGCTACTCCATTAGCAATTATCTTTACCTTAATTACTTTACACATGTTCAAGTTTTTCGGGGTGGAACAGGTAAATCATCAGCAAGATGCGGTTGAGGTCTACGTGGCTTCCACAGCCTTCCGGACTTCTGGGAGGAAGATCACCTGTAGACCCACGCCCATCGCTTATCCAACGGCCACCGCCTCCGATAATCCACTTGCACAGCACTCTACCCACAAAGGCACTCTTTACCCCTAGACTAGTAAACGGCACCTTTCCGGGCTGGGCACTGCACCCAGCATGGCCTCAATGTGGGGGACATGCTGAGTCTCCTTCCCAATCTATAGCGAACTTTTCTTCTCTATGCCGACCACACCTTGATGACTGTACCCAAGAGGTATCCATAGATGTAGACAGTGCTGACCCACTGCCCTCAGACTTGCATTCCACCTCACTGAGAATCTCATCGCCGGTTTTATGAGTACTGGCAGAAAGACGAGGATACCATGGGAAAATCTTCCTCCGATTATCTCTTTTCCTGATAGGAACTGTGTTTCCCTTTGCTAAACTGTGGCTGCCCACACTACTAGGAATATTCGAGCACCGGATTCACCCTCCAAATGCCAGGGATCCTGGTCGCACCCCTGGCCCTCTTCTCGCCATGGCAAGCAACTCAAAGACATGTGCAGCTCTAACACTACAACGGGTCCAAAGGCCACCACAAGTGATATTCCTTGGGAGCCACGCTCTGCCCAGGCAGACAGCGTTAGGCCCAAGTCTGACAGATCATCACCCGTCTGGGCACGGCCCCGCATACAGCGTGCCTTCGCATTGGAAGACTTACCCAGTACTTCTTCCACTTCCAAATAGAGCGTTCACCTCGTTCCCATCACATCACACCGAATACATTGAAGAATTTTCCGTGCATCGAGACACATTGATTTTCCGCCCTGCAACTTGCATCCATCACTCACTGAGGATCTGCTCTTTGGCTCCAAGTTTTCCTCGGAAGAAGATGAAGAGCATCAGAGGACAAGATCCTTCGGGTTCCCTCTTGTTCTATTGGAAAAGTCCAGTTAGCTTCGCTCACCTGTGGGTATTCACACTGCTAGGAACAGACTAATGAAATCGCCATGAGTTCTCCCGAGGTCACGGGGCTGCCAGAGTCCTCATGAATTCACGGCAGCCAGCTCAAGTCAACTGCAGCTCCACCACTACCACCCATCCGAAGGCCAGCCTCAAACTTGTTCTTGTTGAGCGTTACTCTACCTGGCCAGGAACGAACTACTCAAAATACAAGTAATCAGCACCTGTCCGGGCAGGGCACCGCACACATCAGGGCTCTCAGTGAAGGATCTCCCCGGTCCCCTTCCCACTCTCGCGAGTAGCTTTGATCTGTCTCCCCATCAAATCCTAACGGCTGCACCCACGATATATCCAGACCCCTACAAGATATCAAACCACTGCCTTCCAACCTGCAACCCTCCCTCAGTGGACACCCACACCTACCTCCACCCCACTCTATGCCTACTTGAGAAGTATCAGAACCACGCGAGAATAACGCATATTGTACTTCTCGCTTCTTCTCATAGGAATGATCTTGCTTCCTGCAAACTGTTTGTGTTCTCCTTGTGAAGAAAGGACCACTTACCTCATCCTGAGGATGCCAGCCCAACACATGGCTACCACAGTCATTAGGATATCAAGGCAGCCAACTCAAGGACACCTGTAACTCCACCCACATAACGGGTCTAGAGGTCACCACCAACGATGTTCTTGTGAGCCTTACTCTACCTAGACGGCTCGGTTCACTAGTACTATACGTGAACAGTATCTGTCCGGGCAGGGCACCGCACACAGCACATCTTCGAGGTGGCTGACACCCCTACCTCCCTCTCACTCACACATGTACCTTTCTTACTTCTATCCATCACATCCTGATGACTGTCCCCAGGCTTGATCCTTACCCATTCAAAATATCTCGACCCACTGTCCGCCATCTTGCATCCCTCGCCCGTGGGGATCCCCTCAGCTGCTCTATGCATATCTGGAGAACTATGTGAACACAGGAAAAATGATCTTGCTTTCTGTTCTCTGCTACTCTATGAGCAATTATCTTGACCTTATTCACTTTAGACATGTTCACGTTTTTCGGGGTGGAACAGGTAAATCATCATCAAGATGTGGTTGAGATCTATGTGGCTTCCAGAGCCTTCCTGACTTCGGGAAGTAAGACCCCCGGAGCCCCATGCCCATCGCCCGTCCACAGGCACCACAACCGATACTCCAGTTGCACAGTACTCGACCCGGAAAGGCACTGTTTACCCCTAGTCTAGGAAACGGCACCTTTCCGGGCTGGGCACTGCACACAGCACGGCCTCAAGGTGGGGGACCTGCTGAGTCTCCTTTCCCATCTGTAGAGAAGTTGGCTTCTCTATGCCGACCACACCTGGAGACTCTACCCAAGATTTATCCATAGCCTTAGACAGTGTTTACCCACTGCCCTCAGACTTGCATCCCACCTCTATGAGGATTTCATCAACGGTTCTATGTGTACTGCCACAAGGATGAGGATACCATGAGAAAATCTTCCTCCCTTTATAGCTTTTCCTGATAGGAACTGTGTTTCCCTTTCCTAAACTGTGGGCGCCCACACTGTTTGCATTATTCGAGCACCGGCGTCATCCTCAAAATGGCAGGGATCCTGCTCGCTCTCCATTCCCTCTTCTCGCCATGGCAAGCATCTCAACGACACATGCAGCTCCACCACTAGAACGGGTCCAAAGGCCACCACCACCGATGTTCCTTTTGAGCCTCCCCCTAGCCAGGCAGACACTGTTTACACCAAGTCTGAGAGACCAGCACGTGTCTGAGCACAGCCCCGCAAACAGTGTGGCTTCGCCTTGCAAGAACGCCCCAGGACTTCTGGCACTTCCAAATGTACCTGGCACCACTCTACCCACCACATCATACTGAATGAATTCAACAATTTTTCCTAAATCGAGACACTTTGATTCACCCCCCTGCAACTTGCACCCATCACTCAATGGGGCCCTCTCTTCTGCTCTAACTTATGCCAGGAGGAGGAGCAGGAGCAACAGAGGACAAGAGCATTCGAGTTCTGTCTTGTTCTACTGGAAAGTCCCATTAGCTTCTCTCAGCTGGCGGTGTACACATTGCTAGCAAAAGACTAATGAAATCGTGCCGAATTTTCCCGTGATGAGGTGGCTGCCAGACTCGTCATGACTTCATGGCAAACAGCTCAAGGTCACCTGCATCTCCACCACTACCACGCGTCCGAAGGCCAGCCTAAAAGTTGTTCTTCCTGAGCGTTACTCTACCTGGACAGGAACTAATTCCCCAAAATACATGTAATCAGCACCTGTACAAGTAGGGCACCACACACATCAGGGCTCTCTGTGGAGGATCTCCCCGGTCCCATTCCTACGTTCACGAGGAACTTTGATCTGTACTCCCATCACATTTTGACGCCTGCACCCACGATATATGCAGACCCCTAGAGGATATCGAACCGCTGCCTTCCAACCTGCATCCTTCCCTCACTGGATATCTGCACCCACCTCCACCCCGGCTCTATGCCTAATAGAGAAGTGTCAGGACTCCACGAGAAAAACGCATATTATACTTCTCTCTTCTTTTCATAGGAATGATTTTCCTTCCTGCAACCTCTTTATGTTCACTTTGTGAGGAAAGGACCACCTAACTCATCCTGAGGATGCCAGAAACACAGAGGGCTCCCAGGGTCATTAGGGTATCAAGGCACCCAACTCAAGGATGCCCGCAATTCCACGCCCATCACTGTTCCAGAGGCCACCACCAACGATGTTCTTGTGAGTCTTACTCTAGCCACACGGGCACCGTTTACTAGTAGTATATGTCAACAGCACCTGGGTGAACAGGGCACCGCACACAGCACGGCCTCTAAGTGGAGGACACGCCCAACTCCTTCTCACTCACACATGTACCTTTCTTACGTCTAACCATCACATCCTGATGGCTCTAATCTCGATTGATCTCTAACGCTACAAAATATCTAGACCCAATGGCCTCCAACTTGCATCTCTTCCCCTTGGGGATCACCTCAACGGCTCTATGCATATCTGGAGAACAGTGGGGACCAGGATGCATGATCTTGGCTTCTGTTCTCTGCTACTCCATTAGCAATTATCTTTACCTTAATTACTTTACACATGTTCAAGTTTTTCGGGGTGGAACAGGTAAATCATCAGCAAGATGCGGTTGAGGTCTACGTGGCTTCCACAGCCTTCCGGACTTCTGGGAGGAAGATCACCTGTAGACCCACGCCCATCGCTTATCCAACGGCCACCGCCTCCGATAATCCACTTGCACAGCACTCTACCCACAAAGGCACTCTTTACCCCTAGACTAGTAAACGGCACCTTTCCGGGCTGGGCACTGCACGCAGCATGGCCTCAATGTGGGGGACATGCTGAGTCTCCTTCCCAATCTATAGCGAACTTTTCTTCTCTATGCCGACCACACCTTGATGACTGTACCCAAGAGGTATCCATAGATGTAGACAGTGCTGACCCACTGCCCTCAGACTTGCATTCCACCTCACTGAGAATCTCATCGCCGGTTTTATGAGTACTGGCAGAAAGACGAGGATACCATGGGAAAATCTTCCCCCGATTATCTCTTTTCCTGATAGGAACTGTGTTTCCCTTTGCTAAACTGTGGCTGCCCACAGTACTAGGAATATTCGAGCACCGGATTCACCCTCCAAATGCCAGGGATCCTGGTCGCACCCCTGGCCCTCTTCTCGCCATGGCAAGCAACTCAAAGACATGGGCAGCTCTAACACTACAACGGGTCCAAAGGCCACCACAAGTGATATTCCTTGGGAGCCACGCTCTGCCCAGGCAGACAGCGTTAAGCCCAAGTCTGACAGATCATCACCCGTCTGGGCACGGCCCCGCATACAGCGTGCCTTCGCATTGGAAGACTTACCCAGTACTTCTGGCACTTCCAAATAGAGCGTTCACCTCGTTCCCATCACATCACACCGAATACATTGAAGAATGTTCCGTGCATCGAGACACATTGATTTTCCGCCCTGCAACTTGCATCCATCACTCACTGAGGATCTGCTCTTTGGCTCCAAGTTTTCCTCGGAAGAAGATGAAGAGCATCAGAGGACAAGATCCTTCGGGTTCCCTCTTGTTCTATTGGAAAAGTCCAGTTAGCTTCGCTCACCTGTGGGTATTCACACTGCTAGGAACAGACTAATGAAATCGCCATGAGTTCTCCCGAGGTCACGGGGCTGCCAGAGTCCTCATGAATTCACGGCAGCCAGCTCAAGTCAACTGCAGCTCCACCACTACCACCCATCCGAAGGCCAGCCTCAAACTTGTTCTTGTTGAGCGTTACTCTACCTGGCCAGGAACGAACTACTCAAAATACAAGTAATCAGCACCTGTCCGGGCAGGGCACCGCACACATCAGGGCTCTCAGTGAAGGATCTCCCCGGTCCCCTTCCCACTCTCGCGAGTAGCTTTGATCTGTCTCCCCATCAAATCCTAACGGCTGCACCCACGATATATCCAGACCCCTACAAGATATCAAACCACTGCCTTCCAACCTGCAACCCTCCCTCAGTGGACACCCACACCTACCTCCACCCCACTCTATGCCTACTTGACAAGTATCAGAACCACGCGAGAATAACGCATATTGTACTTCTCGCTTCTTCTCATAGGAATGATCTTGCTTCCTGCAAACTGTTTGTGTTCTCCTTGTGAAGAAAGGACCACTTACCTCATCCTGAGGATGCCAGCCCAACACATGGCTACCACAGTCATTAGGATATCAAGGCAGCCAACTCAAGGACACCTGTAACTCCACCCACATAACGGGTCTAGAGGTCACCACCAACGATGTTCTTGTGAGCCTTACTCTACCTAGACGGCTCGGTTCACTAGTACTATACGTGAACAGTATCTGTCCGGGCAGGGCACCGCACACAGCACATCTTCGAGGTGGCTGACACGCCTACCTCCCTCTCACTCACACATGTACCTTTCTTACTTCTATCCATCACATCCTGATGACTGTCCCCAGGCTTGATCCTTACCCATTCAAAATATCTCGACCCACTGTCCGCCATCTTGCATCCCTCGCCCGTGGGGATCCCCTCAGCTGCTCTATGCATATCTGGAGAACTATGTGAACACAGGAAAAATGATCTTGCTTTCTGTTCTCTGCTACTCTATGAGCAATTATCTTGACCTTATTCACTTTAGACATGTTCACGTTTTTCGGGGTGGAACAGGTAAATCATCATCAAGATGTGGTTGAGATCTATGTGGCTTCCAGAGCCTTCCTGACTTCGGGAAGTAAGACCCCCGGAGCCCCATGCCCATCGCCCGTCCACAGGCACCACAACCGATACTCCAGTTGCACAGTACTCGACCCGGAAAGGCACTGTTTACCCCTAGTCTAGGAAACGGCACCTTTCCGGGCTGGGCACTGCACACAGCACGGCCTCAAGGTGGGGGACCTGCTGAGTCTCCTTTCCCATCTGTAGAGAAGTTGGCTTCTCTATGCCGACCACACCTGGAGACTCTACCCAAGATTTATCCATAGCCTTAGACAGTGTTTACCCACTGCCCTCAGACTTGCATCCCACCTCTATGAGGATTTCATCAACGGTTCTATGTGTACTGCCACAAGGATGAGGATACCATGAGAAAATCTTCCTCCCTTTATAGCTTTTCCTGATAGGAACTGTGTTTCCCTTTCCTAAACTGTGGGCGCCCACACTGTTTGCATTATTCGAGCACCGGCGTCATCCTCAAAATGGCAGGGATCCTGCTCGCTCTCCATTCCCTCTTCTCGCCATGGCAAGCATCTCAACGACACATGCAGCTCCACCACTAGAACGGGTCCAAAGGCCACCACCACCGATGTTCCTTTTGAGCCTCCCCCTAGCCAGGCAGACACTGTTTACACCAAGTCTGAGAGACCAGGACGTGTCTGAGCACAGCCCCGCAAACAGTGTGGCTTCGCGTTGCAAGAACGCCCCAGGACTTCTGGCACTTCCAAATGTACCTGGCACCACTCTACCCACCACATCATACTGAATGAATTCAACAATTTTTCCTAAATCGAGACACTTTGATTCACCCCCCTGCAACTTGCACCCATCACTCAATGGGGCCCTCTCTTCTGCTCTAACTTATGCCAGGAGGAGGAGCAGGAGCATCAGAGGACAAGAGCATTCGAGTTCTGTCTTGTTCTACTGGAAATTCCCATTAGCTTCTCTCAGCTGGCGGTGTACACATTGCTAGCAAAAGACTAATGAAATCGTGCCGAATTTTCCCGTGATGAGGTGGCTGCCAGACTCGTCATGACTTCATGGCAAGCAGCTCAAGGTCACCTGCATCTCCACCACTACCACGCGTCCGAAGGCCAGCCTAAAAGTTGTTCTTCCTGAGCGTTACTCTACCTGGACAGGAACTAATTCCCCAAAATACATGTAATCAGCACCTGTACAAGTAGGGCACCACACACATCAGGGCTCTCTGTGGAGGATCTCCCCGGTCCCATTCCTACGTTCACGAGGAACTTTGATCTGTACCCCCATCACATTTTGATGCCTGCACCCACGATATATGCAGACCCCTAGAGGATATCGAACCGCTGCCTTCCAACCTGCATCCTTCCCTCACTGGATATCTGCACCCACCTCCACCCCGGCTCTATGCCTAATAGAGAAGTGTCAGGACTCCACGAGAAAAACGCATATTATACTTCTCTCTTCTTTTCATAGGAATGATTTTCCTTCCTGCAACCTCTTTATGTTCACTTTGTGAGGAAAGGACCACCTAACTCATCCTGAGGATGCCAGAAACACAGAGGGCTCCCAGGGTCATTAGGGTATCAAGGCACCCAACTCAAGGATGCCCGCAAGTCCACGCCCATCACTGTTCCAGAGGCCACCACCAACGATGTTCTTGTGAGTCTTACTCTAGCCACACGGGCACCGTTTACTAGTAGTATATGTCAACAGCACCTGGGTGAACAGGGCACCGCACACAGCACGGCCTCTAAGTGGAGGACACGCCCAACTCCTTCTCACTCACACATGTACCTTTCTTACGTCTAACCATCACATCCTTATGGCTCTAATCTCGATTGATCTCTAACGCTACAAAATATCTAGACCCAATGGCCTCCAACTTGCATCTCTTCCCCTTGGGGATCACCTCAACGGCTCTATGCATATCTGGAGAACAGTGGGGACCAGGATGCATGATCTTGGCTTCTGTTCTCTGCTACTCCATTAGCAATTATCTTTACCTTAATTACTTTACACATGTTCAAGTTTTTCGGGGTGGAACAGGTAAATCATCAGCAAGATGCGGTTGAGGTCTACGTGGCTTCCACAGCCTTCCGGACTTCTGGGAGGAAGATCACCTGTAGACCCACGCCCATCGCTTATCCAACGGCCACCGCCTCCGATAATCCACTTGCACAGCACTCTACCCACAAAGGCACTCTTTACCCCTAGACTAGTAAACGGCACCTTTCCGGGCTGGGCACTGCACGCAGCATGGCCTCAATGTGGGGGACATGCTGAGTCTCCTTCCCAATCTATAGCGAACTTTTCTTCTCTATGCCGACCACACCTTGATGACTGTACCCAAGAGGTATCCATAGATGTAGACAGTGCTGACCCACTGCCCTCAGACTTGCATTCCACCTCACTGAGAATCTCATCGCCGGTTTTATGAGTACTGGCAGAAAGACGAGGATACCATGGGAAAATCTTCCCCCGATTATCTCTTTTCCTGATAGGAACTGTGTTTCCCTTTGCTAAACTGTGGCTGCCCACAGTACTAGGAATATTCGAGCACCGGATTCACCCTCCAAATGCCAGGGATCCTGGTCGCACCCCTGGCCCTCTTCTCGCCATGGCAAGCAACTCAAAGACATGGGCAGCTCTAACACTACAACGGGTCCAAAGGCCACCACAAGTGATATTCCTTGGGAGCCACGCTCTGCCCAGGCAGACAGCGTTAAGCCCAAGTCTGACAGATCATCACCCGTCTGGGCACGGCCCCGCATACAGCGTGCCTTCGCATTGGAAGACTTACCCAGTACTTCTGGCACTTCCAAATAGAGCGTTCACCTCGTTCCCATCACATCACACCGAATACATTGAAGAATGTTCCGTGCATCGAGACACATTGATTTTCCGCCCTGCAACTTGCATCCATCACTCACTGAGGATCTGCTCTTTGGCTCCAAGTTTTCCTCGGAAGAAGATGAAGAGCATCAGAGGACAAGATCCTTCGGGTTCCCTCTTGTTCTATTGGAAAAGTCCAGTTAGCTTCGCTCACCTGTGGGTATTCACACTGCTAGGAACAGACTAATGAAATCGCCATGAGTTCTCCCGAGGTCACGGGGCTGCCAGAGTCCTCATGAATTCACGGCAGCCAGCTCAAGTCAACTGCAGCTCCACCACTACCACCCATCCGAAGGCCAGCCTCAAACTTGTTCTTGTTGAGCGTTACTCTACCTGGCCAGGAACGAACTACTCAAAATACAAGTAATCAGCACCTGTCCGGGCAGGGCACCGCACACATCAGGGCTCTCAGTGAAGGATCTCCCCGGTCCCCTTCCCACTCTCGCGAGTAGCTTTGATCTGTCTCCCCATCAAATCCTAACGGCTGCACCCACGATATATCCAGACCCCTACAAGATATCAAACCACTGCCTTCCAACCTGCAACCCTCCCTCAGTGGACACCCACACCTACCTCCACCCCACTCTATGCCTACTTGACAAGTATCAGAACCACGCGAGAATAACGCATATTGTACTTCTCGCTTCTTCTCATAGGAATGATCTTGCTTCCTGCAAACTGTTTGTGTTCTCCTTGTGAAGAAAGGACCACTTACCTCATCCTGAGGATGCCAGCCCAACACATGGCTACCACAGTCATTAGGATATCAAGGCAGCCAACTCAAGGACACCTGTAACTCCACCCACATAACGGGTCTAGAGGTCACCACCAACGATGTTCTTGTGAGCCTTACTCTACCTAGACGGCTCGGTTCACTAGTACTATACGTGAACAGTATCTGTCCGGGCAGGGCACCGCACACAGCACATCTTCGAGGTGGCTGACACGCCTACCTCCCTCTCACTCACACATGTACCTTTCTTACTTCTATCCATCACATCCTGATGACTGTCCCCAGGCTTGATCCTTACCCATTCAAAATATCTCGACCCACTGTCCGCCATCTTGCATCCCTCGCCCGTGGGGATCCCCTCAGCTGCTCTATGCATATCTGGAGAACTATGTGAACACAGGAAAAATGATCTTGCTTTCTGTTCTCTGCTACTCTATGAGCAATTATCTTGACCTTATTCACTTTAGACATGTTCACGTTTTTCGGGGTGGAACAGGTAAATCATCATCAAGATGTGGTTGAGATCTATGTGGCTTCCAGAGCCTTCCTGACTTCGGGAAGTAAGACCCCCGGAGCCCCATGCCCATCGCCCGTCCACAGGCACCACAACCGATACTCCAGTTGCACAGTACTCGACCCGGAAAGGCACTGTTTACCCCTAGTCTAGGAAACGGCACCTTTCCGGGCTGGGCACTGCACGCAGCACGGCCTCAAGGTGGGGGACCTGCTGAGTCTCCTTTCCCATCTGTAGAGAAGTTGGCTTCTCTATGCCGACCACACCTGGAGACTCTACCCAAGATTTATCCATAGCCTTAGACAGTGTTTACCCACTGCCCTCAGACTTGCATCCCACCTCTATGAGGATTTCATCAACGGTTCTATGTGTACTGCCACAAGGATGAGGATACCATGAGAAAATCTTCCTCCCTTTATAGCTTTTCCTGATAGGAACTGTGTTTCCCTTTCCTAAACTGTGGGCGCCCACACTGTTTGCATTATTCGAGCACCGGCGTCATCCTCAAAATGGCAGGGATCCTGCTCGCTCTCCATTCCCTCTTCTCGCCATGGCAAGCATCTCAACGACACATGCAGCTCCACCACTAGAACGGGTCCAAAGGCCACCACCACCGATGTTCCTTTTGAGCCTCCCCCTAGCCAGGCAGACACTGTTTACACCAAGTCTGAGAGACCAGGACGTGTCTGAGCACAGCCCCGCAAACAGTGTGGCTTCGCGTTGCAAGAACGCCCCAGGACTTCTGGCACTTCCAAATGTACCTGGCACCACTCTACCCACCACATCATACTGAATGAATTCAACAATTTTTCCTAAATCGAGACACTTTGATTCACCCCCCTGCAACTTGCACCCATCACTCAATGGGGCCCTCTCTTCTGCTCTAACTTATGCCAGGAGGAGGAGCAGGAGCATCAGAGGACAAGAGCATTCGAGTTCTGTCTTGTTCTACTGGAAATTCCCATTAGCTTCTCTCAGCTGGCGGTGTACACATTGCTAGCAAAAGACTAATGAAATCGTGCCGAATTTTCCCGTGATGAGGTGGCTGCCAGACTCGTCATGACTTCATGGCAAGCAGCTCAAGGTCACCTGCATCTCCACCACTACCACGCGTCCGAAGGCCAGCCTAAAAGTTGTTCTTCCTGAGCGTTACTCTACCTGGACAGGAACTAATTCCCCAAAATACATGTAATCAGCACCTGTACAAGTAGGGCACCACACACATCAGGGCTCTCTGTGGAGGATCTCCCCGGTCCCATTCCTACGTTCACGAGGAACTTTGATCTGTACCCCCATCACATTTTGACGCCTGCACCCACGATATATGCAGACCCCTAGAGGATATCGAACCGCTGCCTTCCAACCTGCATCCTTCCCTCACTGGATATCTGCACCCACCTCCACCCCGGCTCTATGCCTAATAGAGAAGTGTCAGGACTCCACGAGAAAAACGCATATTATACTTCTCTCTTCTTTTCATAGGAATGATTTTCCTTCCTGCAACCTCTTTATGTTCACTTTGTGAGGAAAGGACCACCTAACTCATCCTGAGGATGCCAGAAACACAGAGGGCTCCCAGGGTCATTAGGGTATCAAGGCACCCAACTCAAGGATGCCCGCAAGTCCACGCCCATCACTGTTCCAGAGGCCACCACCAACGATGTTCTTGTGAGTCTTACTCTAGCCACACGGGCACCGTTTACTAGTAGTATATGTCAACAGCACCTGGGTGAACAGGGCACCGCACACAGCACGGCCTCTAAGTGGAGGACACGCCCAACTCCTTCTCACTCACACATGTACCTTTCTTACGTCTAACCATCACATCCTTATGGCTCTAATCTCGATTGATCTCTAACGCTACAAAATATCTAGACCCAATGGCCTCCAACTTGCATCTCTTCCCCTTGGGGATCACCTCAACGGCTCTATGCATATCTGGAGAACAGTGGGGACCAGGATGCATGATCTTGGCTTCTGTTCTCTGCTACTCCATTAGCAATTATCTTTACCTTAATTACTTTACACATGTTCAAGTTTTTCGGGGTGGAACAGGTAAATCATCAGCAAGATGCGGTTGAGGTCTACGTGGCTTCCACAGCCTTCCGGACTTCTGGGAGGAAGATCACCTGTAGACCCACGCCCATCGCTTATCCAACGGCCACCGCCTCCGATAATCCACTTGCACAGCACTCTACCCACAAAGGCACTCTTTACCCCTAGACTAGTAAACGGCACCTTTCCGGGCTGGGCACTGCACGCAGCATGGCCTCAATGTGGGGGACATGCTGAGTCTCCTTCCCAATCTATAGCGAACTTTTCTTC
The DNA here is from genome assembly GCF_028021215.1 of Eschrichtius robustus. Lineage (NCBI taxonomy): Eukaryota > Metazoa > Chordata > Mammalia > Artiodactyla > Eschrichtiidae > Eschrichtius > Eschrichtius robustus. The sequence continues at coordinate 128,170,627 of NC_090845.1, forward strand.
TCTATGCCGACCACACCTTGATGACTGTACCCAAGAGGTATCCATAGATGTAGACAGTGCTGACCCACTGCCCTCAGACTTGCATTCCACCTCACTGAGAATCTCATCGCCGGTTTTATGAGTACTGGCAGAAAGACGAGGATACCATGGGAAAATCTTCCCCCGATTATCTCTTTTCCTGATAGGAACTGTGTTTCCCTTTGCTAAACTGTGGCTGCCCACAGTACTAGGAATATTCGAGCACCGGATTCACCCTCCAAATGCCAGGGATCCTGGTCGCACCCCTGGCCCTCTTCTCGCCATGGCAAGCAACTCAAAGACATGGGCAGCTCTAACACTACAACGGGTCCAAAGGCCACCACAAGTGATATTCCTTGGGAGCCACGCTCTGCCCAGGCAGACAGCGTTAAGCCCAAGTCTGACAGATCATCACCCGTCTGGGCACGGCCCCGCATACAGCGTGCCTTCGCATTGGAAGACTTACCCAGTACTTCTGGCACTTCCAAATAGAGCGTTCACCTCGTTCCCATCACATCACACCGAATACATTGAAGAATTTTCCGTGCATCGAGACACATTGATTTTCCGCCCTGCAACTTGCATCCATCACTCACTGAGGATCTGCTCTTTGGCTCCAAGTTTTCCTCGGAAGAAGATGAAGAGCATCAGAGGACAAGATCCTTCGGGTTCCCTCTTGTTCTATTGGAAAAGTCCAGTTAGCTTCGCTCACCTGTGGGTATTCACACTGCTAGGAACAGACTAATGAAATCGCCATGAGTTCTCCCGAGGTCACGGGGCTGCCAGAGTCCTCATGAATTCACGGCAGCCAGCTCAAGTCAACTGCAGCTCCACCACTACCACCCATCCGAAGGCCAGCCTCAAACTTGTTCTTGTTGAGCGTTACTCTACCTGGCCAGGAACGAACTACTCAAAATACAAGTAATCAGCACCTGTCCGGGCAGGGCACCGCACACATCAGGGCTCTCAGTGAAGGATCTCCCCGGTCCCCTTCCCACTCTCGCGAGTAGCTTTGATCTGTCTCCCCATCAAATCCTAACGGCTGCACCCACGATATATCCAGACCCCTACAAGATATCAAACCACTGCCTTCCAACCTGCAACCCTCCCTCAGTGGACACCCACACCTACCTCCACCCCACTCTATGCCTACTTGAGAAGTAACAGAACCACGCGAGAATTACGCATATTGTACTTCTCGCTTCTTCTCATAGGAATGATCTTGCTTCCTGCAAACTGTTTGTGTTCTCCTTGTGAGGAAAGGACCACTTACCTCATCCTGAGGATGCCAGCCCAACACATGGCTACCACAGTCATTAGGATATCAAGGCAGCCAACTCAAGGACACCTGTAACTCCACCCACATAACTGGTCTAGAGGTCACCACCAACGATGTTCTTGTGAGCCTTACTCTACCTAGACGGCTCGGTTCACTAGTACTATACGTGAACAGTACCTGTCCGGGCAGGGCACCGCACACAGCACATCTTCGAGGTGGCTGACACGCCTACCTCCCTCTCACTCACACATGTACCTTTCTTACTTCTATCCATCACATCCTGATGACTGTCCCCAGGCTTGATCCTTACCCATTCAAAATATCTCGACCCACTGTCCGCCATCTTGCATCCCTCGCCCGTGGGGATCCCCTCAGCTGCTCTATGCATATCTGGAGAACTATGTGAACACAGGAAAAATGATCTTGCTTTCTGTTCTCTGCTACTCTATGAGCAATTATCTTGACCTTATTCACTTTAGACATGTTCACGTTTTTCGGGGTGGAACAGGTAAATCATCATCAAGATGCGGTTGAGATCTATGTGGCTTCCAGAGCCTTCCTGACTTCGGGAAGTAAGACCCCCGGAGCCCCATGCCCATCGCCCGTCCACAGGCACCACAACCGATACTCCAGTTGCACAGTACTCGACCCGGAAAGGCACTGTTTACCCCTAGTCTAGGAAACGGCACCTTTCCGGGCTGGGCACTGCACACAGCACGGCCTCAAGGTGGGGGACCTGCTGAGTCTCCTTTCCCATCTGTAGAGAAGTTGGCTTCTCTATGCCGACCACACCTGGAGACTCTACCCAAGATTTATCCATAGCCTTAGACAGTGTTTACCCACTGCCCTCAGACTTGCATCCCACCTCTATGAGGATTTCATCAACGGTTCTATGTGTACTGCCACAAGGATGAGGATACCATGAGAAAATCTTCCTCCCTTTATAGCTTTTCCTGATAGGAACTGTGTTTCCCTTTCCTAAACTGTGGGCGCCCACACTGTTTGCATTATTCGAGCACCGGCGTCATCCTCAAAATGGCAGGGATCCTGCTCGCTCTCCATTCCCTCTTCTCGCCATGGCAAGCATCTCAACGACACATGCAGCTCCACCACTAGAACGGGTCCAAAGGCCACCACCACCGATGTTCCTTTTGAGCCTCCCCCTAGCCAGGCAGACACTGTTTACACCAAGTCTGAGAGACCAGCACGTGTCTGAGCACAGCCCCGCAAACAGTGTGGCTTAGCCTTGCAAGAACGCCCCAGGACTTCTGGCACTTCCAAATGTACCTGGCACCACTCTACCCACCACATCATACTGAATGAATTCAACAATTTTTCCTAAATCGAGACACTTTGATTCACCCCCCTGCAACTTGCACCCATCATTCAATGGGGCCCTCTCTTCTGCTCTAACTTATGCCAGGAGGAGGAGCAGGAGCATCAGAGGACAAGAGCATTCGAGTTCTGTCTTGTTCTACTGGAAAGTCCCATTAGCTTCTCTCAGCTGGCGGTGTACACATTGCTAGCAAAAGACTAATGAAATCGTGCCGAATTTTCCCGTGATGAGGTGGCTGCCAGACTCGTCATGACTTCATGGCAAGCAGCTCAAGGTCACCTGCATCTCCACCACTACCACGCGTCCGAAGGCCAGCCTAAAAGTTGTTCTTCCTGAGCGTTACTCTACCTGGACAGGAACTAATTCCCCAAAATACATGTAATCAGCACCTGTACAAGTAGGGCACCACACACATCAGGGCTCTCTGTGGAGGATCTCCCCGGTCCCATTCCTACGTTCACGAGGAACTTTGATCTGTACCCCCATCACATTTTGACGCCTGCACCCACGATATATGCAGACCCCTAGAGGATATCGAACCGCTGCCTTCCAACCTGCATCCTTCCCTCACTGGATATCTGCACCCACCTCCACCCCGGCTCTATGCCTAATAGAGAAGTGTCAGGACTCCACGAGAAAAACGCATATTATACTTCTCTCTTCTTTTCATAGGAATGATTTTCCTTCCTGCAACCTCTTTATGTTCACTTTGTGAGGAAAGGACCACCTAACTCATCCTGAGGATGCCAGAAACACAGAGGGCTCCCAGGGTCATTAGGGTATCAAGGCACCCAACTCAAGGATGCCCGCAAATCCACGCCCATCACTTTTCCAGAGGCCACCACCAACGATGTTCTTGTGAGTCTTACTCTAGCCACACAGGCACCGTTTACTAGTATTATATGTCAACAGCACCTGGGTGAACAGGGCACCGCACACAGCACGGCCTCTAAGTGGAGGACACGCCCAACTCCTTCTCACTCACACGTGTACCTTTCTGACGTCTAACCATCACATCCTGATGGCTCTAATCTCGATTGATCTCTAACGCTACAAAATATCTAGATCCAATGGCCTCCAACTTGCATCTCTTCCCCTTGAGGATCACCTCAACGGCTCTATGCATATCTGGAGAACAGTGGGGACCAGGATGCATGATCTTGGCTTCTGTTCTCTGCTACTCCATTAGCAATTATCTTTACCTTCCTTACTTTACACATGTTCAAGTTTTTCGGGGTGGAACAGGTAAATCATCAGCAAGATGCGGTTGAGGTCTACGTGGCTTCCACAGCCTTCCGGACTTCTGGGAGGAAGATCACCTGTAGACCCACGCCCATCGCTTATCCAACGGCCACCGCATCCGAGAATCCACTTGCACAGCACTCTACCCACAAAGGCACTCTTGACCCCTAGACTAGTAAACGGCACCTTTCCGGGCTGGGCACTGCACGCAGCATGGCCTCAATGTGGGGGACATGCTGAGTCTCCTTCCCAATCTATAGCGAACTTTTCTTCTCTATGCCGACCACACCTTGATGACTGTACCCAAGAGGTATCCATAGATGTAGACAGTGCTGACCCACTGCCCTCAGACTTGCATTCCACCTCACTGAGAATCTCATCGCCGGTTTTATGAGTACTGGCAGAAAGACGAGGATACCATGGGAAAATCGTCCTCCGATTATCTCTTTTCCTGATAGGAACTGTGTTTCCCTTTGCTAAACTGTGGCTGCCCACACTACTAGGAATATTCGAGCACCGGATTCACCCTCCAAATGCCAGGGATCCTGGTCGCACCCCTGGCCCTCTTCTTGCCATGGCAAGCAACTCAAAGACATGTGCAGCTCTAACACTACAACGGGTCCAAAGGCCACCACAAGTGATATTCCTTGGGAGCCACGCTCTGCCCAGGCAGACAGCGTTAAGCCCAAGTCTGACAGATCATCACCCGTCTGGGCACGGCCCCGCATACAGCGTGCCTTCGCATTGGAAGACTTACCCAGTACTTCTGCCACTTCCAAATAGAGCGTTCACCTCGTTCCCATCACATCACACCGAATACATTGAAGAATTTTCCGTGCATCGAGACACATTGATTTTCCGCCCTGCAACTTGCATCCATCACTCACTGAGGATCTGCTCTTTGGCTCCAAGTTTTCCTCGGAAGAAGATGAAGAGCATCAGAGGACAAGATCCTTCGGGTTCCCTCTTGTTCTATTGGAAAAGTCCAGTTAGCTTCGCTCACCTGTGGGTATTGACACTGCTAGGAACAGACTACTGAAATCGCCATGAGTTCTCCCGAGGTCACGGGGCTGCCAGAGTCCTCATGAATTCACGGCAGCCAGCTCAAGTCAACTGCAGCTCCACCACTACCACCCATCCGAAGGCCAGCCTAAAACTTGTTCTTGTTGAGTGTTACTCTACCTGGCCAGGAACGAACTACTCAAAATACAAGTAATCAGCACCTGTCCGGGCAGGGCACCGCACACATCAGGGCTCTCAGTGAAGGATCTCCCCGGTCCCCTTCCCACTCTCGCGAGTAGCTTTGATCTGTCTCCCATCAAATCCAAACGGCTGCACCCACGATATATCCAGACCCCTACAAGATATCAAACCACTGCCTTCCAACCTGCAACCCTCCCTCAGTGGACACCCACACCTACCTCCACCCCACTCTATGCCTACTTGAGAAGTATCAGAACCACGCGAGAATAACGCATATTGTACTTCTCGCTTCTTCTCATAGGAATGATCTTGCTTCCTGCAAACTGTTTGTGTTCTCCTTGTGAGGAAAGGACCACTTACCTCATCCTGAGGATGCCAGCCCAACACATGGCTACCACAGTCATTAGGATATCAAGGCAGCCAACTCAAGGACACCTGTAACTCCACCCACATAACGGGTCTAGAGGTCACCACCAACGATGTTCTTGTGAGCCTTACTCTACCTAGACGGCTCGGTTCACTAGTACTATACGTGAACAGTATCTGTCCGGGCAGGGCACCGCACACAGCACATCTTCGAGGTGGCTGACACGCCTACCTCCCTCTCACTCACACATGTACCTTTCTTACTTCTATCCATCACATCCTGATGACTGTCCCCAGGCTTGATCCTTACCCATTCAAAATATCTCGACCCACTGTCCGCCATCTTGCATCCCTCGCCCGTGGGGATCCCCTCAGCTGCTCTATGCATATCTGGAGAACTATGTGAACACAGGAAAAATGATCTTGCTTTCTGTTCTCTGCTACTCTATGAGCAATTATCTTGACCTTATTCACTTTAGACATGTTCACGTTTTTCGGGGTGGAACAGGTAAATCATCATCAAGATGCGGTTGAGATCTATGTGGCTTCCAGAGCCTTCCTGACTTCAGGAAGTAAGAACCCCGGAGCCCCATGCCCATCGCCCGTCCACAGGCACCACAACCGATATTCCAGTTGCACAGTACTCGACCCGGAAAGGCACTGTTTACCCCTAGTCTAGGAAACGGCACCTTTCCGGGCTGGGCACTGCACACAGCACGGCCTCAAGGTGGGGGACCTGCTGAGTCTCCTTTCCCATCTGTAGAGAAGTTGGCTTCTCTATGCCGACCACACCTGGAGACTCTACCCAAGATTTATCCATAGCCTTAGACAGTGTTTACCCACTGCCCTCAGACTTGCATCCCACATCTATGAGGATTTCATCAACGGTTCTATGTGTACTGCCACAAGGATGAGGATACCATGAGAAAATCTTCCTCCCTTTATAGCTTTTCCTGATAGGAACTGTGTTTCCCTTTCCTAAACTGTGGGTGCCCACACTGTTTGCATTATTCGAGCACCGGCGTCATCCTCAAAATTGCAGGGATCCTGCTCGCTCTCCATTCCCTCTTCTCGCCATGGCAAGCATCTCAACGACACATGCAGCTCCACCACTAGAACGGGTCCAAAGGCCACCACCACCGATGTTCCTTTTGAGCCTCCCCCTAGCCAGGCAGACACTGTTTACACCAAGTCTGAGAGGCCAGCACGTGTCTGAGCACAGCCCCGCAAACAGTGTGGCTTCGCGTTGCAAGAACGCCCCAGGACTTCTGGCACTTCCAAATGTACCTGGCACCACTCTACCCACCACATCATACTGAATGAATTCAACAATTTTTCCTAAATCGAGACACTTTGATTCACCCCCCTGCAACTTGCACCCATCACTCAATGGGGCCCTCTCTTCTGCTCTAACTTATGCCAGGAGGAGGAGCAGGAGCATCAGAGGACAAGAGCATTCGAGTTCTCTCTTGATCTACTGGAAAGTCCCGTTAGCTTCTCTCAGCTGGCGGTGTACACATTGCTAGCAAAAGACTAATGAAATCGTGCCGAATTTTCCCGTGATGAGGTGGCTGCCAGACTCGTCATGACTTCATGGCAAGCAGCTCAAGGTCACCTGCATCTCCACCACTACCACGCGTCCGAAGGCCAGCCTAAAAGTTGTTCTTCCTGAGCGTTACTCTACCTGGACAGGAACTAATTCCCCAAAATACATGTAATCAGCACCTGTACAAGTAGGGCACCACACACATCAGGGCTCTCTGTGGAGGATCTCCCCGGTCCCATTCCTACGTTCACGAGGAACTTTGATCTGTACCCCCATCACATTTTGACGCCTGCACCCACGATATATGCAGACCCCTAGAGGATATCGAACCGCTGCCTTCCAACCTGCATCCTTCCCTCACTGGATATCTGCACCCACCTCCACCCCGGCTCTATGCCTAATAGAGAAGTGTCAGGACTCCACGAGAAAAACGCATATTATAATTCTCTCTTCTTTTCATAGGAATGATTTTCCTTCCTGCAACCTCTTTATGTTCACTTTGTGAGGAAAGGACCACCTAACTCATCCTGAGGGTGCCAGAAACACAGAGGGCTCCCAGGGTCATTAGGGTATCAAGGCACCCAACTCAAGGATGCCCGCAAATCCACGCCCATCACTGTTCCAGAGGCCACCACCAACGATGTTCTTGTGAGTCTTACTCTAGCCACACGGGCACCGTTTACTAGTAGTATATGTCAACAGCACCTGGGTGAACAGGGCACCGCACACAGCACGGCCTCTAAGTGGAGGACACGCCCAACTCCTTCTCACTCACACATGTACCTTTCTTACGTCTAACCATCACATCCTGATGGCTCTAATCTCGATTGATCTCTAACGCTACAAAATATCTAGACCCACTGGCCTCCAACTTGCAACTCTTCCCTTTGGGGATCACCTCAACGGCTCTATGCATATCTGGAGAACAGTGGGGACCAGGATGCATGATCTTGGCTTCTGTTCTCTGCTATTCCATTAGCAATTATCTTTACCTTCCTTACTTTACACATGTTCAAGTTTTTCGGGGTGGAACAGGTAAATCATCAGCAAGATGCGGTTGAGGTCTACGTGGCTTCCACAGCCTTCCGGACTTCTGGGAGGAAGATCACCTGTAGACCCACGCCCATCGCTTATCCAACGGCCACCGCATCCGAGAATCCACTTGCACAGCACTCTACCCACAAAGGCACTCTTGACCACTAGACTAGTAAACGGCACCTTTCCGGGCTGGGCACTGCACCCAGCATGGCCTCAATGTGGGGGACATGCTGAGTCTCCTTCCCAATCTATAGCGAACTTTTCTTCTCTATGCCGACCACACCTTGATGACTGTACCCAAGAGGTATCCATAGATGTAGACAGTGCTGACCCACTGCCCTCAGACTTGCATTCCACCTCACTGAGAATCTCATCGCCGGTTTTATGAGTACTGGCAGAAAGACGAGGATACCATGGGAAAATCTTCCTCCGATTATCTCTTTTCCTGATAGGAACTGTGTTTCCCTTTGCTAAACTGTGGCTGCCCACACTACTAGGAATATTCGAGCACCGGATTCAACCTCCAAATGCCAGGGATCCTGGTCGCACCCCTGGCCCTCTTCTCGCCATGGCAAGCAACTCAAAGACATGTGCAGCTCTAACACTACAACGGGTCCAAAGGCCACCACAAGTGATATTTCTTGGGAGCCACGCTCTGCCCAGGCAGACAGCGTTAAGCCCAAGTCTGACAGATCATCACCCGTCTGGGCACGGCCCCGCATACAGCGTGCCTTCGCATTGGAAGACTTACCCAGTACTTCTGCCACTTCCAAATAGAGCGTTCACCTCGTTCCCATCACATCACACCGAATACATTGAAGAATTTTCCGTGCATCGAGACACATTGATTTTCTGCCCTGCAACTTGCATCCATCACTCACTGAGGATCTGCTCTTTGGCTCCAAGTTTTCCTCGGAAGAAGTTTAAGAGCATCAGAGGACAAGATCCTTCGGGTTCCCTCTTGTTCTATTGGAAAAGTCCAGTTAGCTTCGCTCACCTGTGGGTATTCACACTGCTAGGAACAGACTAATGAAATCGCCATGAGTTCTCCCGAGGTCACGGGGCTGCCAGAGTCCTCATGAATTCACGGCAGCCAGCTCAAGCCAACTGCAGCTCCACCACTACCACCCATCCGAAGGCCAGCCTAAACCTTGTTCTTGTTGAGCGTTATTCTACCTGGCCAGGAACGAACTACTCAAAATACAAGTAATCAGCACCTGTCAGGGCAGGGCACTGCACACAGCAGGGCTCTCAGTGAAGGATCTCCCCGGTCCCCTTCCCACTCTCGCGAGTAGCTTTGATCTGTCTCCCCATCAAATCCTAACGGCTGCACCCACGATATATCCAGACCCCTACAAGATATCAAACCACTGCCTTCCAACCTGCAACCCTCCCTCAGTGGACACCCACACCTACCTCCACCCCACTCTATGCCTACTTGAGAAGTATCAGAACCACGCGAGAATAACGCATATTGTACTTCTCGCTTCTTCTCATAGGAATGATCTTGCTTCCTGCAAACTGTTTGTGTTCTCCTTGTGAGGAAAGGACCACTTAACTCATCCTGAGGATGCCAGCCCAACACATGGCTACCACAGTCATTAGGATATCAAGGCAGCCAACTCAAGGACACCTGTAACTCCACCCACATAACTGGTGTAGAGGTCACCACCAACGATGTTCTGGTGAGCCTTACTCTACCTAGACGGCTCGGTTCACTAGTACTATACGTGAACAGTATCTGTCCGGGCAGGGCACCGCACACAGCACATCTTCGAGGTGGCTGACACGCCTACCTCCCTCTCACTCACACATGTACCTTTCTTACTTCTATCCATCACATCCTGATGACTGTAGCCAGGCTTGATCCTTACCCATTCAAAATATCTCGACCCACTGTCCGCCATCTTGCATCCCTCGCCCGTGGGGATCCCCTCAGCTGCCCTATGCATATCTGGAGAACTATGTGAACACAGGAAAAATGATCTTGCTTTCTGTTCTCTGCTACTCTATGAGCAATTATCTTGAACTTATTCACTTTAGACATGTTCACGTTTTTCGGGGTGGAACAGGTAAATCATCATCAAGATGCGGTTGAGATCTATGTGGCTTCCAGAGCCTTCCTGACTTCGGGAAGTAAGACCCCCGGAGCCCCATGCCCATCGCCCGTCCACAGGCACCACAACCGATACTCCAGTTGCACAGTACTCGACCCGGAAAGGCACTGTTTACCCCTAGTCTAGGAAACGGCACCTTTCCGGGCTGGGCACTGCACACAGCACGGCCTCAAGGTGGGGGACCTGCTGAGTCTCCTTTCCCATCTGTAGAGAAGTTGGCTTCTCTATGCCGACCACACCTGGAGACTCTACCCAAGATTTATCCATAGCCTTAGACAGTGTTTACCCACTGCCCTCAGACTTGCATCCCACCTCTATGAGGATTTCATCAACGGTTCTATGTGTACTGCCACAAGGATGAGGATACCATGAGAAAATCTTCCTCCCTTTATAGCTTTTCCTGATAGGAACTGTGTTTCCCTTTCCTAAACTGTGGGCGCCCACACTGTTTGCATTATTCGAGCACCGGCGTCATCCTCAAAATGGCAGGGATCCTGCTCGCTCTCCATTCCCTCTTCTCGCCATGGCAAGCATCTCAACGACACATGCAGCTCCACCACTAGAACGGGTCCAAAGGCCACCACCACCGATGTTCCTTTTGAGCCTCCCCCTAGCCAGGCAGACACTGTTTACACCAAGTCTGAGAGACCAGCACGTGTCTGAGCACAGCCCCGCAAACAGTGTGGCTTCGCGTTGCAAGAACGCCCCAGGACTTCTGGCACTTCCAAATGTACCTGGCACCACTCTACCCACCACATCATACTGAATGAATTCAACAATTTTTCCTAAATCGAGACACTTTGATTCACCCCCCTGCAACTTGCACCCATCACTCAATGGGGCCCTCTCTTCTGCTCTAACTTATGCCAGGAGGAGGAGCAGGAGCATCAGAGGACAAGAGCATTCGAGTTCTGTCTTGTTCTACTGGAAAGTCCCATTAGCTTCTCTCAGCTGGCGGTGTACACATTGCTAGCAAAAGACTAATGAAATCGTGCCGAATTTTCCCGTGATGAGGTGGCTGCCAGACTCGTCATGACTTCATGGCAAGCAGCTCAAGGTCACCTGCATCTCCACCACTACCACGCGTCCGAAGGCCAGCCTAAAAGTTGTTCTTCCTGAGCGTTACTCTACCTGGACAGGAACTAATTCCCCAAAATACATGTAATCAGCACCTGTACAAGTAGGGCACCACACACATCAGGGCTCTCTGTGGAGGATCTCCCCGGTCCCATTCCTACGTTCACGAGGAACTTTGATCTGTACCCCCATCACATTTTGACGCCTGCACCCACGATATATGCAGACCCCTAGAGGATATCGAACCGCTGCCTTCCAACCTGCATCCTTCCCTCACTGGATATCTGCACCCACCTCCACCCCGGCTCTATGCCTAATAGAGAAGTGTCAGGACTCCACGAGAAAAACGCATATTATACTTCTCTCTTCTTTTCATAGGAATGATTTTCCTTCCTGCAACCTCTTTATGTTCACTTTGTGAGGAAAGGACCACCTAACTCATCCTGAGGATGCCAGAAACACAGAGGGCTCCCAGGGTCATTAGGGTATCAAGGCACCCAACTCAAGGATGCCCGCAAATCCACGCCCATCACTTTTCCAGAGGCCACCACCAACGATGTTCTTGTGAGTCTTACTCTAGCCACACGGGCACCGTTTACTAGTAGTATATGTCAACAGCACCTGGGTGAACAGGGCACCGCACACAGCACGGCCTCTAAGTGGAGGACACGCCCAACTCCTTCTCACTCACACGTGTACCTTTCTTACGTCTAACCATCACATCCTGATGGCTCTAATCTCGATTGATCTCTAACGCTACAAAATATCTAGACCCAATGGCCTCCAACTTGCATCTCTTCCCCTTGAGGATCACCTCAACGGCTCTATGCATATCTGGAGAACAGTGGGGACCAGGATGCATGATCTTGGCTTCTGTTCTCTGCTACTCCATTAGCAATTATCTTTACCTTCCTTACTTTACACATGTTCAAGTTTTTCGGGGTGGAACAGGTAAATCATCAGCAAGATGCGGTTGAGGTCTACGTGGCTTCCACAGCCTTCCGGACTTCTGGGAGGAAGATCACCTGTAGACCCACGCCCATCGCTTATCCAACGGCCACCGCATCCGAGAATCCACTTGCACAGCACTCTACCCACAAAGGCACTCTTGACCCCTAGACTAGTAAACGGCACCTTTCCGGGCTGGGCACTGCACGCAGCATGGCCTCAAGGTGGGGGACATGCTGAGTCTCCTTCCCAATCTATAGCGAACTTTTCTTCTCTATGCCGACCACACCTTGATGACTGTACCCAAGAGGTATCCATAGATGTAGACAGTGCTGACCCACTGCCCTCAGACTTGCATTCCACCTCACTGAGAATCTCATCGCCGGTTTTATGAGTACTGGCAGAAAGACGAGGATACCATGGGAAAATCGTCCTCCGATTATCTCTTTTCCTGATAGGAACTGTGTTTCCCTTTGCTAAACTGTGGCTGCCCACACTACTAGGAATATTCGAGCACCGGATTCACCCTCCAAATGCCAGGGATCCTGGTCGCACCCCTGGCCCTCTTCTTGCCATGGCAAGCAACTCAAAGACATGTGCAGCTCTAACACTACAACGGGTCCAAAGGCCACCACAAGTGATATTCCTTGGGAGCCACGCTCTGCCCAGGCAGACAGCGTTAAGCCCAAGTCTGACAGATCATCACCCGTCTGGGCACGGCCCCGCATACAGCGTGCCTTCGCATTGGAAGACTTACCCAGTACTTCTGCCACTTCCAAATAGAGCGTTCACCTCGTTCCCATCACATCACACCGAATACATTGAAGAATTTTCCGTGCATCGAGACACATTGATTTTCCGCCCTGCAACTTGCATCCATCACTCACTGAGGATCTGCTCTTTGGCTCCAAGTTTTCCTCGGAAGAAGATGAAGAGCATCAGAGGACAAGATCCTTCGGGTTCCCTCTTGTTCTATTGGAAAAGTCCAGTTAGCTTCGCTCACCTGTGGGTATTGACACTGCTAGGAACAGACTACTGAAATCGCCATGAGTTCTCCCGAGGTCACGGGGCTGCCAGAGTCCTCATGAATTCACGGCAGCCAGCTCAAGTCAACTGCAGCTCCACCACTACCACCCATCCGAAGGCCAGCCTAAAACTTGTTCTTGTTGAGCGTTACTCTACCTGGCCAGGAACGAACTACTCAAAATACAAGTAATCAGCACCTGTCCGGGCAGGGCACCGCACACATCAGGGCTCTCAGTGAAGGATCTCCCCGGTCCCCTTCCCACTCTCGCGAGTAGCTTTGATCTGTCTCCCCATCAAATCCAAACGGCTGCACCCACGATATATCCAGACCCCTACAAGATATCAAACCACTGCCTTCCAACCTGCAACCCTCCCTCAGTGGACACCCACACCTACCTCCACCCCACTCTATGCCTACTTGAGAAGTATCAGAACCACGCGAGAATAACGCATATTGTACTTCTCGCTTCTTCTCATAGGAATGATCTTGCTTCCTGCAAACTGTTTGTGTTCTCCTTGTGAGGAAAGGACCACTTACCTCATCCTGAGGATGCCAGCCCAACACATGGCTACCACAGTCATTAGGATATCAAGGCAGCCAACTCAAGGACACCTGTAACTCCACCCACATAACGGGTCTAGAGGTCACCACCAACGATTTTCTTGTGAGCCTTACTCTACCTAGACGGCTCGGTTCACTAGTACTATACGTGAACAGTATCTGTCCGGGCAGGGCACCGCACACAGCACATCTTCGAGGTGGCTGACACGCCTACCTCCCTCTCACTCACACATGTACCTTTCTTACTTCTATCCATCACATCCTGATGACTGTCCCCAGGCTTGATCCTTACCCATTCAAAATATCTCGACCCACTGTCCGCCATCTTGCATCCCTCGCCCGTGGGGATCCCCTCAGCTGCTCTATGCATATCTGGAGAACTATGTGAACACAGGAAAAATGATCTTGCTTTCTGTTCTCTGCTACTCTATGAGCAATTATCTTGACCTTATTCACTTTAGACATGTTCACGTTTTTCGGGGTGGAACAGGTAAATCATCATCAAGATGCGGTTGAGATCTATGTGGCTTCCAGAGCCTTCCTGACTTCAGGAAGTAAGAACCCCGGAGCCCCATGCCCATCGCCCGTCCACAGGCACCACAACCGATATTCCAGTTGCACAGTACTCGACCCGGAAAGGCACTGTTTACCCCTAGTCTAGGAAACGGCACCTTTCCGGGCTGGGCACTGCACACAGCACGGCCTCAAGGTGGGGGACCTGCTGAGTCTCCTTTCCCATCTGTAGAGAAGTTGGCTTCTCTATGCCGACCACACCTGGAGACTCTACCCAAGATTTATCCATAGCCTTAGACAGTGTTTACCCACTGCCCTCAGACTTGCATCCCACCTCTATGAGGATTTCATCAACGGTTCTATGTGTACTGCCACAAGGATGAGGATACCATGAGAAAATCTTCCTCCCTTTATAGCTTTTCCTGATAGGAACTGTGTTTCCCTTTCCTAAACTGTGGGTGCCCACACTGTTTGCATTATTCGAGCACCGGCGTCATCCTCAAAATTGCAGGGATCCTGCTCGCTCTCCATTCCCTCTTCTCGCCATGGCAAGCATCTCAACGACACATGCAGCTCCACCACTAGAACGGGTCCAAAGGCCACCACCACCGATGTTCCTTTTGAGCCTCCCCCTAGCCAGGCAGACACTGTTTACACCAAGTCTGAGAGGCCAGCACGTGTCTGAGCACAGCCCCGCAAACAGTGTGGCTTCGCGTTGCAAGAACGCCCCAGGACTTCTGGCACTTCCAAATGTACCTGGCACCACTCTACCCACCACATCATACTGAATGAATTCAACAATTTTTCCTAAATCGAGACACTTTGATTCACCCCCCTGCAACTTGCACCCATCACTCAATGGGGCACTCTCTTCTGCTCTAACTTATGCCAGGAGGAGGAGCAGGAGCATCAGAGGACAAGAGCATTCGAGTTCTCTCTTGATCTACTGGAAAGTCCCGTTAGCTTCTCTCAGCTGGCGGTGTACACATTGCTAGCAAAAGACTAATGAAATCGTGCCGAATTTTCCCGTGATGAGGTGGCTGCCAGACTCGTCATGACTTCATGGCAAGCAGCTCAAGGTCACCTGCATCTCCACCACTACCACGCGTCCGAAGGCCAGCCTAAAAGTTGTTCTTCCTGAGCGTTACTCTACCTGGACAGGAACTAATTCCCCAAAATACATGTAATCAGCACCTGTACAAGTAGGGCACCACACACATCAGGGCTCTCTGTGGAGGATCTCCCCGGTCCCATTCCTACGTTCACGAGGAACTTTGATCTGTACCCCCATCACATTTTGACGCCTGCACCCACGATATATGCAGACCCCTAGAGGATATCGAACCGCTGCCTTCCAACCTGCATCCTTCCCTCACTGGATATCTGCACCCACCTCCACCCCGGCTCTATGCCTAATAGAGAAGTGTCAGGACTCCACGAGAAAAACGCATATTATACTTCTCTCTTCTTTTCATATGAATGATTTTCCTTCCTGCAACCTCTTTATGTTCACTTTGTGAGGAAAGGACCACCTAACTCATCCTGAGGGTGCCAGAAACACAGAGGGCTCCCAGGGTCATTAGGGTATCAAGGCACCCAACTCAAGGATGCCCGCAAATCCACGCCCATCACTGTTCCAGAGGCCACCACCAACGATGTTCTTGTGAGTCTTACTCTAGCCACACGGGCACCGTTTACTAGTAGTATATGTCAACAGCACCTGGGTGAACAGGGCACCGCACACAGCACGGCCTCTAAGTGGAGGACACGCCCAACTCCTTCTCACTCACACATGTACCTTTCTTACGTCTAACCATCACATCCTGATGGCTCTAATCTCGATTGATCTCTAACGCTACAAAATATCTAGACCCACTGGCCTCCAACTTGCAACTCTTCCCTTTGGGGATCACCTCAACGGCTCTATGCATATCTGGAGAACAGTGGGGACCAGGATGCATGATCTTGGCTTCTGTTCTCTGCTATTCCATTAGCAATTATCTTTACCTTCCTTACTTTACACATGTTCAAGTTTTTCGGGGTGGAACAGGTAAATCATCAGCAAGATGCGGTTGAGGTCTACGTGGCTTCCACAGCCTTCCGGACTTCTGGGAGGAAGATCACCTGTAGAACCACGCCCATCGCTTATCCAACGGCCACCGCATCCGAGAATCCACTTGCACAGCACTCTACCCACAAAGGCACTCTTGACCACTAGACTAGTAAACGGCACCTTTCCGGGCTGGGCACTGCACCCAGCATGGCCTCAATGTGGGGGACATGCTGAGTCTCCTTCCCAATCTATAGCG
This sequence comes from Eschrichtius robustus, assembly GCF_028021215.1. Lineage (NCBI taxonomy): Eukaryota > Metazoa > Chordata > Mammalia > Artiodactyla > Eschrichtiidae > Eschrichtius > Eschrichtius robustus. The sequence continues at coordinate 128,187,207 of NC_090845.1, forward strand.
AACTTTTCTTCTCTATGCCGACCACACCTTGATGACTGTACCCAAGAGGTATCCATAGATGTAGACAGTGCTGACCCACTGCCCTCAGACTTGCATTCCACCTCACTGAGAATCTCATCGCCGGTTTTATGAGTACTGGCAGAAAGACGAGGATACCATGGGAAAATCTTCCTCCGATTATCTCTTTTCCTGATAGGAACTGTGTTTCCCTTTGCTAAACTGTGGCTGCCCACACTACTAGGAATATTCGAGCACCAGATTCAACCTCCAAATGCCAGGGATCCTGGTCGCACCCCTGGCCCTCTTCTCGCCATGGCAAGCAACTCAAAGACATGTGCAGCTCTAACACTACAACGGGTCCAAAGGCCACCACAAGTGATATTCCTTGGGAGCCACGCTCTGCCCAGGCAGACAGCGTTAAGCCCAAGTCTGACAGATCATCACCCGTCTGGGCACGGCCCCGCATACAGCGTGCCTTCGCATTGGAAGACTTACCCAGTACTTCTGCCACTTCCAAATAGAGCGTTCACCTCGTTCCCATCACATCACACCGAATACATTGAAGAATTTTCCGTGCATCGAGACACATTGATTTTCCGCCCTGCAACTTGCATCCATCACTCACTGAGGATCTGCTCTTTGGCTCCAAGTTTTCCTCGGAAGAAGATGAAGAGCATCAGAGGACAAGATCCTTCGGGTTCCCTCTTGTTCTATTGGAAAAGTCCAGTTAGCTTCGCTCACCTGTGGGTATTGACACTGCTAGGAACAGACTACTGAAATCGCCATGAGTTCTCCCGAGGTCACGGGGCTGCCAGAGTCCTCATGAATTCACGGCAGCCAGCTCAAGCCAACTGCAGCTCCACCACTACCACCCATCCGAAGGCCAGCCTAAACCTTGTTCTTGTTGAGCGTTATTCTACCTGGCCAGGAACGAACTACTCAAAATACAAGTAATCAGCACCTGTCAGGGCAGGGCACTGCACACAGCAGGGCTCTCAGTGAAGGTTCTCCCCGGTCCCCTTCCCACTCTCGCGAGTAGCTTTGATCTGTCTCCCCATCAAATCCTAACGGCTGCACCCACGATATATCCAGACCCCTACAAGATATCAAACCACTGCCTTCCAACCTGCAACCCTCCCTCAGTGGACACCCACACCTACCTCCACCCCACTCTATGCCTACTTGAGAAGTATCAGAACCACGCGAGAATAACGCATATTGTACTTCTCGCTTCTTCTCATAGGAATGATCTTGCTTCCTGCAAACTGTTTGTGTTCTCCTTGTGAGGAAAGGACCACTTAACTCATCCTGAGGATGCCAGCCCAACACATGGCTACCACAGTCATTAGGATATCAAGGCAGCCAACTCAAGGACACCTGTAACTCCACCCACATAACTGGTGTAGAGGTCACCACCAACGATGTTCTGGTGAGCCTTACTCTACCTAGACGGCTCGGTTCACTAGTACTATACGTGAACAGTATCTGTCCGGGCAGGGCACCGCACACAGCACATCTTCGAGGTGGCTGACACGCCTACCTCCCTCTCACTCACACATGTACCTTTCTTACTTCTATCCATCACATCCTGATGACTGTAGCCAGGCTTGATCCTTACCCATTCAAAATATCTCGACCCACTGTCCGCCATCTTGCATCCCTCGCCCGTGGGGATCCCCTCAGCTGCCCTATGCATATCTGGAGAACTATGTGAACACAGGAAAAATGATCTTGCTTTCTGTTCTCTGCTACTCTATGAGCAATTATCTTGAACTTATTCACTTTAGACATGTTCACGTTTTTCGGGGTGGAACAGGTAAATCATCATCAAGATGCGGTTGAGATCTATGTGGCTTCCAGAGCCTTCCTGACTTCGGGAAGTAAGACCACCTGGAGCCCCATGCCCATCGCCCGTCCACAGGCACCACAACCGATACTCCAGTTGCATAGTACTCGACCCGGAAAGGCACAGTTTACCCCTAGTCTAGGAAACGGCACCTTTCCGGGCTGGGCACTGCACACAGCACGGCCTCAAGGTGGGGGACCTGCTGAGTCTCCTTTCCCATCTGTAGAGAAGTTGGCTTCTCTATGCCGACCACACCTGGAGACTCTACCCAAGATTTATCCATAGCCTTAGACAGTGTTTACCCACTGCCCTCAGACTTGCATCCCACCTCTATGAGGATTTCATCAACGGTTCTATGTGTACTGCCACAAGGATGAGGATACCATGAGAAAATCTTCCTCCCTTTATAGCTTTTCCTGATAGGAACTGTGTTTCCCTTTCCTAAACTGTGGGCGCCCACACTGTTTGCATTATTCGAGCACCGGCGTCATCCTCAAAATGGCAGGGATCCTGCTCGCTCTCCATTCCCTCTTCTCGCCATGGCAAGCATCTCAACGACACATGCAGCTCCACCACTAGAACGGGTCCAAAGGCCACCACCACCGATGTTCCTTTTGAGCCTCCCCCTAGCCAGGCAGACACTGTTTACACCAAGTCTGAGAGACCAGCACGTGTCTGAGCACAGCCCCGCAAACAGTGTGGCTTCGCGTTGCAAGAACGCCCCAGGACTTCTGGCACTTCCAAATGTACCTGGCACCACTCTACCCACCACATCATACTGAATGAATTCAACAATTTTTCCTAAATCGAGACACTTTGATTCACCCCCCTGCAACTTGCACCCATCACTCAATGGGGCCCTCTCTTCTGCTCTAACTTATGCCAGGAGGAGGAGCAGGAGCATCAGAGGACAAGAGCATTCGAGTTCTGTCTTGTTCTACTGGAAAGTCCCATTAGCTTCTCTCAGCTGGCGGTGTACACATTGCTAGCAAAAGACTAATGAAATCGTGCCGAATTTTCCCGTGATGAGGTGGCTGCCAGACTCGTCATGACTTCATGGCAAGCAGCTCAAGGTCACCTGCATCTCCACCACTACCACGCGTCCGAAGGCCAGCCTAAAAGTTGTTCTTCCTGAGCGTTACTCTACCTGGACAGGAACTAATTCCCCAAAATACATGTAATCAGCACCTGTACAAGTAGGGCACCACACACATCAGGGCTCTCTGTGGAGGATCTCCCCGGTCCCATTCCTACGTTCACGAGGAACTTTGATCTGTACCCCCATCACATTTTGACGCCTGCACCCACGATATATGCAGACCCCTAGAGGATATCGAACCGCTGCCTTCCAACCTGCATCCTTCCCTCACTGGATATCTGCACCCACCTCCACCCCGGCTCTATGCCTAATAGAGAAGTGTCAGGACTCCACGAGAAAAACGCATATTATACTTCTCTCTTCTTTTCATAGGAATGATTTTCCTTCCTGCAACCTCTTTATGTTCACTTTGTGAGGAAAGGACCACCTAACTCATCCTGAGGATGCCAGAAACACAGAGGGCTCCCAGGGTCATTAGGGTATCAAGGCACCCAACTCAAGGATGCCCGCAAATCCACGCCCATCACTTTTCCAGAGGCCACCACCAACGATGTTCTTGTGAGTCTTACTCTAGCCACACGGGCACCGTTTACTAGTAGTATATGTCAACAGCACCTGGGTGATCAGGGCACCGCACACAGCACGGCCTCTAAGTGGAGGACACGCCCAACTCCTTCTCACTCACACATGTACCTTTCTTACGTCTAACCATCACATCCTGATGGCTCTAATCTCGATTGATCTCTAACGCTACAAAATATCTAGACCCAATGGCCTCCAACTTGCATCTCTTCCCCTTGAGGATCACCTCAACGGCTCTATGCATATCTGGAGAACAGTGGGGACCAGGATGCATGATCTTGGCTTCTGTTCTCTGCTATTCCATTAGCAATTATCTTTACCTTCCTTACTTTACACATGTTCAAGTTTTTCGGGGTGGAACAGGTAAATCATCAGCAAGATGCGGTTGAGGTCTACGTGGCTTCCACAGCTTTCCGGACTTCTGGGAGGAAGATCACCTGTAGACCCACGCCCATCGCTTATCCAACGGCCACCGCATCCGAGAATCCACTTGCACAGCACTATACCCACAAAGGCACTCTTGACCACTAGACTAGTAAACGGCACCTTTCCGGGCTGGGCACTGCACCCAGCATGGCCTCAATGTGGGGGACATGCTGAGTCTCCTTCCCAATCTATAGCGAACTTTTCTTCTCTATGCCGACCACACCTTGATGACTGTACCCAAGAGGTATCCATAGATGTAGACAGTGCTGACCCACTGCCCTCAGACTTGCATTCCACCTCACTGAGAATCTCATCGCCGGTTTTATGAGTACTGGCAGAAAGACGAGGATACCATGGGAAAATCGTCCTCCGATTATCTCTTTTCCTGATAGGAACTGTGTTTCCCTTTGCTAAACTGTGGCTGCCCACACTACTAGGAATATTCGAGCACCAGATTCAACCTCCAAATGCCAGGGATCCTGGTCGCACCCCTGGCCCTCTTCTCGCCATGGCAAGCAACTCAAAGACATGTGCAGCTCTAACACTACAACGGGTCCAAAGGCCACCACAAGTGATATTCCTTGGGAGCCACGCTCTGCCCAGGCAGACAGCGTTAAGCCCAAGTCTGACAGATCATCACCCGTCTGGGCACGGCCCCGCATACAGCGTGCCTTCGCATTGGAAGACTTACCCAGTACTTCTGCCACTTCCAAATAGAGCGTTCACCTCGTTCCCATCACATCACACCGAATACATTGAAGAATTTTCCGTGCATCGAGACACATTGATTTTCTGCCCTGCAACTTGCATCCATCACTCACTGAGGATCTGCTCTTTGGCTCCAAGTTTTCCTCGGAAGAAGATGAAGAGCATCAGAGGACAAGATCCTTCGGGTTCCCTCTTGTTCTATTGGAAAAGTCCAGTTAGCTTCGCTCACCTGTGGGTATTCACACTGCTAGGAACAGACTAATGAAATCGCCATGAGTTCTCCCGAGGTCACGGGGCTGCCAGAGTCCTCATGAATTCACGGCAGCCAGCTCAAGCCAACTGCAGCTCCACCACTACCACCCATCCGAAGGCCAGCCTAAACCTTGTTCTTGTTGAGCGTTATTCTACCTGGCCAGGAACGAACTACTCAAAATACAAGTAATCAGCACCTGTCAGGGCAGGGCACTGCACACAGCAGGGCTCTCAGTGAAGGATCTCCCCGGTCCCCTTCCCACTCTCGCGAGTAGCTTTGATCTGTATCCCCATCAAATCCTAACGGCTGCACCCACGATATATCCAGACCCCTACAAGATATCAAACCACTGCCTTCCAACCTGCAACCCTCCCTCAGTGGACACCCACACCTACCTCCACCCCACTCTATGCCTACTTGAGAAGTATCAGAACCACGCGAGAATAACGCATATTGTACTTCTCGCTTCTTCTCATAGGAATGATCTTGCTTCCTGCAAACTGTTTGTGTTCTCCTTGTGAGGAAAGGACCACTTACCTCATCCTGAGGATGCCAGCCCAACACATGGCTACCACAGTCATTAGGATATCAAGGCAGCCAACTCAAGGACACCTGTAACTCCACCCACATAACTGGTGTAGAGGTCACCACCAACGATGTTCTGGTGAGCCTTACTCTACCTAGACGGCTCGGTTCACTAGTACTATACGTGAACAGTATCTGTCCGGGCAGGGCACCGCACACAGCACATCTTCGAGGTGGCTGACACGCCTACCTCCCTCTCACTCACACATGTACCTTTCTTACTTCTATCCATCACATCCTGATGACTGTAGCCAGGCTTGATCCTTACCCATTCAAAATATCTCGACCCACTGTCCGCCATCTTGCATCCCTCGCCCGTGGGGATCCCCTCAGCTGCCCTATGCATATCTGGAGAACTATGTGAACACAGGAAAAATGATCTTGCTTTCTGTTCTCTGCTACTCTATGAGCAATTATCTTGAACTTATTCACTTTAGACATGTTCACGTTTTTCGGGGTGGAACAGGTAAATCATCATCAAGATGCGGTTGAGATCTATGTGGCTTCCAGAGCCTTCCTGACTTCGGGAAGTAAGACCACCTGGAGCCCCATGCCCATCGCCCGTCCACAGGCACCACAACCGATACTCCAGTTGCATAGTACTCGACCCGGAAAGGCACAGTTTACCCCTAGTCTAGGAAACGGCACCTTTCCGGGCTGGGCACTGCACACAGCACGGCCTCAAGGTGGGGGACCTGCTGAGTCTCCTTTCCCATCTGTAGAGAAGTTGGCTTCTCTATGCCGACCACACCTGGAGACTCTACCCAAGATTTATCCATAGCCTTAGACAGTGTTTACCCACTGCCCTCAGACTTGCATCCCACCTCTATGAGGATTTCATCAACGGTTCTATGTGTACTGCCACAAGGATGAGGATACCATGAGAAAATCTTCCTCCCTTTATAGCTTTTCCTGATAGGAACTGTGTTTCCCTTTCCTAAACTGTGGGTGCCCACACTGTTTGCATTATTCGAGCACCGGCGTCATCCTCAAAATGGCAGGGATCCTGGTCGCTCTCCATTCCCTCTTCTCGCCATGGCAAGCATCTCAACGACACATGCAGCTCCACCACTAGAACGGGTTCAAAGGCCACCACCACTGATGTTCATTTTGAGCCTCCCCCTAGCCAGGCAGACACTGTTTACACCAAGTCTGAGAGACCAGCACGTGTCTGAGCACAGCCCCGCATACAGTGTGGCTTCGCGTTGCAAGAACGCCCCAGGACTTCTGGCAATTCCAAATGTACCTGGCACCACTCTACCCACCACAACATACTGAATGAATTCAACAATTTTTCCTAAATCGAGACACTTTGATTCACCCCCCTGCAATTTGTACCCATCACTCAATGGGGCCCTCTCTTCTGCTCTAACTTATGCCAGGAGGAGGAGCAGGAGCATCAGAGGACAAGAGCATTCGAGTTCTGTCTTGTTCTACTGGAAAGTCCCGTTAGCTTCTCTCAGCTGGCGGTGTACACATTGCTAGCAAAAGACTAATGAAATCGTGCCGAATTTTCCCGTGATGAGGTGGCTGCCAGACTCGTCATGACTTCATGGCAAGCAGCTCAAGGTCACCTGCATCTCCACCACTACCACGCGTCCGAAGGCCAGCCTAAAAGTTGTTCTTCCTGAGCGTTACTCTACCTGGACAGGAACTAATTCCCCAAAATACATGTAATCAGCACCTGTACAAGTAGGGCACCACACACATCAGGGCTCTCTGTGGAGGATCTCCCCGGTCCCATTCCTACGTTCACGAGGAACTTTGATCTGTACCCCCATCACATTTTGACGCCTGCACCCACGATATATGCAGACCCCTAGAGGATATCGAACCGCTGCCTTCCAACCTGCATCCTTCCCTCACTGGATATCTGCACCCACTTCCACCCCGGCTCTATGCCTAATAGAGAAGTGTCAGGACTCCACGAGAAAAACGCATATTATACTTCTTTCTTCTTTTCATAGGAATGATTTTCCTTCCTGCAACCTCTTTATGTTCACTTTGTGAGGAAAGGACCACCTAACTCATCCTGAGGATGCCAGAAACACAGAGGGCTCACAGGGTCATTAGGGTATCAAGGCACCCAACTCAAGGATGCCCACAATTCCACGCCCATCACTGTTCCAGAGGCCACCACCAACGATGTTCTTGTGAGTCTTACTCTAGCCACACGGGCACCGTTTACTAGTAGTATATGTCAACAGCACCTGGGTGAACAGGGCACCGCACACAGCACGGCCTCTAAGTGGAGGACACGCCCAACTCCTTCTCACTCACACATGTACCTTTCTTACGTCTAACCATCACATCCTGATGGCTCTAATCTCGATTGATCTCTAACGCTACAAAATATCTAGACCCACTGGCCTCCAACTTGCATCTCTTCCCCTTGGGGATCACCTCAACGGCTCTATGCATATCTGGAGAACAGTGGGGACCAGGATGCATGATCTTGGCTTCTGTTCTCTGCTATTCCATTAGCAATTATCTTTACCTTCCTTACTTTACACATGTTCAAGTTTTTCGGGGTGGAACAGGTAAATCATCAGCAAGATGCGGTTGAGGTCTACCTGGCTTCCACAGCCTTCCGGACTTCTGGGAGGAAGATCACGTGTAGACCCACGCCCATCGCTTATCCAACGGCCACCGCATCCGAGAATCCACTTGCACAGCACTCTACCCACAAAGGCACTCTTGACCACTAGACTAGTAAACGGCACCTTTCCGGGCTGGGCACTGCACCCAGCATGGCCTCAATGTGGGGGACATGCTGAGTCTCCTTCCCAATCTATAGCGAACTTTTCTTCTCTATGCCGACCACACCTTGATGACTGTACCCAAGAGGTATCCATAGATGTAGACAGTGCTGACCCACTGCCCTCAGACTTGCATTCCACCTCACTGAGAATCTCATCGCCGGTTTTATGAGTACTGGCAGAAAGACGAGGATACCATGGGAAAATCTTCCTCCGATTATCTCTTTTCCTGATAGGAACTGTGTTTCCCTTTGCTAAACTGTGGCTGCCCACACTACTAGGAATATTCGAGCACCGGATTCAACCTCCAAATGCCAGGGATCCTGGTCGCACCCCTGGCCCTCTTCTCGCCATGGCAAGCAACTCAAAGACATGTGCAGCTCTAACACAACAACGGGTCCAAAGGCCACCATAAGTGATATTCCTTGGGAGCCACGCTCTGCCCAGGCAGACAGCGTTAAGCCCAAGTCTGACAGATCATCACCCGTCTGGGCACGGCCCCGCATACAGCGTGCCTTCGCATTGGAAGACTTACCCAGTACTTCTGCCACTTCCAAATAGAGCGTTCACCTCGTTCCCATCACATCACACCGAATACATTGAAGAATTTTCCGTGCATCGAGACACATTGATTTTCCGCCCTGCAACTTGCATCCATCACTCACTGAGGATCTGCTCTTTGACTCCAAGTTTTCCTCGGAAGAAGATGAAGAGCATCAGAGGACAAGATCCTTCGGGTTCCCTCTTGTTCTATTGGAAAAGTCCAGTTAGCTTCGCTCACCTGTGGGTATTCACGCTGCTAGGAACAGACTAATGAAATCGCCATGAGTTCTCCCGAGGTCACGGGGCTGCCAGAGTCCTCATGAATTCACGGCAGCCAGCTCAAGTCAACTGCAGCTCCACCACTACCACCCATCCGAAGGCCAGCCTAAAACTTGTTCTTGTTGAGCGTTACTCTACCTGGCCAGGAACGAACTACTCAAAATACAAGTAATCAGCACCTGTCCGGGCAGGGCACCGCACACATCAGGGCTCTCAGTGAAGGATCTCCCCGGTCCCCATCCCAATCTCGAGAGTAGCTTTGATCTGTCTCCCCATCAAATCCTAACGGCTGCACCCACGATATATCCAGACCCCTACAAGATATCAAACCACTGCCTTCCAACCTGCAACCCTCCCTCAGTGGACACCCACACCTACCTCCACCCCACTCTATGCCTACTTGAGAAGTATCAGAACCACGCGAGAATAACGCATATTGTACTTCTCGCTTCTTCTCATAGGAATGATCCTGCTTCCTGCAAACTGTTTGTGTTCTCCTTGTGAGGAAAGGACCACTTAACTCATCCTGAGGATGCCAGCCCAACACATGGCTACCACAGTCATTAGGATATCAAGGCAGCCAACTCAAGGACACCTGTAACTCCACCCACATAACTGGTCTAGAGGTCACCACCAACGATGTTCTGGTGAGCCTTACTCTACCTAGATGGCTCTGTTCACTAGTACTATACGTGAACAGTACCTGTCCGGGCAGGGCACCGCACACAGCACATCTTCGAGGTGGCTGACACGCCTACCTCCCTCTCACTCACACATGTACCTTTCTTACTTCTATCCATCACATCCTGATGACTGTACCCAGGCTTGATCCTTACCCATTCAAAATATCTCGACCCACTGTCCGCCATCTTGCATCCCTCGCCCGTGGGGATCCCCTCAGCTGCTCTATGCATATCTGGAGAACTATGTGAACACAGGAAAAATGATCTTGCTTTCTGTTCTCTGCTACTCTATGAGCAATTATCTTGACCTTATTCACTTTAGACATGTTCACGTTTTTCGGGGTGGAACAGGTAAATCATCATCAAGATGCGGTTGAGATCTATGTGGCTTCCAGAGCCTTCCTGACTTCGGGAAGTAAGACCACCTGGAGCCCCATGCCCATCGCCCGTCCACAGGCACCACAACCGATACTCCAGTTGCACAGTACTCGACCCGGAAAGGCACAGTTTACCCCTAGTCTAGGAAACGGCACCTTTCCGGGCTGGGCACTGCACACAGCACGGCCTCAAGGTGGGGGACCTGCTGAGTCTCCTTTCCCATCTGTAGAGAAGTTGGCTTCTCTATGCCGACCACACCTGGAGACTCTACCCAAGATTTATCCATAGCCTTAGACAGTGTTTACCCACTGCCCTCAGACTTGCATCCCACCTCTATGAGGATTTCATCAACGGTTCTATGTGTACTGCCACAAGGATGAGGATACCATGAGAAAATCTTCCTCCCTTTATAGCTTTTCCTGATAGGAACTGTGTTTCCCTTTCCTAAACTGTGGGTGCCCACACTGTTTGCATTATTCGAGCACCGGCGTCATCCTCAAAATGGCAGGGAACCTGCTCGCTCTCCATTCCCTCTTCTCGCCATGGCAAGCATCTCAACGACACATGCAGCTCCACCACTAGAACGGGTCCAAAGGCCACCACCACCGATGTTCCTTTTGAGCCTCCCCCTAGCCAGGCAGACACTGTTTACACCAAGTCTGAGAGACCAGCACGTGTCTGAGCACAGCCCCGCATACAGTGTGGCTTCGCGTTGCAAGAACGCCCCAGGACTTCTGGCAATTCCAAATGTACCTGGCACCACTCTACCCACCACAACATACTGAATGAATTCAACAATTTTTCCTAAATCGAGACACTTTGATTCACCCCCCTGCAACTTGCACCCATCACTCAATGGGGCCCTCTCTTCTGCTCTAACTTATGCCAGGAGGAGGAGCAGGAGCATCAGAGGACAAGAGCATTCGAGTTCTGTCTTGTTCTACTGGAAAGTCCCGTTAGCTTCTCTCAGCTGGCGGTGTACACATTGCTAGCAAAAGACTAATGAAATCGTGCCGAATTTTCCCGTGATGAGGTGGCTGCCAGACTCGTCATGACTTCATGGCAAGCAGCTCAAGGTCACCTGCATCTCCACCACTACCACGCGTCCGAAGGCCAGCCTAAAAGTTGTTCTTCCTGAGCGTTACTCTACCTGGACAGGAACTAATTCCCCAAAATACATGTAATCAGCAACTGTACAAGTAGGGCACCACACACATCAGGGCTCTCTGCGGAGGATCTCCCCGGTCCCATTCCTACGTTCACGAGGAACTTTGATCTGTACCCCCATCACATTTTGACGCCTGCACCCACGATATATGCAGACCCCTAGAGGATATCGAACCGCTGCCTTCCAACCTGCATCCTTCCCTCACTGGATATCTGCACCCACTTCCACCCCGGCTCTATGCCTAATAGAGAAGTGTCAGGACTCCACGAGAAAAACGCATATTATACTTCTTTCTTCTTTTCATAGGAATGATTTTCCTTCCTGCAACCTCTTTATGTTCACTTTGTGAGGAAAGGACCACCTAACTCATCCTGAGGATGCCAGAAACACAGAGGGCTCACAGGGTCATTAGGGTATCAAGGCACCCAACTCAAGGATGCCCGCAAATCCACGCCCATCACTGTTCCAGAGGCCACCACCAACGATGTTCTTGTGAGTCTTACTCTAGCCACACGGGCACCGTTTACTAGTAGTATATGTCAACAGCACCTGGGTGAACAGGGCACCGCACACAGCACGGCCTCTAAGTGGAGGACACGCCCAACTCCTTCTCACTCACACATGTACCTTTCTTACGTCTAACCATCACATCCTGATGGCTCTAATCTCGATTGATCTCTAACGCTACAAAATATCTAGACCCACTGGCCTCCAACTTGCATCTCTTCCCCTTGGGGATCACCTCAACGGCTCTATGCATATCTGGAGAACAGTGGGGACCAGGATGCATGATCTTGGCTTCTGTTCTCTGCTATTCCATTAGCAATTATCTTTACCTTCCTTTCTTTACACATGTTCAAGTTTTTCGGGGTGGAACAGGTAAATCATCAGCAAGATGCGGTTGAGGTCTACGTGGCTTCCACAGCCTTCCTGACTTCTGGGAGGAAGATCACCTGTAGACCCACGCCCATCGCTTATCCAACGGCCACCGCATCCGAGAATCCACTTGCATAGCACTCTACCCACAAAGGCACTCTTGACCACTAGACTAGTAAACGGCACCTTTCCGGGCTGGGCACTGCACGCAGCATGGCCTCAATGTGGGGGACATGCTGAGTCTCCTTCCCAATCTATAGCGAACTTTTCTTCTCTATGCCGACCACACCTTGATGACTGTACCCAAGAGGTATCCATAGATGTAGACAGTGCTGACCCACTGCCCTCAGACTTGCATTCCACCTCACTGAGAATCTCATCGCCGGTTTTATGAGTACTGGCAGAAAGACGAGGATACCATGGGAAAATCTTCCTCCGATTATCTCTTTTCCTGATAGGAACTGTGTTTCCCTTTGCTAAACTGTGGCTGCCCACACTACTAGGAATATTCGAGCACCGGATTCAACCTCCAAATGCCAGGGATCCTGGTCGCACCCCTGGCCCTCTTCTCGCCATGGCAAGCAACTCAAAGACATGTGCAGCTCTAACACAACAACGGGTCCAAAGGCCACCACAAGTGATATTCCTTGGGAGCCACGCTCTGCCCAGGCAGACAGCGTTAAGCCCAAGTCTGACAGATCATCACCCGTCTGGGCACGGCCCCGCATACAGCGTGCCTTCGCATTGGAAGACTTACCCAGTACTTCTGCCACTTCCAAATAGAGCGTTCACCTCGTTCCCATCACATCACACCGAATACATTGAAGAATTTTCCGTGCATCGAGACACATTGATTTTCCGCCCTGCAACTTGCATCCATCACTCACTGAGGATCTGCTCTTTGACTCCAAGTTTTCCTCGGAAGAAGATGAAGAGCATCAGAGGACAAGATCCTTCGGGTTCCCTCTTGTTCTATTGGAAAAGTCCAGTTAGCTTCGCTCACCTGTGGGTATTCACGCTGCTAGGAACAGACTAATGAAATCGCCATGAGTTCTCCCGAGGACACGGGGCTGCCAGAGTCCTCATGAATTCACGGCAGCCAGCTCAAGTCAACTGCAGCTCCACCACTACCACCCATCCGAAGGCCAGCCTAAAACTTGTTCTTGTTGAGCGTTACTCTACCTGGCCAGGAACGAACTACTCAAAATACAAGTAATCAGCACCTGTCCGGGCAGGGCACCGCACACATCAGGGCTCTCAGTGAAGGATCTCCCCGGTCCCCATCCCAATCTCGAGAGTAGCTTTGATCTGTCTCCCCATCAAATCCTAACGGCTGCACCCACGATATATCCAGACCCCTACAAGATATCAAACCACTGCCTTCCAACCTGCAACCCTCCCTCAGTGGACACCCACACCTACCTCCACCCCACTCTATGCCTACTTGAGAAGTATCAGAACCACGCGAGAATAACGCATATTGTACTTCTCGCTTCTTCTCATAGGAATGATCCTGCTTCCTGCAAACTGTTTGTGTTCTCCTTGTGAGGAAAGGACCACTTAACTCATCCTGAGGATGCCAGCCCAACACATGGCTACCACAGTCATTAGGATATCAAGGCAGCCAACTCAAGGACACCTGTAACTCCACCCACATAACTGGTCTAGAGGTCACCACCAACGATGTTCTGGTGAGCCTTACTCTACCTAGATGGCTCTGTTCACTAGTACTATACGTGAACAGTACCTGTCCGGGCAGGGCACCGCACACAGCACATCTTCGAGGTGGCTGACACGCCTACCTCCCTCTCACTCACACATGTACCTTTCTTACTTCTATCCATCACATCCTGATGACTGTACCCAGGCTTGATCCTTACCCATTCAAAATATCTCGACCCACTGTCCGCCATCTTGCATCCCTCGCCCGTGGGGATCCCCTCAGCTGCTCTATGCATATCTGGAGAACTATGTGAACACAGGAAAAATGATCTTGCTTTCTGTTCTCTGCTACTCTATGAGCAATTATCTTGACCTTATTCACTTTAGACATGTTCACGTTTTTCGGGGTGGAACAGGTAAATCATCATCAAGATGCGGTTGAGATCTATGTGGCTTCCAGAGCCTTCCTGACTTCGGGAAGTAAGACCACCTGGAGCCCCATGCCCATCGCCCGTCCACAGGCACCACAACCGATACTCCAGTTGCACAGTACTCGACCCGGAAAGGCACAGTTTACCCCTAGTCTAGGAAACGGCACCTTTCCGGGCTGGGCACTGCACACAGCACGGCCTCAAGGTGGGGGACCTGCTGAGTCTCCTTTCCCATCTGTAGAGAAGTTGGCTTCTCTATGCCGACCACACCTGGAGACTCTACCCAAGATTTATCCATAGCCTTAGACAGTGTTTACCCACTGCCCTCAGACTTGCATCACACCTCTATGAGGATTTCATCAACGGTTCTATGTGTACTGCCACAAGGATGAGGATACCATGAGAGAATCTTCCTCCCTTTATAGCTTTTCCTGATAGGAACTGTGTTTCCCTTTCCTAAACTGTGGGTGCCCACACTGTTTGCATTATTCGAGCACCGGCGTCATCCTCAAAATGGCAGGGAACCTGCTCGCTCTCCATTCCCTCTTCTCGCCATGGCAAGCATCTCAACGACACATGCAGCTCCACCACTAGAACGGGTCCAAAGGCCACCACCACGGATGTTCCTTTTGAGCCTCCCCCTAGCCAGGCAGACACTGTTTACACCAAGTCTGAGAGACCAGCACGTGTCTGAGCACAGCCCCGCATACAGTGTGGCTTCGCGTTGCAAGAACGCCCCAGGACTTCTGGCAATTCCAAATGTACCTGGCACCACTCTACCCACCACATCATACTGAATGAATTCAACAATTTTTCCTAAATCGAGACACTTTGATTCACCCCCCTGCAACTTGCACCCATCACTCAATGGGGCCCTCTCTTCTGCTCTAACTTATGCCAGGAGGAGGAGCAGGAGCATCAGAGGACAAGAGCATTCGAGTTCTGTCTTGTTCTACTGGAAAGTCCCGTTAGCTTCTCTCAGCTGGCGGTGTACACATTGCTAGCAAAAGACTAATGAAATCGTGCCGAATTTTCCCGTGATGAGGTGGCTGCCAGACTCGTCATGACTTCATTGCAAGCAGCTCAAGGTCACCTGCATCTCCACCACTACCACGCGTCTGAAGGCCAGCCTAAAAGTTGTTCTTCCTGAGCGTTACTCTACCTGGACAGGAACTAATTCCCCAAAATACATGTAATCAGCACCTGTACAAGTAGGGCACCACACACATCAGGGCTCTCTGTGGAGGATCTCCCCGGTCCCATTCCTACGTTCACGAGGAACTTTGATCTGTACCCCCATCCCATTTTGATGCCTGCACCCACGATATATGCAGACCAATAGAGGATATCGAACCGCTGCCTTCCAACCTGCATCCTTCCCTCACTGGATATCTGCACCCACCTCCACCCCGGCTCTATGCCTAATAGAGAAGTGTCAGGACTCCACGAGAAAAACGCATATTATACTTCTCTCTTCTTTTCATAGGAATGATTTTCCTTCCTGCAAACTCTTTATGTTCACTTTGCGAGGAAAGGACCACCTAACTCATCCAGAGGATGCCAGAAACACAGAGGGCTCCCAGGGTCATTAGGGTATCAAGGCACCCAACTCAAGGATGCACGCAAATCCACGCCCATCACTATTCCAGAGGCCACCACCAACGATGTTCTTGTGAGTCTTACTCTAGCCACACGGGCACCGTTTACTAGTAGTATATGTCAACAGCACCTGGGTGAACAGGGCACCGCACACAGCACGGCCTCTAAGTGGAGGACACGCCCAACTCCTTCTCACTCACACATGTACCTTTCTTACGTCTAACCATCACATCCTGATGGCTCTAATCTCGATTGATCTCTAACGCTACAAAATATCTAGACCCACTGGCCTCCAACTTGCATCTCTTCCCCTTGGGGGTCACCTCAACGGCTCTATGCATATCTGGAGAACAGTGGGGACCACGATGCATGATCTTGGATTCTGTTCTCTGCTACTCCATTAGCAATTATCTTTACCTTCCTTACTTTACACATGTTCAAGTTTTTCGGGGTGGAACAGGTAAATCATCAGCAAGATGCGGTTGAGGTCTACCTGGCTTCCACAGCCTTCCGGACTTCTGGGAGGAAGATCACCTGTAGACCCACGCCCATCGCTTATCCAACGGCCACCGCCTCCGATAATCCACTTGCACAGCAGTCTACCCACAAAGGCACTCTAGAACCGTAGACTAGTAAACGGCACCTTTCCGGGCTGGGCACTGCACGCAGCATGGCCTCAATGTGGGGGACATGCTGAGTCTCCTTCCCAATCTATAGCGAACTTTTCTTCTCTATGTCGACCACACCTTGATGACTGTACCCAAGAGGTATCCATAGATGTAGACAGTGCTGACCCACTGCCCTCAGACTTGCATTCCACCTCACTGAGAATCTCATCGCCGGTTTTATGAGTACTGGCAGAAAGACGAGGATACCATGGGAAAATCTTCCTCCGATTATCTCTTTTCCTGATAGGAACTGTGTTTCCCTTTGCTAAACTGTGGCTGCCCACACAACTAGGAATATTCGACCACCGGATTCACCCTCCAAATGCCAGGGATCCTGGTCGCACCCCTGGCCCTCTTCTCGCCATGGCAAGCAACTCAAAGACATGTGCAGCTCTAACACTACAACGGGTCCAAAGGCCACCACAAGTGATATTCCTTGGGAGCCACGCTCTGCCCAGGCAGACAGCATTAAGCCCAAGTCTGACAGATCATCACCCGTCTGGGCACGGCCCCGCATACAGCGTGCCTTCGCATTGGAAGACTTACCCAGTACTTCTGGCACTTCCAAATAGAGCGTTCACCTCGTTCCCATCACATCACACCGAATACATTGAAGAATTTTCCGTGCATCGAGACACATTGATTTTCCGCCCTGCAACTTGCATCCATCACTCACTGAGGATCTGCCCTTTGGCTCCAAGTTTTCCTCGGAAGAAGATGAAGAGCATCAGAAGACAAGATCCTTCGGGTTCCCTCTTGTTCTATTGGAAAAGTCCAGTTAGCTTCGCTCACCTGTGGGTATTCACACGGCTAGGAACAGACTAATGAAATCGCCATGAGTTCTCCCGAGGACACGGGGCTGCCAGAGTCCTCATGAATTCACGGCAGCCAGCTCAAGTCAACTGCAGCTACACCACTACCACCCCTCCGAGGCCAGCCTAAAACTTGTTCTTGTTGAGCGTTACTCTACCTGGCCAGGAACGAACTACTCAAAATACAAGTAATCAGCACCTGTCCGGGCAGGGCACCGCACACATCAGGGCTCTCAGTGAAGGATCTCCCCGGTCCCCTTCCCACTCTCGCGAGTAGCTTTGATCTGTCTCCCCATCAAATCCTAAAGGCTGCACCCACGATATATCCAGACCCCTACAAGATATCAAACCACTGCCTTCCAACCTGCAACCCTCCCTCAGTGGACACCCACACCTAACTCCACCCCACTCTATGCCTACTTGAGAAGTATCAGAACCACGCGAGAATAACGCATATTGTACTTCTCGCTTCTTCTCATAGGAATGATCTTGCTTCCTGCAAACTGTTTGTGTTCTCCTTGTGAGGAAAGGACCACTTAACTCATCCTTAGGATGCCAGCCCAACACATGGCTACCACAGTCATTAGGATATCAAGGCAGCCAACTCAAGGACACCTGTAACTCCACCCACATAACTGGTCTAGAGGTCACCACCAACGATGTTCTGGTGAGCCTTACTCTACCTAGACGGCTCGGTTCACTAGTACTATACGTGAACAGTATCTGTCCGGGCAGGGCACCGCACACAGCACATCTTCGAGGTGGCTGACACGCCTACCTCCCTCTCACTCACACATGTACCTTTCTTACTTCTATCCATCACATCCTGATGACTGTCCCCAGGCTTGATCCTTACCCATTCAAAATATCTCGACCCACTGTCCGCCATCTTGCATCCCTCGCCCGTGGGGATCCCCTCAGCTGCTCTATGCATATCTGGAGAACTATGTGAACACAGGAAAAATGATCTTGCTTTCTGTTCTCTGCTACTCTATGAGCAATTATCTTGACCTTATTCACTTTAGACATGTTCACGTTTTTCGGGGTGGAACAGGTAATTCATCATCAAGATGCGGTTGAGATCTATGTGGCTTCCAGAGCCTTCCTGACTTCGGGAAGTAAGACCACCTGGAGCCCCATGCCCATCGCCCGTCCACAGGCACCACAACCGATACTCCAGTTGCACAGTACTCGACCCGGAAAGGCACAGTTTACCCCTAGTCTAGGAAACGGCACCATTCCGGGCTGGGCACTGCACACAGCACGGCCTCAAGGTGGGGGACCTGCTGAGTCTCCTTTCCCATCTGTAGAGAAGTTGGCTTCTCTATGCCGACCACACCTGGAGACTCTACCCAAGATTTATCCATAGCCTTAGACAGTGTTTACCCACTGCCCTCAGACTTGCATCCCACCTCTATGAGGATTTCATCAACGGTTCTATGTGTACTGCCACAAGGATGAGGATACCATGAGAAAATCTTCCTCCCTTTATAGCTTTTCCTGATAGGAACTGTGTTTCCCTTTCCTAAACTGTGGGTGCCCACACTGTTTGCATTATTCGAGCACCGGCGTCATCCTCAAAATGGCAGGGATCCTGCTCGCTCTCCATTCCCTCTTCTCGCCATGGCAAGCATCTCAACGACACATGCAGCTCCACCACTAGAACGGGTCCAAAGGCCACCACCACCGATGTTCCTTTTGAGCCGCCCCCTTGGCCAGGCAGACACTGTTTACACCAAGTCTGAGAGACCAGCACGTGTCTGAGCACAGCCCCGCAAACAGTGTGGCTTCGCCTTGCAAGAACGCCCCAGGACTTCTGGCACTTCCAAATGTACCTGGCACCACTCTACCCACCACATCATACTGAATGAATTCAACAAATTTTCCTAAATCGAGACACTTTGATTCACCCCCCTGCAACTTGCACCCATCACTCAATGGGGCCCTCTCTTCTGCTCTAACTTATGCCAGGAGGAGGAGCAGGAGCATCAGAGGACAAGAGCATTCGAGTTCTCTCTTGTTCTACTGGAAAGTCCCGTTAGCTTCTCTCAGCTGGCAGTGTACACATTGCTAGCAAAAGACTAATGAAATCGTGCCGAATTTTCCCGTGATGAGGTGGCTGCCAGACTCGTCATGACTTCATGGCAAGCAGCTCAAGGTCACCTGCATCTCCACCACTACCACGCGTCCGAAGGCCAGCCTAAAAGTTGTTCTTCCTGAGCGTTACTCTACCTGGACAGGAACTAATTCCCCAAAATACATGTAATCAGCACCTGTACAAGTAGGGCACCACACACATCAGGGCTCTCTGTGGAGGATCTCCCCGGTCCCATTCCTACGTTCACGAGGAACTTTGATCTGTACCCCCATCCCATTTTGACGCCTGCACCCACGATATATGCAGACCCCTAGAGGATATCGAACTGCTGCCTTCCAACCTGCATCCTTCCCTCACTTGATATCTGCACCCACCTCCACCCCGGCTCTATGCCTAATAGAGAAGTGTCAGGACTCCACGAGAAAAACGCATATTATACTTCTCTCTTCTTTTCATAGGAATGATTTTCCTTCCTGCAACCTCTTTATGTTCACTTTGCGAGGAAAGGACCACCTAACTCATCCTGAGGATGCCAGAAACACAGAGGGCTCCCAGGGTCATTAGGGTATCAAGGCACCCAACTCAAGGATGCCCGCAAGTCCACGCCCATCACTGTTCCAGAGGCCACCACCAACGATGTTCTTGTGAGTCTTACTCTAGCCACACGGGCACCGTTTACTAGTAGTATATGTCAACAGCACCTGGGTGAACAGGGCACCGCACACAGCACGGCCTCTAAGTGGAGGACACGCCCAACTCCTTCTCACTCACACATGTACCTTTCTTACGTCTAACCATCACATCCTGATGGCTCTAATCTCGATTGATCTCTAACGCTACAAAATATCTAGACCCACTGGCCTCCAACTTGCATCTCTTCCCCTTGGGGGTCACCTCAACGGCTCTATGCATATCTGGAGAACAGTGGGGACCAGGATGCATGTTCTTGGATTCTGTTCTCTGCTACTCCATTAGCAATTATCTTTACCTTCCTTACTTTACACATGTTCAAGTTTTTCGGGGTGGAACAGGTAAATCATCAGCAAGATGCGGTTGAGGTCTACCTGGCTTCCACAGATTTCCGGACTTCTGGGAGGAAGATCACCTGTAGACCCACGCCCATCGCTTATCCAACGGCCACCGCATCCGATAATCCACTTGCACAGCACTCTACCCACAAAGGCACTCTTGACCCCTAGACTAGTAAACGGCACCTTTCCGGGCTGGGCACTGCACGCAGCATGGCCTCAATGTGGGGGACATGTTGAGTCTCCTTCCCAATCTATAGCGAACTTTTCTTCTCTATGTCGACCACACCTTGATGACTGTACCCAAGAGGTATCCATAGATGTAGACAGTGCTGACCCACTGCCCTCAGACTTGCATTCCACCTCACTGAGAATCTCATCGCCGGTTTTATGAGTACTGGCAGAAAGACGAGGATACCATGGGAAAATCGTCCTCCGATTATCTCTTTTCCTGATGGGAACTGTGTTTCCCTTTGCTAAACTGTGGCTGCCCACACAACTAGGAATATTCGAGCACCGGATTCACCCTCCAAATGCCAGGGATCCTGGTCACACCCCTGGCCCTCTTCTCGCCATGGCAAGCAACTCAAAGACATGTGCAGCTCTAACACTACAACGGGTCCAAAGGCCACCACAAGTGATATTCCTTGGGAGCCACGCTCTGCCCAGGCAGACAGCGTTAAGCCCAAGTCTGACAGATCATCACCCGTCTGGGCACGGCCCCGCATACAGCGGGCCTTCGCATTGGAAGACTTACCCAGTACTTCTGCCACTTCCAAATAGAGCGTTCACCTCGTTCCCATCACATCACACCGAATACATTGAAGAATTTTCCGTGCATCGAGACACATTGATTTTCCGCCCTGCAACTTGCATCCATCACTCACTGAGGATCTGCTCTTTGGCTCCAAGTTTTCCTCGGAAGAAGATGAAGAGCATCAGAGGACAAGATCCTTCGGGTTCCCTCTTGTTCTATTGGAAAAGTCCAGTTAGCTTCGCTCACCTGTGGGTATTCACACTGCTAGGAACAGACTAATGAAATCGCCATGAGTTCTCCTGAGGTCACGGGGCTGCCAGAGTCCTCATGAATTCACGGCAGCCAGCTCAAGTCAACTGCAGCTCCACCACTAGCACCCATCCGAAGGCCAGCCTCAAACTTGTTCTTGTTGAGCGTTACTCTACCTGGCCAGGAACGAACTACTCAAAATACAAGTAATCAGCACCTGTCCGGGCAGGGCACCGCACACATCAGGGCTCTCAGTGAAGGATCTCCCCGGTCCCCTTCCCACTCTCGCGAGTAGCTTTGATCTGTCTCCCCATCAAATCCTAACGGCTGCACCCACGATATATCCAGACCCCTACAAGATATCAAACCACTGCCTTCCAACCTGCAACCCTCCCTCAGTGGACACCCACACCTACCTCCACCCCACTCTATGCCTACTTGAGAAGTATCAGAACCACGCGAGAATAACGCATATTGTACTTCTCGCGTCTTCTCATAGGAATGATCTTGCTTCCTGCAAACTGTTTCTGTTCTCCTTGTGAGGAAAGGACCACTTAACTCATCCTGAGGATGCCAGCCCAACACATGGCTACCACAGTCATTAGGATATCAAGGCAGCCAACTCAAGGACACCTGTAACTCCACCCACATAACTGGTCTAGAGGTCACCACCAACGATGTTCTGGTGAGCCTTACTCTACCTAGACGGCTCGGTTCACTAGTACTATACGTGAACAGTATCTGTCCGGGCAGGGCACCGCACACAGCACATCTTCGAGGTGGCTGACACGCCTACCTCCCTCTCACTCACACATGTACCTTTCTTACTTCTATCCATCACATCCTGATGACTGTACCCAGGCTTGATCCTTACCCATTCAAAATATCTCGACCCACTGTCCGCCATCTTGCATCCCTCGCCCGTGGGGATCCCCTCAGCTGCTCTATGCCTATCTGGAGAACCATGTGAACACAGGAAAAATGATCTTGCTTTCTGTTCTCTGCTACTCTATGAGCAATTATCTTGACCTTATTCACTTTAGACATGTTCACGTTTTTCGGGGTGGAACAGGTAAATCATCATCAAGATGCGGTTGAGATCTATGTGGCTTCCAGAGCCTTCCTGACTTCGGGAAGTAAGACCACCTGGAGCCCCATGCCCATCGCCCGTCCACAGGCACCACAACCGATACTCCAGTTGCACAGTACTCGACCCGGAAAGGCACAGTTTACCCCTAGTCTAGGAAACGGCACCTTTCCGGGCTGGGCACTGCACACAGCACGGCCTCAAGGTGGGGGACCTGCTGAGTCTCCTTTCCCATCTGTAGAGAAGTTGGCTTCTCTATGCCGACCACACCTTGATGACTGTACCCAAGAGGTATCCATAGATGTAGACAGTGCTGACCCACTGCCCTCAGATTGCATTCCACCTCACTGAGAATCTCATCGCCGGTTTTATGAGTACTGGCAGAAAGACGAGGATACCATGGGAAAATCGTCCTCCGATTATCTCTTTTCCTGATAGGAACTGTGTTTCCCTTTGCTAAACTGTGGCTGCCCACACTACTAGGAATATTCGAGCACCGGATTCACCCTCCAAATGCCAGGGATCCTGGTCGCACCCCTGGCCCTCTTCTCGCCATGGCAAGAAACTCAAAGACATGTGCAGCTCTAACACTACAACGGGTCCAAAGGCCACCACAAGTGATATTCCTTGGGAGCCACGCTCTGCCCAGGCAGACAGCGTTAAGCCCAAGTCTGACAGATCATCACCCGTCTGGGCACGGCCCCGCATACAGCGTGCCTTCGCATTGGAAGACTTACCCAGTACTTCTGGCACTTCCAAATAGAGCGTTCACCTCGTTCCCATCACATCACACCGAATACATTGAAGAATTTTCCGTGCATCGAGACACATTGATTTTCCGCCCTGCAACTTGCATCCATCACTCACTGAGGATCTGCTCTTTGGCTCCAAGTTTTCCTCGGAAGAAGATGAAGAGCATCAGAGGACAAGATCCTTCGGGTTCCCTCTTGTTCTATTGGAAAAGTCCAGTTAGCTTCGCTCACTTGTGGGTATTCACACTGCTAGGAACAGACTAATGAAATCACCATGAGTTCTCCCGAGGTCACGGGGCTGCCAGATTCCCATGAATTCACGGCAGCCAGCTCAAGTCATCTACAGCTCCACCACTACCACCCATCCGAAGGCCAGCCTCAAACTTGTTCTTGTTGAGCGTTACTCTACCTGGCCAGGAACGAACTACTCAAAATACAAGTAATCAGCACCTGTCCGGGCAGGGCACCGCACACATCAGGGCTCTCAGTGAAGGATCTCCCCGGTCCCCTTCCCACTCTCGCGAGTAGCTTTGATCTGTCTCCCTATCAAATCCTAACGGCTGCACCCACGATATATCCAGACCCCTACAAGATATCAAACCACTGCCTTCCAACCTGCAACCCTCCCTCAGTGGACACCCACACCTACCTCCACCCCACTCTATGCCTACTTGAGAAGTATCAGAACCACGCGAGAATAACGCATATTGTACTTCTCGCTTCTTCTCATAGGAATGATCTTGCTTCCTGCAAACTGTTTGTGTTCTCCTTGTGAGGAAAGGACCACAGAACTCATCCTGAGGATGCCAGACCAACACATGGCTACCACAGTCATTAGGATATCAAGGCAGCCAGCTCAAGGACACCTGTAACTCCACCCACATAACTGGTCTAGAGGTCACCACCAACGATGTTCTGGTGAGCCTTACTCTACCTAGATGGCTCTGTTCACTAGTACTATATGTGAACAGTACCTGTCCGGGCAGGGCACCGCACACAGCACATCTTCGAGGTGGCTGACACGCCTACCGCCCTCTCACTCACACATGTACCTTTCTTACTTCTATCCATCACATCCTGATGACTGTACCCAGGCTTGATCCTTACCCATTCAAAATATCTCGACCCACTGTCCGCCATCTTGCATCCCTCGCCCGTGGGGATCCCCTCAGCTGCTCTATGCATATCTGGAGAACTATGTGAACACAGGAAAAATGATCTTGCTTTCTGTTCTCTGCTACTCTATGAGCAATTATCTTGACCTTATTCACTTTAGACATGTTCACGTTTTTCGGGGTGGAACAGGTAAATCATCATCAAGATGCGGTTGAGATCTATGTGGCTTCCAGAACCTTCCTGACTTCGGGAAGTAAGACCACCTGGAGGCCCATGCCCATCGCCCGTCCACAGGCAACACAACCGATACTCCAGTTCCACAGTACTTGACCCTGAAAGGCACTGTTTACCCCTAGTCTAGGAAACGGCACCTTTCCGGGCTGGGCACTGCACACAGCACGGCCTCAAGGTGGGGGACCTGCTGAGTCTCCTTTCCCATCTGTAGAGAAGTTGGCTTCTCTATGCCGACCACACCTGGAGACTCTACCCAAGATTTATCCATAGCCTTAGACAGTGTTTACCCACTGCCCTCAGACTTGCATCCCACCTCTATGACGATTTCATCAACGGTTCTATGTGTACTGCCACAAGGATGAGGATACCATGAGAAAATCTTCCTCCCTTTATAGCTTTTCCTGATAGGAACTGTGTTTCCCTTTCCTAAACTGTGGGTGCCCACACTGTTTGCATTATTCGAGCACCGGCGTCATCCTCAAAATGGCAGGGATCCTGCTCGCTCTCCATTCCCTCTTCTCGCCATGGCAAGCATCTCAACGACACATGCAGCTCCACCACTAGAACGGGTCCAAAGGCCACCACCACTGATGTTCCTTTTGAGCCTCCCCCTAGCCAGGCAGACACTGTTTACACCAAGTCTGAGAGACCAGCACGTGTCTGAGCACAGCCCCGCAAACAGTGTGGCTTCGCCTTGCAAGAACGCCCCAGGACTTCTGGCACTTCCAAATGTACCTGGCACCACTCTACCCACCACATCATACTGAATGAATTCAACAATTTTTCCTAAATCGAGACACTTTGATTCACCCCCCTGCAACTTGCACCCATCACTCAATGGGGCCCTCTCTTCTGCTCTAACTTATGCCAGGAGGAGGAGCAGGAGCATCAGAGGACAAGAGCATTCGAGTTCTGTCTTGTTTTACTGGAAAGTCCCATTAGCTTCTCTCAGCTGGCGGTGTACACATTGCTAGCAAAAGACTAATGAAATCGTGCCGAATTTTCCCGTGATGAGGTGGCTGCCAGACTCGTCATGACTTCATGGCAAGCAGCTCAAGGTCACCTGCATCTCCACCACTACCACGCGTCCGAAGGCCAGCCTAAAAGTTGTTCTTCCTGAGCGTTACTCTACCTGGACAGGAACTAATTCCCCAAAATACATGTAATCAGCACCTGTACAAGTAGGGCACCACACACATCAGGGCTCTCTGTGGAGGATCTCCCCGGTCCCATTCCTACGTTCACGAGGAACTTTGATCTGTACCCCCATCACATTTTGACGCCTGCACCCACGATATATGCAGACCAATAGAGGATATCGAAC